>NC_137077.1:2810940-3162005 GCF_951640355.1 Cnephaeus nilssonii | reverse complement strand
TTTCCTGGGTCTGTCCTCTTCCCATTGCTGGAAAGGCCACGACCTGGAGTGGCCATGTGGACCCTGCGGTAAGAGCCACACATGAGAAAAACAAAGTAAATCCCTGTCGCCCTGGACGGCTCCTCGGAACTGCGGATGAGAAAACTAATTTCTCTCCTGGTTAAGCGACTGTATTTCAGGGTTGTTTGTCACAGCAGGCCTGGCCTGTACCCTAACTGGAACATTCTAAATGCACACCCTTTCTCAATGTCAGAGTAAGCACACGGCACAATCACGTCAGCACAATCCTTACCTCAGGAAAAGCATGAGAGGCGAAGAAGTCGTCCTCCTTCGGGGCAGGGGACAAAGGCGGCGTCACACAGCCATCAAGCCACCAGCTGGAACAACAGAGGTGCCTTTAGCATCCCCTGGCTTTGAGGCTCTACCGAATACGCTTCACTCCTTTCTAGACCTGTCTGCCCGAGATTGGCATTGCCATTATTATACAATCAGCAGCAGGCCTACGGGCCCCTGAGCGCATTTCAGTCAGGTGTCAGGCCAGTGACGTTTCCAGACCCTGAGGCTGTCACACCACGTCTGAAAAGGAGATCGGGGGCAGCCCTCAGAGCAGCCCCCAAGGACAGCCAGCCTCCTGTGGCTCCTTGGCAAACCCACACACTCCCACCATCCGCTGGTCAGCCCCCACCAGCTCTCGCTCCAGGGCCCCCAGTCCGCCCCGGCTTGGTTCCCAGCTGCGGGGCGCGGCCACACGCTGCCCTTTCCCAGCTCCCGCTGTAAACAAGTGTCCTTTCGCGGTTTACTTGGTGCCACGTGTCCGCATTCTTGTGCTTTTTGCTGGTGACTTTGGGTTTCAGATGGCCCTGCGCAGGGGGAAGCGCTGGGACGTGCCGCTGGGGAAACAGTTCCATCCGGGCACGGGCTCCAGTGCCGGGGCCCGGATCAATGTTCGCCCACAGCACGTAGCAAAGGTGCCTCCAAACACACACACGTACTAAGGTTCCTATTGGCCCGGAGGAAGACGTGGAGGAGGCTGGCCGTGGACTTGCTGGGCGGCACCCGCAGCGCTAACGCGGGGTTCGCAGAACACAGAGCCATGGGCGGGCTTCACCTTTTGGGGTAAAAGCCCCCTTTCCTTCTGAAACAGCTTGTTGCACTTTCGTCAGTGCTGTGCTTACGTCATGCCGCACTTACGGCAGCACCATGCTTGCGTCAGTGCCACACTCACGTCAGTGCCGTGCTTACGTCATGCCGCACTTACGGCAGCACCATGCTTGCATCAATGCCATGCTTACGTCAGTGCCGTGCTTACGTCAGTGCCGTGCTTACGTCAGTGCCGTGCTTACGTCAGTGCCGTGCTTCCGCGCAGCCTGGGACGCCAGCGCCTTGATCTTGTCCCTGTAGAGCTGGGCCGCGCGGCTGTTGTACTTGGCCTTGGTGTCGCCGGTGGCGCCCCCGTGCTGGTCGAAGAAGGACGACTGCGGAGGAAAAGCGGGTTACTAGCGATCCTGCCGAAATGGCACTTCACATTATGAAGGATTTTTGAAAATACAGTGAAAACCAGAACTGTGTAAACCACGAAAAACTGTTAATAATCTTATTAAAAAGGGAATACCCTCCACAGATGTGACATGACTATTTTGGTGAAACTGGACATGAGATGAATTACAAAATGAAGTAACTGGCCCTTCGTTTCTTCATTAAACACCTCCTATTGGGGGGACGCTTTCCACTCAGGACTACTTTTAATTCATGAGAAATCCATTTCAATTCGGATCCCACTAAATCGGACATTTTACAAGATTGGTTAGGAGCACCGCTAACCTTCACCTATTTACTCATTAACAAAAGAGCACAAGCAAGGTGATAAAATTAAACAGAGGAAACTGTCTCCAACCACCTTATAAGGGTCCGTGTGTAGACATGAATTAGAGAATTCATATCTAATTAAAGCAGGTATTCCAAAAACCTGTACGAGCAATGCTTTTATTAACCCAATTTGACTAATAATGGTATTAGGCACCCACATGTACCGGGTCCCGTTCTGGGTTATTGGGCCCCATCCCATTAAATCCTCGTAGCAACACTGGGAGGCCACTGTTACTAGCTACACTTTGCAGGTGGGGAAACTGAAGCCCAATGTCACACAGGTAAGTGAGAGGCAGAGCTGGCATTCAAACTTGAGCAGGACGATTCCAACTCCATCAAGTGGAATGGCCTGACCTTCCCCACCCCCTTCCCCCACCTTGGCCACCTCCAATGGCTGGAGATGAGAAAGCTGCTCTCGGGAGGTGGGCGGGGGACTCGGCCACCTTGGGAGGGCTTAGAAATAAGGACAGATAAAATCAAACTCTCAGTATTAAGTTTTGGAACAAGTGTGTGCACATCATGATAATGGGCACGGGTTTCTAATAAGATGCTTGAAATAAAAGGCATGCATTCTTAATAGGGCAAAACTATTTCTTGGAAAGTGAAAAAAATCAGTTATTACAATGGTTTGTGGCCCTCCAATGCTCACCCCTTATATTCCTTAGTATTTAATTTCTCTCACCAGGGAAATATTAAATCCAATTTAAAGTTAAGATAATCTAATTTAAATTTAATTATTCTACTTAAGGAACAATAATAAAAAAGGTTGAGAAACACTAATCCAGGAAATCTGGTATTTTAAAAACTACTATTTTAGATTTATAATTTTAATTTTAAATATCAAATTCATACCAGATACAACTTTTATTTGAAATGTATACAAATTTGACTTTTAATACTTTGAATGTGTAATGGCATGTCTATGGGAATTCTACTTACTAAACCTATACCATTTGGCATAATAAGGTACCAGTGCTTTGGGTGATTTTGCTGGCTAGACTTATAAGGCTGCCAGTTTATTTTATTTATTTGTTTATTTTAGTATATTTTTACCGATTTCAGAAAGGAAGGGAGAGAGAGACTGAAACATCAATGATGAGAGAGAATCACTAATTGGCTGCCTCCTGCACGCCCCCTACTGGGGATCGAGCCCGCAACCCGGGCATATGCCCTTGATCGGAATCGAACCTGGGACCCTTCAGTCCCCAGGCCAGCGCTCTATCCACTGAACAAAACCAGTGAGAGCAGGCTGCCAATTTAGAGTTTGAGAAGTCAGATATATTCAATTTGTAAATGAAATTTAGAATGTTTGAGGATCCTTAGTTAGGTTTGAAAGTAGGGTTAAAAAAATCTGCTGGTTTAAATTAAGTGACCACTTAATTGGTTATTATTTTTGCATAGAAATTACTAAGTTTATAAATGAATATATGATCTTTATATACTGTATTTGAAAATTTGGAGAATAGGTTTTATTAAAACTTTGTAGATTTCATAAATTAAATAAAATTCAGATGTAAGCAGCTGTAATCATTCATTCTATTCTAAGCACAAAAGTCACCGCACATACTAAAAAACTGTATTGTCAGAAAGAAGCCTCCCAATCCCTCTCTACCACCTCTTCTTGTTTTAATTTTCTTCCAAAGAACTCTCGCCACCTGTTAGGTTCTTGTTTATTTGCTTCTTTATTGACTCTGTCTGTGCCTCTAAGAGGGGCTCTCATGTGTCTGGTTCACTATCCCAGCACCGAGCCCAAAGCTTCGCGTGTATTAGGTGCTTCTGGATAAACAAGTCAGCCGGGTCGTCCAACTCCAAAGCCCCTCCTGACTTTCTGTTACCCAGAGGGCCCCCCGACAGCAGAGCACACGTTACACAGAAGGAAAACAATCCGAGATGAACTTACTGCGTTAGCATTTCCTCCAACTTGCATGCAGCGCAACTGAAACCAAGACCAGTTAGAATCCAGCTCTGTAGATCTAAATGGAAAGAACACTCTTAAATGTTAATACTTTTCTTCCCCAAAATCAAGCCACTAAACTTTTGAGAACAAGATTTCCTTGCTGTCAGGACCCTGAAGAATTCTGAGTTTGTGTTAACAGTGACCTTCCAGGAGGCTGGGACTCCAAAGTGCAGGACCATTGGTACAGCAGCTCCTGGCCCCTCTCATCCTTCCTGGAAGCCAAGACGCTGATGGCCCCAACCACCTGCAGGATCCCCTCCACGCCGACCACAGACAGGCCACGCACGCCAGGCCACGCCAGGCCAGCAGCACTTGCGCTGCCCGAACTCCAGCCAGCCACGCCCTCTAGGGAACAGAGCACGACGGCCTGTGGGCTGCTGGAACACTCGGCCTTTGCCTCACATCCATGGTGGGTCCTGATCTAAAAGGTAGTGATGTGTCTACTCAGCACAGGTGTCCTGTTTGGATTTTTTCAGGGGTCCAGTTTGACACCCAGTAGGACCCCTGGAGGATGCTCATCATTTCACCATCAGATGGAAAGGACCACCCGCCATCACCACCCAGAGGCAGGAAGAACACTCGGGACGGATGCTCTTGCAGTGAAAGCTGCAAGTGCCTCCTCCCCGCCACCCTGTGCCCTGTTTACCTGAACCCTGAGATCACCTCGGAGCGAGGCAAAGGCAATGAGTACTTCCCAACAATAACATTCCACCAAGTGGCCAGCGGAAAGCAGGATAGGACAGCACAACAATGCCGGAAGTCTTTATACGGAATCAACAGATAGAGCAAAAGCAAGGCTCTCCCATATCCCACAGCAGCGCATCCTGCACCAACTGGAAAGGACTGTGGACAGGCGAGAACAGGTGCAGGTGGACTATCCTTCACAAAAGGGCACTTAACCTTTGTGAATGTTAGGATATTATTTTGCAGCCAATAGCTACCTTAAGGTTAATAATGATGCTAATACATGTCATTATTACATCTGCATATATCTACTTCACGATGATATAAAAAGTAAATACTAAACCATACTTCATAGGAAACGTATTTCCCAAAGACAAAAGTAAATCTCCTTTTGAATTTAATTACCAAGTAAGGTGATGAAATGACACATGTTGTTCTGAAATTCTCTTTCTGAGAGATCTTACTTAGTCACCACACTGTGATGACCTGCCCAGACTGCGTGAGGTGCCATCCCCTCCCCACCTGTCATTGGGTGGCTGTTAACAGCAGTCTCTGGAGACAGGCTGAGAGGGGGCGAACCTCAGCTCTGCCATGACTAGCTGCATGACCTTGGAGAAGTTGCTTAACCTCTGCGCCTCACTTTCCTCATTTGTAACAACCATAGGTTATCTATGTCACTCCTGCAGAAAGTAAGGAAGCCAATATGTGAAAAGTTCTGGGCTCATGGTAAACACCATATGGCTAAAGTTCTCACCATCATTATCACCATCGTCATGGCGACCATGTCACACTATGGTATAAACACAAGCTCCAGAGGGCAGGCATAAAACAGGTACCTGACTTAAACTATGTCCTAAAACTGAAGCTACAAGTCCTCAGACTTACTAACCTACCTAAAACTTTTAGTCCTAATGTGTCTTTTAAAAAACAAAGCCAAACATTTTTTATATATTTCTTAGAAATGAAGATAAAAAACTAATTGTTCTTTAATCAAGCTGACAGAGATTCTCTCTCACACACTGGAATTTGAAACAAAAGGTGGTGATGACAATGAATAAGTCAGCCGTAAGAAGAAACTTGATCTGCTCAGCGGTGCCTGTCCCACGAGAAGGTGACTCACTACAGGTTACTTCCTGTCTTTAATTTAGATGAAGACGTGCTGAAAGGTAAGAGAACCTGAGTGAGGAGAAAAAAGTGAGCCGCGCAAGGAAGAAGAGTTGAAGAACGAGTGTCACTTGAACCAAACAGCTCCTGCTGACCACCCACTGTACAGGAGAAAGCAGGTGACCCTCAACCTCCACAGCCTTATGAGTTAAGATACAACATTTCCCCAGTACGCTAGGGTCTGTAATTTTTAATCAGTATACAAATGTTCAAAGAACAGCCTTCCACCTCTTTAAAAACAAAAAGGCACTGAGTATCCTTGTCATCCTTGACTTTGCCCAAATCCTAGACTATGCCCTCTGAACAGGAGTTTTTGCAGTTGTTTTGAATCATTTATGAGCACTGTGATTCATACAGTTATATTTATCTGTAAATAGTTATATTTATCCGACTGCTAGAAGGCTAGTGATTCAACCTGCAGGAGCCCAAAGAGACGCTGCAGTCCAGCATGCCAGGCTTCAGTCGGTCCTCCCTCAACCGAGGGCGCCAGAACACCACCTTTCCGGGAATGGTTTAAACACCGGTGCGCTTCAGTGGGGAGGAAAAGGGAGGGCCAGATGAGAGGGGCAGGGCTTGGCAGCGAGGAAGAGGAAAAGAACCAGCAGAGAGAAGACAGACAAGCAGCTACGTACTGCCGCTGGGCTCTGGGCAGAGCAGGTCCCAGGTTAACGGGTTACAACTGATCTGGGGTGTGAGGGAAGCACATTAAAGATAAAATCGTGGGGGTGGGGGTGGGTGGGGAGAGAGGACCCAGGGAATTTACATGCACATATGCAGAGCCCACGGACACAGACAACAGTGTGGTGAAGGCCTGAGAGGCGGGTGCTGGGTGGAGGGGGTCAATGGGACAAAAGGGGAATATCTGTAATACTTTCAACAATAAAGACAAATTTAAAAAAAGACATGAACAACAAATCCATTATAAAAACAAACAAACTTGTCCTCGCAACTAAATCCCTCAATATTTAAAGAGAGAAGGACAGGATGTGAATTCAAAATATTCTGACAGCAGCTAAGAAAAAAGAAGACAAGAAACTGATAGATACTCTAAAACCAATAAGAACACACAAAAGGACTCCCTTTTCAAGACAATCACCGATGGCGTTACATGGCTATACATATTTAGCACATCAGGCCTTTGCCAATCGCTTTCTGAAAAGAGAACTCGGGAAAGTGCATAAGGAAAGTTTTTAAAAAGAAAATTATGTTGCTATTATTACTATTTTTGTGCTATCATACAAAAATCTCGTTCTGAATTATAAGGCTTTATCCTTTAGGAACAAATGCTCTTTACAGTAATTGCGTTGTATCAATAGTCCTTAAGTCAACGTGAGATCAAATCGCCTGTCACAATCCAAATGGCCTGCCTGCCTCGCTGGTTGCTTCCCTGGGAAAAGACGTGGCAGGAAGCAGGTGACGTGGTGGGAGGTGGCAGTAACCACACAGATGCCCCATGGCTGCACAGGGGGCCTGGCCAAGGCCTAGGGCTGCTGAAGAACAGGCCTCCTCGACTGCCAAGCCCTGAGCCCCACTGGAATCTTGTTATTTCTTTTTTAAAAATATATGTGTTTATTGATTTCAGAGAGGAAGGGAGAGAGAGGGAGAGACAGAAACATCAATGATGAGAGAGAATCACTGATCGGCTGCCTCCTGCACATCCCTACTGGGGAACAAGCCCGCAACCCGGGCATGCGCCCTTGACCAGGATCGAACCTGGGACCCTTCAGTCTGCAGGCCGATGTTCTATTCACTGAGCCAAACCAGCTAGGGCTATTTTTATTATTTCTTATATTCTTCTGTTTCTTCTACCTCACACCAGGGCCTTGCCACCTCCCACTGGTCTGTGGGGCTGTGTGTGTCCAGAGGGGGCGCCATTCTCTCTTGCACACAAAGGCCCCACCCGGCTCCTTCCGCGCCGTGTGAGTGGAAGAGGAACTTGTCAGAGGAGCCGATGCAGCCCACCACTTCAGATGAAAAGAGGAGAAAGATGTTCGTAGTCTAAGCTTTTGAAACTGCCACGAAGACTCAGACAGAATCATCACTCAGGCTTTATGGTGCTAGTGCCCTGGGAGCCGGAGCTGTACGACTGTGCTGGAACCCTGACATTAGCTCTCCACCTGACGGGGTGTAGGGTGGACCCACAGCACCCGAACCCCCTTCTACAGGAGTGCCTCGGCGGGCCCCTCTACAAGAGGCCATTTGTACCCCTCACCTACTCACCGGACAGCTGTGCATGTGCCTGGCGCACACAAAGTGGGCACGTCTGGAGCCCACAGACCAGCAGTCTAGGGGGCAAGCCAGTTAGTGACCAGGTTGAGTCTCAGCAAGCAAGGACAGGATGCAAAAAGTCTCCTGGACAGGGACCAAGAGGCACTTGAGATCTCAAGAAGAGTCTAGAAGGGCAGTCAGTGGCCAAAGCCTGTGCAGGAAATGGCCCTGTGGGCGGAGGTGACGGCAGAGATGAGGTGTGCACAGCCCAGCGCAGGCAAGTCTGAGCGCCATCCCGAGGCGGTGGAAAGCCGGGCTCCGGGGCTCCGGGGAGAACGGGTTTCTAACTGCTGTTATCAGAAGATCATAAGGGAAAGGAAATACTGTCTCAAGCCCTCCATCCCCACGGTCCACGCCACGGCCCTGTCTCCGACACAGAGCTCTATGTAACAAAAACGAAACAGAAACTAGCTCACTGGCCCAGTTTACTTAATACATCACTTAAATCTCCATAACTCATAACCAACCTCCCATTGTACTGGATGTCAAAGGAAACAAAAGGAAAAAGGGAAAGAGCTCCATGTGACACCGAATCCCGCCCACCCCAGCGGGGACAGATCCACTCACCGAATAAAACTCAGGTGAACTCCCAGGGACCGGTGCGACCCTGAGCAGTCGATGCACAGAAACACCCCGTAGGTGATGCTCGCCCAGCTGGGGTTCTTGGCACCACAGTCAAAACACACCTGAAAGGAAATGTGAAAAGTCGACTTTAACTCCTTTATATTGGCCAAGGGAGCCCTCCCACAATATATGATTTAGCTTGAAAGCTGCTTAACTTTTACAGTTTAAACTGGGAAATAGGAACTACCTCACCTAGATTTTTAAAACCTGAAATTTCACCCTGGCCAGGTGGCTAAGGTGGTTAGAACCCAATATGCCAAGGTCGCGGGGTCAACCGCCAGTGGGCACATACAAGAATCAGCCAATGAACGCACAGCCACGCGGAATAACAAGTCCATCTCTCGCTCTCTCACTCCCCAAAGTTAATAAATAAATAAAAACCTCAAATTTCAATTTCTTTCATTATTATATTATTTTAACTATATGTTAATAGCATTATATGATTACAACACATGAATTACATAGGATAGTATACATTATCCGGAATCTATTACAATGCTCTGCAGTCCTGGTAGTGAAGAGAACTCGGTGTGTATGTCATCTCAAACATCACTTGTCCTGGAGGCAGGCACAGGTCCTACCAAGCCCGTAAAGGAGCACTGGCAGGGAGGCCCCTGCTGAGGACGCTCAGGCCTGACTGCCCCGGGACAGTGGCCTCCACCAGGTGGCAGGTGTTGTGCACACTTCTCAGCCGGAGGAGGAGGAGAGCGTGGGGGCCAGAATCCAAGGCGCCCCAATGAGCCGCCCCTGCCGGCATTCACCCCCTGCGGGAGCCCACCCTCACTGCCCCAGGGTGGTCTGTGAGCAGGTTATAAGACGCCAGGACTTCCCTTCTCTCTCGTGCCCTCTCTCTTGGATCACTGGCTCTGGGGGAAGCCAGCTGAGAACAGGTTTTTAATTCGGTGACTTCAGCATCCTCCTGCCCCCACCCCGCCTCCCCCCCCCCCGCCCCCACACACACACCTGAGAGGAGGAATTGCTAGAATGCAGCTCCACGAGGGGGCGCCCAGTCTGTCTTGGTCAGCTGAGCCGAGCACCCGGCCTGGCGCAAAGTGGCATTAAACGCAAATACAGAAGTGGGGCAGTTTGGAGGTGGAAGGCAAGGAGCTGGGGCTGGGACCTGAGGGCCTGGCAGTCGGGAGGTAGGTGCAAATACAAGTCTGGTTCTCACGATGCCGCCTGATTGCCCGGCTGGAGCCGAGCCTGTGCTTTGAGCACAGGGGTTGTGCTGGGTTTTGATATGCAGTCCCCAAGCAGAGCTGAGACTCGCTTATCTAAGCAGAAGATTAGACATGCTTATCCAAACAGCTATTGTGGTGAGGACGCAGAAACAGTTTTGACTGGCCATTTGTTCTGCCCACTGATGAGAAATAATAACTAATATTGAGTGTTTACTCCGGCCAGGCACTGCCGATGGCCAACGGAACTTCCCAACAACGCTGCGGGAAGGCGCAGCTCTGACCCTCGGGCCCTTCCAGGCGGTGCCGTCCCACAGGCCCGCACTCAGAGACTGTGGGTGGTTAGTGCTCTGCCGTCTCATCTCAAAATTCTTAATACTTTGATCCCCATTTTAGGGAAAATGAAGGAATTATGAAGTATCACAGCTAAGCAATGGCACCTCGGGGTCTGGGCCCGGCGGTCTGCACCGACTACCCACCCCCTGGAGGCCGGGGCCGCCCTGTGAGGGTCCACCAGGGCACCCTCCATTCCGGCACGGCCCAGCACACGCAGTGCTCAATGGCTATTTGTGGAATGAGTCACTCAAGCACTCAATGCACAGCCCAGGAACAGTACAGCTTCAAGGAAGTTCACAGACTAGCAGACTGGCCCTGGAGCTAAAACCCTGGGTCCACACACCAGAGGAAGAAACGGGACACCACATTCCGAAGGTAAACAGAGTTGTTTTTCGGTCTCGTATATCTCAGAGCTGCTTTTTAGAACCCGTTCTGAAAATGCTTATTGTCACCCAACTCATCCACAGCATTAAAGCTGGTTTTCATCTTTGTTTAGGTCCCTGTTTCTCACGGACGATCAGATAAGAAGTCTTAATCAAGAAAAGCAGCACGGCGCTGGGGAACGTTAGCAGAAGATCCTTTTGGTCGGCGCTTTTATCAGTCCTGTTACAGAACGGAAAGTGTCCCACAGGTGTGCTGTTCATAGTAAGAAACAATGAAAACAGCTGGCACGTGGTGAAGACTAGTACACGCAGGTACTGCTCCCACCGCCTTTCTGGAATGTTCTCACTTAATCCTCACAACAACCCCGAGTTGGGTCCCGTCCCGTTTTCAGATGAGGGCAATAAAGCACAAGTAAGCGTTCAAGTAGCCCGCCCGGGGCGACAGCTAGAAAGGAGCAGGTCTGCCCCACAACGCCCAGGGGCCCAGCTGTGTCCCTCCGTGTGTCTTGGCAGGAAGTCTTATTTTAAAAGGGCGCCTTCCCTCGGACGGAGTCCACCGAGGAGAACACGTGTTACGTTTCTGAGGCACAGCAGACCAAACAATACAGCTTCCACCATGCTGACTGCAGACCCGAAGGCTGCCTCGATCTGCAGGAGCCACTCTATTCGCAGGTGACTCCAAACTGGAAAAGCAAGGAAAACAGCCGGGACACTGGCACGGGCGGGTTCCCGCAGGCTTCCTCCTCCTGACCGCCCTGCACCAGACATCGCTCCCAATACCTGTGTCCTTTCTCGCTCCCGGAAAGGCGGTGAAATTATGGGCTCCCCTCCCCCCCCCCCCCATCGCGACGTCAAACAAAGACATGCAAATTGTGTGAAACTCGGGAACTTCCTAGGCCATCGGGTCCTGGCTCATGCCCATGCTCCTAACAGCTGTTCACGCTGGAGGGGAGCATGGGGCCCAGGCAGACTGTCACAGGACGAGAGGAGAGAGTCCACGCTGACGGGACAGCCCTTTGCACTCCCCAGGTCCCACTCCGACCTGTGATCCGGACCTGCGATCCTCAGAAGAGGGAGTCACCTGAGCCCAATGCGTCATCACACCTCCAGCCGGTTTCCAAAAGTTGTAAAGGGCACGGGGGCCGGGAGGGGGCAGCCTCCGGAGGTGGGGAAAAAGGGAAACCCCAGGCTCCAGAGAGACGCGAAGGGAAGGAGGGGAAGGAGGAAGGGAAAGCGTCTGTGCTGGGCTTTCTTAGAAAGAGGAAAGAGCTGGAAGCCGCGCACAGACCCCTGGGCCGCTCCATCGGACAGGAGCGTGGCAGCTGCCGTCAGGGGCCCAGGGAGCAGGGAGCTCCCACAGGCGCCCCCGAGGAACCTTAAGGGTCCGTTCGAGGGTGGGAGGGGGCGAGCCGAGCTTCCCTAAACGCCCAGGGCTACCAGCTGGAGTTCTGACCCAGGGCGCGCTTCCCAGCTGGGTCACAGGTGGCCTGCGGTGCCCGCCCCACTCCCAGGAACCCGGGGACCCTCCAGCCCTCTCCCGGGACCCCCAAGCTCGTCCCAGCTCTCGGGAACTCGCAGTGTCCACTCGGCAGCCCCCGGCCCCGTGTAGGCTCCTCCGCCCGGTGTCAGGAACCCATGTGTCTGCCCCCGGCCCCTAGGACCCCCCTGCCGCCGGGCCCCCGCTGCCCGCCCCGCCCGCGGCCTCGGTGCCCCTTCCCCGCCCCTCCCTCGCCGAGGCTGGGGGGCGGCGCGCGGTCCGGGGACCCAGCAGAGGCCCAGCTGCCACGGCCGCAAGTGCGACGTGTCACAGGCCGGGCCGGCTCCTCCTCCCGCGGCCGCGGACACTGGCGTCGCAGGGCCGCCCGCGGGGTCGGGCAGGGATGCCAAGCCAGCCGAACGCGCCCGGCGGCCGTTACCTTGTTGGTGGGCACCGAGCGGAGGCGCTTGAGGACGGTCAGGATGTCCTGCTTGCTGGGGTCCCCCATAGTCACCAGAAAACCGAGGCGCAGCTGCCCCAGCCGAGCGGGAAGGGCTGATCTGGAGCGGTTGCCGCCTCCCGGAGCCTGACTACGGCCCAGGGGGCGGGGCTGCGCGTGACGGCCCAGGCCCCGCCCCAGACCCCGCCCCCAAGCGGAGCGCACGCACCGCTGTCCTCTAGGGCCCCGCTTAGCTGTACCGCTGGCCCCGCCCACCCAGGCCCCGCCCCCTGACGCTGCGCGCGCATGCGCAGGAGGCTCGCGCGCCTTTTCCAGGTCTCCGTTCGTCATCAGTGCGGGGGGGGGCGGGGGGGGCGGGGGTGAACCTGGGCCTGGGTGTGGGTGTGGGTGGGGTTCGCTCCCAGGCGCACGGCCTGCGGAACCCCCACCATTCCGGCGGGTGGACTGCTGCTTTCTGGGCCGAGGTCTTCTCACCTCGCCCCGTGAGTGCGGCAGAGCCAGTCACTCCCAGTGGCAGAGGGGGGAACTTGGGAAAGGGCCTACCCGCCGATGCCGACGCCCGGTTTTTGTTCGCTCCCGCACTTTGTCTGCTCTGGTGGGGCGCTTTCTACACGAACATGGACTTTCTTAGGGTATCAGTTTAGGACCGAGGTCAGGGAGAGGGAACTGTTCTCCGGAGGCAGAATGTGCTCCGCCGGACGGACGGACGGACGGACGGACGGATGAGACAGGCAAGACGCGTGCCGTCCCCGTGATCCTACCCTTCGGCCGACATCACCAGCGAGAAAGGCTTGAACGTGGACCGAGTCGCCTCTTTTACACCCGGAAATGTCGCCGGCGGTTGGCTGGCGCAGGGAAAGAACAGGTTTGGGAGTCGAATGCAATCCCTCGGCGCCAAGGGCGATGCAGCCGCCCGCCTCCTGGCCCTGTGGCCCGGGCTTCCTCTGCCCCGGAGCGGGGCTCGCTCCTCTGTGCCAGGCGCTGAGCAGCAGGAGAGCGGCGTCGGGGCGGAACAGGGTGGAGCCTTCCCCAGAAGGGGGCGTTATTACCGCTGGAACAGGGTCGCTCTGTATTTTTGCAGGCAGCTGTGACTATTTGAAAGTTCTTCTTTAGATTGAGTCAGAATAGCTACCCCTGTATTTTGTGTCTGTCGATACTAGTTTGGCTTTAAACAGAACACCTGGCATATTCATAAGACACAGTCATGTCCTTTCTGTTGGGCACGATGGTCCCATTTACTGTTTGGAGCTGAAATCTTACCAAGTTATGTGTCAGATTAGGGCGCGGTATGTTTACTCAGCTCTCCAACACAGGGATCCCTGAGAAGGAAGACAGTACAAGGAAGGGTAGACAGTGTAGGCAGGCATAAGCAAAGGGGCAAGTGCCATTATTGTCTTTTAGCTCATCTGCTTAAGTGTTCTTCCCAGCTGATGTAAGGGACTGCTATAATATGTAAATATATCTGCCTCCCTTCCGCTGAATATAGATTTCATGAGCTCAGATCTGTTTGGTCCACACTCCTATCCCAGCATCTAGATTACAATGCCAGGCATGTAGTATGCATTCAGTGAAGATTTTTGGTGTGGGCTTAGAAGGTATAAATACCAAGGTCGTCAATCATGCCAACATCATAAGGAGAAAAGGCTGGATAATGTACAAAATCACACCTTCTCTTGAGCCCCTCAGAGAGCTGAGGTTGCAAAGCAACCAAGCACACAATTCCCAGAGAGACAAGACTCTCCAAAAGGATGGAACATGAGAACCCCCTCACCTTCGGCAGAGCACGGAGAAAGAAGTGGCTGCCATTCGAGTGGGCTCAAGGAAATCACCTAAAATGTTAATGAATTCCTAAAGGCCAAATGTGAGCTAGCATGTCAGTTTGGAGTAGTCGGGGGCCTCAGATACAAAGGGATTTGCATTCACTCACAAGCTCTTTTCCATAAACCTCCACCAGAATTCTTTCTTTACAAGACAGATGGAGACAGAAAGTGGAGATAAGCCCCTTGTGGGGCAGGCATGCAACTGTTGGGGGACAGGCACAACCCCCCACCCACTTGCATGCTCTCCTGGAAAGCAAACTCTCCCTCCCTTAGGGTACTGGCAAAGATCCATTTCTGCCAGGAAAGCTGGCTGAATGGAAGTTTACAACTAGAAGGGAAGAGAAAAGGAAGAGAAACAAACTCCAGTAATACCCAATCCACAAGAGGACAGGAAATCCTCTAACTTTAAAAGGGTAAACAAAATGTCATGGCTGCAGAGGGGAGGACAGAAGCGAAATCCCTCTATTGCTGGGGGGAGTGTTGGGGGGGGGGGAAGGTCAGGAAACACCTTGGGCTCAGAATTCTAATCCATACCAAACAGGTTTGCTGCCACTGGAAGAGAGGAAAGTCCCCATCAAGATAATCGCAGACACCACACGTGTGCTGTCACCAGGAGGAGGGCAGGAATGATGAGAAAGCCCCACCTCAAGCCCCAGGCCCACGAGGCCTTAGACTGAGGCTGAACCAGGTCAACAGAGAACCTCCACCTGCACGTCCACGAGCCTGGCACTAAGTAAAGCAGCAGGAGAAGGATCCAAGATGGCGGCATAGGTAAACACCTAAACTGCTGCCTTGCACAACAATTTCAAAACTACAACTAAAAGACAAAACATCTATCACCCAGAACCACGGGAAAGCTGGCTGAATGGAAGTTTACAACTAGAAGGGAAGAGAAAAGAGCGCTGAAAAGCTGAGGTACGGAGGCGCGCGTGAACCGGGCTGGCAGCAGGCGTTGCTTTCTTCAACCCGAAGGGAGACAATCTCCCGATTTCTCTGAAATCCAGTTTCTGGGGAGACGCGGGGGACCCAAACGGCTACGGGGAGAAGCTGGACTGTCTGCCATCGGGTCAGAAAGTGAGGGTGGCTTCCTTGCAGAACTGCGTGCAGGAGTAATTGTTTGCTGCGCTGGGGCGCGGGACACAGGGACGCGGTCAGAGGCGCGGGGACAGCTGGCTGGCAGCCATTGCTGTTTGCCACGCCCTAGCCTGGTGACACCCTGAGACCCCGCCCCACACAACCTACAAACCCACCCAAGCTCCAAGCAGCGGCTTTTGCATATGACTGGCCTTCCCTATCACAGCTTAACCTAGCAAACTTGCAACCCGGGTCCAAAACCTCCAAACCCCAAGCAAAGAGGAGAAAACTGTAGTTCTCGCTGTAGCTCCTGCAGGGTGGCCTCAGACAGTAGCTGACCTGCACCCCATTGGAGATCCATAAGCCAGTGTACCTAGTGGTTAGTGTGAGACACCAGATTTCAACTCCTCACATCGATAAGTGACACATTCGAGAGGCGGACTCAGTGAGCACCAAAGCCCCACTGAAACAAGTCCTGCACCATAAGCATGTCTCCACAGCGCAGCAGTTCTTCCATTATAAACACAGCAGGTCCTCACAGCCAATTGGACCGGAGGTCAATTCCTCCCAGTGTACCAACAGCAATCAAGGCTTAACTACACCAAGACTTTGCACTCAGCCCACAAAGGGGTGTACCAAGAGCGTCCACCTCAGGTGATTGGGGAGGCTGAGCTACTGGCCCCTATAGCTCACCTACCACACAAAGCCACTCCATCAACATGGAAGCAGCCAAAATGCGGAGACACAGAAACATGTCACGAATGAAAGAAATGGAGGAAAGCAAACAACTGGACGACATAGAGTTCAAAACCACATTTATAAGGTTACTCAAGAATCTTCTAAAAACCGCTGAGAAACTTGATGAGACCTCCGAGGAGTGTAGTGAGACATTCAAGGACCTTAATGAGAATGCCAAAAAAATGGAAAAGGACCAGTCAGAAATTAAGCATACACTGTCTGAAATAAAGAATATACAGAAATTCAACTGTAGATCAACGTACCCCAAGAATCAAACCAAAGATCTGAAATATGAGGAAATAAAAAACACCCAACCAGAAAAACAAAAGAAAAAAATCCAAAAATATGAAGATAGTGTAAGGAGCCTCTGGGACAACTTTAAGCATACCAACATCTGAATTTTTGGGGTGCCAGAAGAAGAGAGAGAGCAAAATATTGAAAACCTATTAGAAGAAACAATGACAGAAAACTTTCCCTACCTGGTGAAAGAAATAGACTTACAAGTTCAGGAAGCGCACAGAATCCCAAATGAGAGGAATCCAAAGAGGACCACACCAAGACACATCATAATTAAAATGCCAAGGGCAAAAGACAAAGAGACAATCTTAAAAGCAGCAAGAGAAAAGCAGTTAGTTACCTACAAGAGAGTACCCATACGACTGTCAGCTGATTTCTCAACTGAAACTATGCAGGCCAGAAGGGAGTGGCAAGAAATATTCAAAGTGGTGAACAGCAAGAACCTACAACCAAGATTACTCTACCCAGCAAAGCTATCATTCAGAATTGAAGGTCAGATAAAGAGCTTCACAGACAAGAAAAAGCAAAAGGAGTTCATCACCACCAAACCAGGATTACATGAAATGCTGAAAGTTATTCTTTTAAGAAGAGGAGGAAGAAGAAAAAGGTAAAGATAACAATTATGAACAACAAAATGACATCAAATACATACCTACCAACAAGTGAATCTAAAAATCAAGTGAATAAAAAATCTGAAGAACAGAATGGACTGGTGAATATAATAGAATCAGGGACATAGAAAAGGAGTGGACTGACAATTCTCAGGGGGAAGGGGGTTTGAGGGGTGTGGGAAGAGATTGGACAAAAATCTTACACCTATGGATGAAGACTGGTGGGGGGTAAGGGCATGGGGTGGGGTGGGGAATCAGGTGGAGGGGAGCTATGGGGGGAAAAAAAAGAGGAACACCTGTAATAATCTGAACAATAAAGATTTTTTTAAAAAGCAGCAGCAGTCTACCGCAGAAGGAGGGACAGGCACGGCGGTAGACAACTCTGGTCCCCCAGCCCTCACGCTGAGCACAAGGTTACCCCAGCCCACCGCTAAAGAAGCTTTAACCCTAGGGTGCACTGGAGATAAAGAGCAATGACAAAACCAGACTTGACTGCTACCTAGGTTGACTCAATCCCTACCTATACCAATGAGCTGACAGAAGTGTGCCCATTTTCAAGGGTGACTGCTGTTAGCTTCAGTCTCTGTTCCTCTGTGTTAGGGGGATGATGGGGCAGTTGTGTGTCTTGACTGTGGTAGTGGTTACACAACTGTGTGCATTAAAACTTGTAGAACTGTACATGCAATGGAGTGCCCTTTGCTGTGTGTAAATTATACCTTCAAAGATGAGAAAAGAAGTGGGAAGGAAGCAAATGCTCAGCGTCTTCAGGGTCAGGAGAAAATGCTTGTGATGAAATGTTAAGAGGAGAAGCAGGATACCGAACTGCAGTTACAACATGACCCCAATTTTGTAAAACACATACACATTGATGACAACGGCAACGAAACGTGTGCCCATGGTTATGAATAGAAAAAAGGACAAGAAAAACTACAGTCCCCCAGAATGTCAGCAGCGTTACCCCTGGAAGGCAGCATCATGGGTGACTTTAAAGTTTTTCTGAATACTCTTGCTTAGTTTCTAAATATTCATCTGAATTTTTGTTCCTTTTACAATCAAGGGGCCTGGCTATCTTGACTCTGAAGTGGCCAATGAGCCGCACAGTTTGCTTGCAGTCCTTGTTGCTTTGGTGACCGAATGCCATTGGGCTCGGGGCTTTTTGCCTTCATGTCTCTTGGCTGGGCACTCAGGTTTCTGGGACTGTGGTCACGGCATCGGATGCCAAACTGTATCCTTCGCCCATCGGAGTTTAGCCCCTTGGCAGCTGGTGTTAGTTATCCTTTGCTCAAAAAGAGTGATGCTCTCTCTGTAGTTCCTGTGTTCATCTGCTCCTTCCGCTCTCCCTTCATTTCCCAGCCCTTTCCACAAAGGATTTGAAGAAGCTTAAACCAATATACCATCAATATATGATGGTTTGACTTAAAATTTTCAACTTTCTGACTTCAAGATGGTGTGAAAGTGATAGGTACTCAGTAGAAACCGGCTGGGCTAAGCTGTAATGCTCAGTAGATTAGGTGTAAGAAATGCACTTTCTTTTTTTAACTTCTATGTAACATTTTTCTTTTACATTCCATATTTTATATTAGTTTCAGGTGTACAGCATAATGGTTAGACAATCATATAATCTATATATATAAAAGCCTAAGCAACTGTCTGACCATTCCACTGTCCCACTGGTAGCTATGATGTGCAATGACCACCAGGGGGCAGACGCTCAATGCAGGAGCTGCTGAGCTGCAGTGACTTGGCAGCTGTGGTTCTCGGGTGACACACCAGGAACCAGAGAGGAGGGAGCCCAATTCCTGGGTGCATCACCCAAGAACTGCCCTCTCGCAATCTGGGACCCCGCAGGGGATGTCAGAGAGCTGGTTTCGGCCTGATCCCTGCAGGCCAGGCCGAGGGACCCCACTGGTGCATGCCTCTGGTTTACAATAAATGCATTTTTGACAAGATATTTTCAACTTGCGATGAGTTTATCAGGACGTAACCCCATCATAAGTCAAGGAGCATATGTAATCTGAGTTTCATTGATTGGTCCGAGATTGATTTCATTTTTTCTTTTTAGTTTGGGCTGGAGAGACAAGGTTGCTAGTCAGTGGGGGAGACAGACATACCAGCAGCTGCGAGGGGGCAGGGAGAGTGCTGTGATGAGGTGCCCAGAGCACAGAGGAGGGCTCAGGTCAGGCAGCTCCAGTCCTGGTAGGCATCACTTAAAGAGCACCACTGGGGGCAGGCACCTCCTTGTCCTCTGAGGCCTGTGCCCTCGTCGTCCAACAGCACAGCCTAGTGGGCAGGCCCTGCACTGCACTGCCCGCCTCTGAATCTAGACCAGCTGTGTGGTAGCTGTCACACCTACACCTTCGGCAAGTTACCTAACTTCTCTATAGCTCAGCTTCCTTGTCTGAAAAATAGGAATAATAGCCCTGACCTGTATGTTCAGTGGTTAGAGCATCAACCCAAGCACAGAAGGGTCAAGGGTTTGATTCCTGGTCAAGGGAACGTACCTGGGTTGCAGGTTCCATCCTCAGCCCCAATCAGAGTGCCTGTGGGAGGCAACCAATTGATATGTCTCTCACAATGATGTTTCTCTCTCCCCACCCCCTCTTCTCCCTCTCTCCCACTTTCTCCAAAAATTAAATAAATAAATGGGGGGGGAAAGTATCCTTGGATGGGGATTAACAACAAAAATAGGAATATTTACCTAGCTCATGGGACTGCTGTGAGGATTGAACAAGTTAATGTTAGAGTTTAGAACAGGGCCTGCCACCAAGTGAAATACAAATGCTTACTACTATTATTCCCATTTTATAGATGAGCAAACCAAGGCTTAGAGAAATTAAGTATGCTCAAGGTCACACAGTTGGAGCCAAGTTTAAGTGAAGGAAATATGACCTTACAGTCCATGCTCTTAATTACTGACTTCATCTTTATGTCTTTGTAAGACAGTCATTAAGTTTCAGTGAAGAAACAAAATGTTTTGTCAGATTTTGGTGTGGAAAATCCAGCCTTCTTACATACAGTTTCATACATGGCTGTGTCTATGGCTCGGAAGCATTCATGCCCAGGTACTGGTTGGGGAAGTTGTGGCGTCTCCACCTGGGGTCTGCACACTTTGGTTACCATCAGCTTGAGTTGGGGTTGAGGCGACCTTCATAACAAGCACTTTTATACCCTTGACCTCAGGTGGTCATGAACAAGGGAAGACAGGAGTCATTTTCCAGATGAGGAAACAAGGTCAGGGAGATGAAGGGACTTGCCTGAGTACAGGCGTCTCATCAGTGACACAAGGTGCCCTCTGATCCTGGTGGGACACCTCTCTGTAGCTGCCACCTAACTCTCCCTGGTCATCTGAACAAATCCAGGAGCACGTCGATGGCTGGCATTTTGGCACCTCTGACTTGCTATTTGGGTCAGTGGTTCTCAAAGTGTGGTCCTCGGTCAACAGCTCCTGGGGACTTGTTAGATTTGCAAACTCTGGGCCCCACTGCAACCTAGTGACTCAGACTCTGGGATTCGGCCTAGCAAGCGGGGTTGTAACAGGCCCTCCAGGTGTTTGAGAGCCAGTGGTTTAGACAACAGCACCTGAGGTTCGGAGTTGGGCACCAGAATTCAAACCCCCACCTGCCCGGTCTTGTGGCGAGGCCTGATGCAGGTCGCTCAGTCCCTCTGGTTTCTCTCCTGGTAATGCCTGGAAGGATCCAGTGGGGAGAGGGGCAGCTTGGTGCAGGCTGTGGCTGTAGGGAGGGGAAGGACTGAGTGGGGAAGAGGACTTGGTGGCCCTGTATGGAGGGAGGCCCAGGGTGCCAGAGTCCTGGCGGGGAAGGGGAGTGGGGTGTCACTCACAACCACACTAAGTTACCACCTCCCTGTGGCCTTTCCCTCCTTACTCTAACCCTCCCACTGGGAAGGCAGGCCCCACTCTTTCCTGGGGAAACTGAGGCCCAGAGCGGGGATTCAGGGCCAGGACAGGAGTGGGCAGGTGGGCAGTGAGGGCCCTTCGGAATTCCTTGCAGGGGCTCTGGAAATGACAGGAGGCTGAGCAGAGGGCCTCGCTGAGCAGAGGGTGTTCCGTCCGACCTTTGAGGTTCCTCCGCTCGCACCCTGGCTCTCTATCCGTCAGTGGGGACCCGGGAAGGGCTGCCCTGGAGAATCCTGCAGATGCGGGTTTGAGTTAGTGCCGTCGGGACGGTGAGCTGGAGTTCCCGGACCCGTGTCTTCTCCCACTCCCCACGGGCTGGCGTCCAGTGCACGCGCTCACCAGGTGCCCCAGCCTGCTCTGGGCCCTCCCCGCACCCTGCCCTCCGTCTCTCCCTGGCAGCGGGCAGTTCCAGGGGCTCCCACTCCTCCTCAGAAGTGGAGAGCAGGAGCCCCATCACCCATCAGACCAGGCGGCTAGGTGACAAAGATTCATCATGAGCCGGGCACCGACACTGCAGTGGCAGCTGCTACCTCACTCCTGGCTCCCTGAGCGCCCGGTGCCCAGGTGGGGTGCTTTTCCGGGCGGCTTCACCGGGTTTGCTGATTGTGGCTGCGGCAGCCGTCTCATCTTTCTCATCTCACTCAGGCCTTTCTCCTCCCTTCACCCACGTGAGAGTGGAGGGCTCCGAGGGGGTGTGACTCGGGGTGCGGGCTGCTGGGCGGCCTCCTCAGGTGAGTCTGGCCCTTGGAGCCTGTTCCTTGCTGTGTCAAAGGGAAATGGGGAGACAGTCACTCCGGGCATTGGGAGAAGGGCACGCTCTGTGCAGATGGTGTACGAGCAGACAGGGCCCAGCGCGCAGCAGGTGCTCAGAAATGGGCTCAGGGAAGCCCCTCCAGGAGTGGACTCTGGTCCGGCCCACACTGGGGAAGCCCAGGCCACACCGTGGCAGGTTTTGGGGAAAGAGAAACCCCGAGGGGCGCAGGCCTCAAATCCCACCACCTCTGATGTAGCAGGGGCAGTGGGACGGGGCCGCGCCCTTGGGCAGCAGCCTGCGTAGGCTCTCACCCGGCCCCGAAGCTGGAAGTGCGACAGACAGGCGCACGTGCTGCTGTGAGCATGAGGCACACGCACGCAGAGACCATCACACTCACGAGATCAATGGTTTATTGATTCTTTTCCCTAAAATACTATACATTTAAAGAAACTTCTGAACTGAAAAGACGTGACAATTTTTGGTAATCTGTAGCAAAGGAATGAGGATTTCTGCTGGTAAGTCTTCAAGATAAACACGTACACACATCCACTTCCAAGCAAGACAGTCGCGCTCACTGGAACATGAGTAAATGCATAGCTTATATGGCGGCAGCCATTTCTCCAACGTCTGATACACAAAATAAAAGCTTTCCCCCCCTCCCCACCTGATTACAGTGTAGCGTCTTGCCGCGGCACGTCTGCTCCCTGATGACCGAGGACACTCCGAAGAGACCCTGGCGCTATGGGTGAGGCCCAGCTCCTGTGGGCTCAGGGGGGACACGGTGACGGGAGCCCGCAGCTGCTGCGAGGCCCGGAGCTTCAGTGCTCTGCTACGGAGGGACGAAGGCGAGTGAGCAGCGGGCCTGCAGCTGGCCTGTGGCACGAACTTCCCTCCGGCAGTGTCCACTTCCAGGGCCCGAGGCCCCTGGCCCACATCCGAGCCTGGAGAAGGCCAACCCAGCCCACCAGCCAGGCCTGGGCCCGAAGGCCACGGTCTTCAAGCAGTTTACCAATTAAATCCACTGTCAAGAGCCTTTGAAATCTCATGGAAACAGTAGACAAGCTCTTTAGATTCTCTGAATATCAAATAATATATATAGATACACCAGGACAAGACAGTCCAGCATAAAGTGTCTGGATCTACAGGTGCCTGGGCCTGAAAAGCTAGTCTTTTCAGGTTCGCCTTCCACATCACTGACAGAATTATTCATTTGCAAGAGTAAAGCTCTAAGCACGAAGAGAGTGGAAATAGTTTTTAAATATGGAGACTCGGGGAGTACTACAGGTTATTCCCGACACCCATGTTCACAGGAGGAACCCAACCATACGCGCGCCCACCTCTACTGTGGTCTTCTGCCTCACACGCCCTATCTGAACGGGCCAGGCGGCCCCGGGCAGTGGTGGACAAGTAACAGCACAACACGGAAGCAGAGGATGCACTTCTCATGCCTGGTATACGGCAATCTGTGCCGTAACTTAAGCCTAAATGAATGGATGAACAGGTACCATGAAGAACAACTGTACACGGCCTTAAAGACCTCAGAAAATGGCATTTTGTTCTTTAAGTTGCGGGTGAGAAGCGCATCAGAGAAAGAAGTTGGTGGAACAAGAATCAGGGGAACCCACCAGACGCGGAGGAGAGGCGGAAAGACAGGCCAGGAATATTCAGATCCACGATAAGCCACATGCACACTGAGCAGGGAGCGGGTGCGGCAAGGGCGGGATGTCGTGTACTGCGTCTTCGGTGCTCAGATCCCTCCATCGGCACTGTGGAAAGGCTGCCAAGTCCCAGGTGAAATGACCGGCTCGTCTGTCTTCAAGAGACACCATGAAGCCAAAGCAATGGAACCATCATCTTCTGCAGGAAAAGGAGTGGACGCCACGGCCGGCTGGAGCTGCCGGAGTGCTGCCCAGGCCGATGGCTAACGGAGTTCCTGGGACCGCACCCCTCCGCCAGCCAGCCCACTGGGCTGTCACTGGATCGCTTCGACATAATTTGCTGGGTACAGGCCAACCTGTCCATTGTCCAAGCGCCCCTTGCACCAGCCCTGCTCATCCTCGTCCTCTATCTTGGTCAGCTCATCCCCTGCAAGACAAAGACAGAGGGGTCTTGGTGAGCAGGCACGTGACACACTGACCACCGGGTCAGTCTCCCTCATATCTTAGCCCCCACTCTGGGCCCAACTCATATGTGGAATCTAACGAACAAAACAAACCAATGAACGGAGTGGGTCCAGAGACATGGAAACATGGAACAGAGTGCGGAATCTCGGAGGGAAGGTGGGGAGGGGTGGGTGGGTGGGAGATAATCAACCAAAGCCCTTGTATGCACAGATGCATAACCATGGACCCAGACAGTGGGGTGGTGAGGGCTTGGGTGGGGGTGGTGGGGCTGGAGGGAGCCGACAGGGGGAAAAGGGGACACATGTAATACTTTCAACAATAAAGATTTAAAAAACAATGAAAATACAAGAGAGAAGAAAAAAGACACAGGCTCGAAAATGCACGCAGGGCCCTGAGGTCAGGATGCAGCCTGTGCCGTAAAACCGAGGTTTCGGCTCCTCACAACAGAGCTGTGTTGGTGATAAACATGAACAGAGCATGGCTACGGGGAGAGTGTGACAGGTGCCACCCTAAGGCGAGCCTCTGCTGCCCAGGGCACAGCAAATGCCACTCGGGTCCGGGCAAGGCGGCACCGCCAGTGGAATCATGGAGAAAGGCTTTTCCTCAGGGGACCTGCAGGCCGGCGCGCGAGATGTTTGGGGCTGGGTGGTCCTGGCGACCAGCATCTCCTGCTCCGGTGCCCTATGGTGCCAGGCCTCGCCTGGCAAGAGGCACCATTTTAGGCAAAGGCACAGGCACCTCACTACCTGCTAAGCTCTGGCATTGGGCATCTGCTACATTTTTTAAAAATATATTTCTTTATTGATTTCAGAGAGGAAGGGAGAGGGAGAGAGAGAGAGAAACATCAATGATGATAGAGAATCATCGACCGGCTGCCTCCTGTACAACCCCCAATGGGGATCGAGCCCGCAACCCAGGCATGTGCCCTTGGCCGGAATTAAACCCGGGACCCCTCAGTCCGCAGGCTGACGTTCTATCCACTGAGTCAAGCCGGCCAGGGCCATCTGCTACATTTTAAAATATATATATTTTTATTGATTTCCGAGAAAGAAAGGGAGAGGGAGAGAGAGAAACATCAATGATGAGAGAGAAGCATTGATCGGCTGCCTCCTGCACGCCCCTACTGGTGATCAAGCCCGCAACCCGAGCATCTGACCAGGAATCAAACTGTGACCTCCTGGGTTCATAGATCAATGCTCAACCACTGGGCCACGCCAGCCGGGCAAGCACCTGCTACTCTTGGAGTGGGGGGACCCGACACTGGAACTAGGGGGATTCAGCCGCCCTGCAGTAAGACAGCCTCCCCGCAGGCTGGCAGCATCTCCCAGACGCCCACGGGGAGCCACCTACCAGCCTTGAAGCTCAGCTCGTCATGCTCCTGCCCCTCATAGTCGTAAAGGGCCCGGACCCGCACCTCCGACCCTGAGGTGGCATCCTCGTCAAATGGATTGGAGTCCCCATTGGCATCCGTGGAGGAGAACGGGTTGTTAGACTCGTCGTCGGACCAGTCGGTGGGGTAGCTCTGCGTCTTCTCGTAGCTGCTCACGCTGCAAGAAAGGGTGGGGCCGGGGCCCTGAGCACGGGCTGCCAGAGGCAGGAGGCCCTGGCTGGGCTGGGGACTCCCTCCGCAGGAGCACGGCCCTCAGCATCAGAGCGCGGCAGGCTCCCGGCCGGACCCGCACCAGCTCCTGGCAGAGGCAGGCGGGCGGCTCCAGCGGCGCCACCCCGCGGCCTGTCTTCCTGTGCAGAGGCTTTGACTACGGTTAGTGGAGGACAGAGGAAAGCAACCACAGGTTAACTGTGCCCCCCTCCCTGCGAAATTGAAAAGCCAGAGACTGTCCACAGCTGGCAGCCGGGCCGCGGCCTGCGGGCCTCATGCATTGCTTTCAGTGCCACGGGGCCGAGACCCTGGACAGAGAGAAGGAGAAGACAGAGCGAGCGAGGTGAAGACCAGAGGGAAACGTCCGTTCACCAACTTTTTGGCCTTAATGTCCTCCTTCTCACTGACGGTGCTCCCCGTGTCGTCCTCATCCTCGAAGGGGTTGTAGCTGGACAGTGACTGCGCTGACCGTGTGGGGACGCTCGGGACACTAAGGTCGCTATAGGGAGAGAGAGAGCTTTCAGGGGACCCCAGCGTGGCAGCCCCTGAGGTCCTGGGTGCTCCCAGCTGCAGGGTCACAGGGCCAAGGGCTAAAGGCACAGTCAGATGGAGGAATATGCTGTATGAGCAGAAAGTTGTTTCAGCAAAATACTTGGCAATAAACACACAAAGTGTCTCCGAGGACAGACCTGCATTTCCATCCGGGCATCAGAGCCCCGGGGAGGTACATGGGGATTCTGTCCAAGCCTCCCCATCCTGTGAGCTGGCCGGCCAGACAGCCCTGGGGCTCAGCCTGTGGGGCCCAGAGCCCGCTGAGGAGAGGAGGGAGGCTCCCAGAGCTCTGCGGACCCCACAGCACAGCGCACCCCTCCTCTGGCTACTAAAGGGTCTTCTGGGCCTGGAGCTTCCAAACGCGGTCCGGGAGCTGCGGAACAGCCCTGTCTAGGAAGGAGAACCCCTTTCGTGCTGCAGAGAGAAAACCCGTCTGTACAACCATGTCAACTGCCTCCTGTGTGCCCGGCCTGGTCGGACCAGAGAAACGAGACCCGAGCCCGGCCTGAAGGCTGACAGCCAGGAGCGACGGGGTGCGGGATGCAGGTGCTGAGCGCAGGACCGATGGAAGAGAAGATAGGCCCCGAGAGCCCGGCACCCCGTGTAACTCTGCGCCGATGGGGCAGACACCAAGTCCCAGGGCAGGCTCCGGCGGCCAGCACCACCTCTCGCCAAGTCCAGGCTGCGTGGAGCAGACACTCAAAGTTCCGGGTGGACGGCTCAGAGATGGAGAGGGGAGGGGAAGAAATGCTTCAAATGCCACTGGAGTGACCCATGACCTCACTGAATTCAGGCCTGCTGAAGGGCGCTGGACCCCAGCCTGCCCGCTGCCTACACCTGGGCCACATGTCTGAGACCCCAGGCCCTCCTCCCTCCTGGGCACCTTTTCCTGACTTTCTGAGAGGGGACTGGTCCTGGGCAGCTGAATCTGTACAGCAGCCAAGGCAGACTTGACCCAGGCACTCCCCGGGGTGGTAGCTCTCCCTCCCCACCCCACCCCATCACACAGGTGCTGGCATGATCCTGGGGATGGTGCTCACTGCTCTGCTCACTTAACCAAGCCCACCTGCCCAGATGGTGACAAAGCAGCTGAAAGATGACAGGCCATGTCTGCCTGGGGGGGGGGGGGCTTTGGGCGGGGGCTTCAGTGTCTGGGGCTACAGAAAGGCCCTGGAACCTGTGCTGATCCTTCCTCGGAAGCCACGATCATGTGATGCATCATCACCACGCGATGCATCATCCCTCGGCGTGATGGAGGCCTCAGCCAGCCGGGCACGGCTCCCAGGGAGGGCCGCCTGCAGCCAGCTCTGCAGAGGTTCAGTGCTTTCCTGATGGGAACTCTGGGTGAGGACAGGCCTTGTCGCTAGACAAGAGGGCCTAGTGACCTCAGGGCCACCTCCTCTCTCCAAACAAGGAGGAATAACCCAGGCTCTCAGCAAAGAGGTGATTTCAGAAAGAGGGCACCTGACAACGCCCCCCGCCCCCCGTCCCCGCACACAGCCTGGGGGAGTGCACACCTGGCCAGGGACCTGAAGCAGCCGGAAGGAAACTCGGTGACCTCCACCTGCCTGTGTGCGCCACTGGGGACACGTGTGACCAGCACCGGATCAGCCTCTCCCTTCACTTGGGGCCCAAAGCATGTGTGGCCAAGGCTCCTCTCTGGATCTTTCTGCAGCTCCAGCCGGTGGGCAGATGATCCTCCCAGAGATGCCCTGAGGCCTCGCCCACAGAACTCACAGAACTCAGACGCCCATGGGAGACCCTGTGAGGCCCCACTGGGGACACGCCCAGGTGTCCAAGCTGCGGGCGGTGTCCTGGCCCATGCCGAGGGCCCAGGGATGGAGGTGCCCTCACCCACCTGCTGGGCTTGTTCTGCAGAGCCTGGTCGCCCGTCTGGTTGATGCCGGTCAGGGTGACGCCGTCAGTGGGCTTCTTCTTCTCTCTCCGGCTGAGAGTTCGATTCATGTCTGCAGACCACTCCTGGTTCCCAGGCACCGAAGGAGAGAAGTCAGAAGTT
Source organism: Cnephaeus nilssonii (assembly GCF_951640355.1). Taxonomy (NCBI): domain Eukaryota; kingdom Metazoa; phylum Chordata; class Mammalia; order Chiroptera; family Vespertilionidae; genus Cnephaeus; species Cnephaeus nilssonii. Next base: position 3,134,106 of record NC_137077.1, on the reverse strand, counting down.
CACTGCGTGAGGCCACATCAGTCTAAAGCCTGGGCAGGGGCTTGGCCCTCAGAGCTGACTGTGCCCTAAACTGGACCTGAGCAAGTCTGCGATAGGGAAACAAAACCCTGGGGTGCAAATACCATCGGGGGCTGGGGGCCCTGCATCACCAAAGGGGCAGATAAGCTAACTGACCACTCAAGTCTCCAAGGAGTGGCACCCTCCCGTGGCACGCTGTGCTATTCCTATTCCATGCATCCATCTCCCCAAAGGTCCGCTCCTTCCCAGCAAGGGGCCAGTTTTACCAAGTCCCTGGGAAACACTGGAGTGGGAGAGGAGAAAGGGGCAGGATTTCCCAGAAACGCACGTGCACATGGCTGATGGGGCTTCCCTCCCTCCTGACAGCACCCAGCACTTGGTGCCACCGAGTCCCCGCTGTGCTCACGTGCAGTTACAGGATCTTAAGGTTCAATGCCATCTTAGCAATCCCAAGTCTAACCATCGCTCAGATGAGGAAACCGAGACCCAGAAAGAAAAAGTTACTTTCCACAGAGTTAGCGGGAGCTCAGGTCAGCCACTTGTCTATTACTTCTCAAGTGAAATAACATGGCTGAGGACTCAGCTGGAACCTGAGTGCCCTCGGGGACCTTTGGAATGTAAATCTGTGCTGCCTGACGGACAGGAAGGGCAGCGCACGTTTCCAGAACCGGGCTGCGGACCCACACAGACCCCAGGGATTGCACACACCGCCGGAGGTTTGGGATTCAATAAGTTAGCCATAAATAGTAACTTACTTCATCCTTGTGGCATGGAAAACAAAACAAATCATTTCATTAGAGAAAGACAAGCATGATCCGCCCCCTGTGGGCACTGGTCCCGGACCCGCAGAGAGGGGCCACCCAGGGACTCTCGCCCAGACACCCACCCCGGGAGACAGCCTGTCAAGTCTTCCTTGCCAGGCCATTCCGCCGTGTGGGTACTGCCTGCTGACAGGCCACCCTAAGGAGAGGGGGGAGGATGGGGTGGGTGCTGTGTGCACAAGACACGTCTTCAACCCGCTTCTTCCCACTGAGTCATCGTGGGGTGGGAGGGAGGCTGGGCGCCTTCTCCTTTCTCCGGGTCCACTTGCACTCAGAAGGGCCCGGGCCTGTCCTGTCCCCGGGCCTGTGGCAGGGGCACAGCCCGCTCTGGGCTTCCTGTTGGGAAATGTCCTAAAAATGGGGCGGGCGGGCGGGGCGCTCAGCTGCAGGGGCCCACGCTGTCAGCTGAAGCAGCTTTCTTGAGACGCTCCAGAGAACACAGGCACATGTGAGGCTTAGCAACTGCAGCTACGATGGGGCCAAGCCGGCTGCTGTGTGGTCGGCCCGTGGCCCAAACCCAGTCTGGCCCAGGTCCCTGAACCCGACCCGAGGAGACAGCTACTGTCCGCACATGTTAGACCTGGGGAAACTGAGTCACAAAAAGGGCAAATGACTTGCTCATCACCCCACAGCTGGCCTCTCGCTGCACTGAATCGGGGGAAGCCACTCGGCCTGAGTCCAAGGCAGAGCCGCTTCCGACATCCTCCCGGGAGAGGCCCTGCTCCACCGCGAGGAGGGAGAATCCCGCCCTCAGAGAACAGGGAGCAGGACTAGTGCCCACGGCCTTCTCTGCTACCATGCAGGTGGGGAGGCGGGGCGGGGGGGCTGGCAGAGCCTGCGATCCCCAGGCATTTGGCATGTAAAGACACTGGGAGGCTCAGACCATGAGAATGGGACCAGGAGCGTTAACCCTGAACCCAAAGGGACTGAAATGAGGACAGCGGGAAGGGGAGGAAGAGCTGCACACCGAGCCCACGCTCCCCTCAGCCTGGCCCAGGGGCAGCTGAGCGGGTGCCGTGGCCTGCAGGCTGTGCGCACTGTGGCCGCTCCCTCCCGGACATCCCAGGTGGGGCAGGGAACTGGGGGTCGGGGGGCCTGCATGCCCTGCAGCTCCTGGGACTCGCCCTGCAGAAATGCCAGTGGTTAACAGGTGACCAAAGTTCTCAACGAGAAAGGACATAATTGCACCTTCCCTAGAGATTCAGGCCCTTCAGTAACGCCGGAAGCCCCACGAAATTAGACATCAGCTTGTCTTCGAGCGTCGCTGGGGGTAACAGCTCCTCATGAACAGGGCAAAGGCCAACGTGGAGTTGGAACGAGAAAGACAGTGCATGACTCGACCCGTGGGCCTGGCCCCGGCCGGGCCAAGGGGGTCCCGGGTGCAGCCTCCTCCTACCTCAAACTGCGGCCAGTTCATGGACATGCCCGGCCCGTGGTTGGCTCTGAACCACCGCAGGTCCTCCACCGCGTCGGCAGCTTTGAGGCTCTGCTCCAGTTCACGGTAAATGTTTTTGTAGCTAAATCAGAAAGAAGCGTGACTCTTGGAAGGCAGGGACGGCCACACTCACCCCAGCCCGGTGTCTGCCACAACGGGTCCCTACCACAGCTGGCTTCACACAGGACCAGGTCTCCCACCCTGGCTCGGCCGGTGGTCATCTAGCCTCAACGTGCACAGATGACCAGCAACAATGGCGTGGAAGCCACAGCTCTGGCTTCTAACAAGCCAGCTTTCAATCACCAGGGGGCAACTTGGCTTTGTTCTGTACCAGGTAATACAGAAAACACCGGCATCTGGGCCACACAGGCCACCAAGCCGGGTGGTCCCACCTAACCAGCTCCAGAATCCAGTGTCAGGAAAGTCCCTCCTCATCCCTTCAGAAGTGGGGACGCCTCCTGCTGGACAGCTCACAGCAGCTCGCTTCCCTAAGAAGCTGACCACGTCGAACAGGAGTATGTGTCACTATGGGTCGTTGTATTTTTTCACTCCTAACCTTGATGGCTGGAAGTCATTTACCCTCCCTAGACCTGTTTCCTCCTCCGTGGAGTGGGCACAATACCCTCTATTATGGGTTGAAGTCCTAACCCCCAGCACCTCAGAGTGTTACCTTCTTTGGACATAGGGTCTTTACAGAGGAAATCAAGTTCAAGTTAGGTCATTAGGGTGGGCCCTAATCTATGGACATCTTTTTATAAAAAAGGGGGGATTTGGACATAGACACAGAGAGGGAAGACGGGGTGACGCCACCGAGAGAAGACGGCCATGTGACTGAGGTGATGGTCTATAGCAGTGATGGGCAACCTTTTGAGCTTGGTGTGTCAAACAAACTTCGCCAAAAAACTGAGCATAACTCGGGTAGTGTGTCACTTTGAGGAAAAAACATTATTTCGCAAATGTTTCATCCTCAGGAGCAGCAAATGTTTCATCCTCGGCATGCGGCCGCTGAGGCGGCCGCATGTCATCAGAAATGGCTACGCGTGTCAGTGCTGACATGCGTGTCATAGGTTCGCCATCACTGGTCTATAGCCTAGGAAGGCCGAGGGGTGACAGCAGACACCACGAGCTGGAATCGGCAGGAAGACCTCCGATAGAACTGCTGAGGGAGCATGCCCTGCCGACACCTGGGCTGCAGACTTCAGCTCCAGGAGAGAGAGGACAGACTTGCGGTGAGGGAAGCACCCAGGCTGTGTACTTGGTTACAGCAGCCCTCAGACACGACCACCCCAGCTACTGGCCAGAGGGCCTTGGAGGCTGAGCAAGGTCAGACTGCACTCCTGTGTGGGAGCTATTCCACAGAGAGGAGCCCAGTCCTGCCCCAGCCAGCTGTGTGGCCTCAGGCAAGTCACTGAGCCTCACCCAGCCTCAGCCGCCTAATCGTAAGACAATGCCACCTACTTTATAGACTGTCATAAGATGAATTAAATGGTGGCAGGGGAGCTGTGCAGTAATTGTTGCTTCTGTTGTTTTATACAGAAGGAGACATAGGGGATGTAATTTCCTGGTAACAAGCCCTGCTCTGTGGATGGCAGAAGTCTATGTCCAGGGTTGCCCAGACCTCTGCCCTGAACAAAGGCATCATGGGACCAGAGACAGAGAAGTGCAGAAAAAGCTTCCCAGTCTCCCAGCACAGTTCAGATCCGAGTCTCCGAGGGTCTGTGCTGCCCGGGCCTGGGACACTGAGAAGTCTAGGACCGAGCTGGCAGCCAGCTAGTCTGGACAGAGAGGACTTAAAGGGGCCGCAAGGTCAGACCGTCCTGGGGCAGGGCCTGCCGGCCCGGGAATGCTGTGCTTGCACCCGGATGACTTCAAATCCAGCGACTGTAGCCAGTCCGAGCTGCAGCCCTCCCCGTGCGCAGACCCAGTGCTGCACACAGAGCTGGTAGAGCCGGCCCCTTAGCGTGCGGAGCGGGGCCGAGGGGCTCAGGCCAGGGACCAGCTGCCGCGAGCAGTAGCGACAGGCTCAGCAGAGGGGCTCGCCCTGGGCAGGGGAACTTCACCACCGCGAGAAGACCTGACCAACACTGCCACCCCAAATCCGGAGACCGGTGACCGAGCCTCGCTCAGAAGCACCTTCCGCTGCCTTCCCTGTGACGTGCCCTGTGGCGAGGACACCTACCTGGACACGTTGGACAGGTCGAGGTGCTTCTGAACCTCGAGCAGAACTTCCCGGAAGAAGCGCAGGCGCTTCTCCTCAAACTGCTGGCATTGCTCGAACACCTGCTCCATGTTCTCCATGTACTGGGGGGTGCCCTGGTCCAGCTCCTTCAGGGACTTCTCGTACTTCTCCTTGGTCTGCGAGAAAACGCAGGCACCACAGCGGGAGGGTCACCACCAAGAGCAGGCGAGCCAGGCTCTGCCACGCGGGCCCTCACGGCCTGAGTCCCTTCCCACCACTCTGAATTCAGCAGCAGCTGGCCTTACTAATCAGGTGGCAGTATTACACCAGCTGCTTTGGGTGACTTCTATAAGGAATAAGCACAGTGAGGAGCCATGACCTGCACCTAAGAAGCACCCCGATCTATTTCCTTTGCACCCCTCAGGTCCCTTGACAGTAGCAGCCTCTCTCTCTCCCGCAGAGCAGAGCAAAGCAGACGGAGGGGCTGGAAGCTGGAGGCCAGGCACAGGCCCAGCCCACTTCCTGGGAACTATTCAATCACAAGTCCCGTGACCCAGACCTCCCAGGCGGAAGGCCACCTGCATCTGAGGAGCCCTTCATAAACATCCTGTTTGATCTTCTCCCTAATCCACTGCAGGGGGAGGGGCGGGGGACCCCCCTTCACAGTGGAAGACACAGATGGCCCGGAAGCCACACTACCTGCTCCCAGTCTCTTCTTGACTGAGAGCGCCTGTCCCACCGCCCGAGCTCCTGCCGCTCTGCCCACACCTCTCTGGGGCCCTCACGGCTGAGGCTGCCAGGAAAACCCTCCTGCTCCAGGCCCTCGGGCTCCCTGCGGCCAGCGCACCCGCCTCCACCCTCCATGGGACTCGCTTCCACATCAGAGCAATCGCTCTAACCGCCTGGCCCGCCACACCTCTGCCCGCCCTTCCTGCAGTGGTTCCGTCAGCAGCATCCCAGGCGCCTTACTTTGCCTGACTCTCAAGGCCATTGGCAATTTGGTCCTCAAAACCCTCCGTATCAGCTCCTACATCGGCTCCCCCTGGGACATTCACACCTCCGAGTCCTGCACAAGCATTCTTCCCCCCTCTGCCCACAGCCACCCAGCTGCCCCGCACCTTACCCCCGAGCACGGGGATCCTGGGGCGGGCACAGCGGGCACTGGAGAGGCCCTCTGAGGGCAGGAATGCGGTGACTGTGTGTCCCCCTCTCCACCCAGGCAGCCAAGCGGCGCAGACGCTCCCGTGTGCCAGATACACAGCGGGAGGGGCAGGTGCACTCACCACGGGGAGAGAGGTGCGGGATTTACCTTAAGAACATCCTGCTTGCACTTTTCCACTTTGTCTTGCAATTTCTTAAGCTGTTCAGGGTTCAGGGATGGGTCCACTTTGCTGTTGCTTTCTCGCGATATCGCCAACTTCTCCTCTTTGCACGCCGCGTGGTAGGCTTTCTTTGCTGCTTCTACCTGCGGGGAGGAGGGGTTGCTGAACCTCGGGATTCTGAAAGGTCAAAATCCTCACCCGACGCTACAGAGCCCCTGGGAAGTGCTCGTGCTCTCAAGAGGCGAGGAAAGCGCAGGTAGAGCTGTGTGTTCAGTGTAACTACACACAGTTATGACAGAGGGCCCCATTCAACAGACACTGACGGTGCCTGCTGTGAGCCAGGCGCTGTCCTAGGCACCAGAATGAGGTATGGCACCAACAAAGGACCTGGGCATTCATGGGGCTTACGGTCTAGCTGGGGAGGCAACTGTAAGAAACAGCTCAAGTTCAGGGTAAAGTATAAGTGCTAAGGGCCAAGGAGGAGAAGAAAGCAAGGAAGAGAGATGGGAAGCCGGTGGTGGAGCTGGGCCTGGGGAAAGCCCCCCAGATGACATGAAGCAAGAATTGGGGGAGGGGGGGCACCTGAGGGGAGAGCATGCCCAGCAGCGAAAACTTCACAAGAGAAACTTAACACAGAGGGTGACACCGGAAGGCGGGGTCACGGGCCACACTTTCCACTGGCCATTCAGCCACACACAAGCATACAGGTACTGACATATGTATAATTTATTTAACGGAAGCTTCCTTACTTGAGCCAGTCATGGATTTCATTTGAGGGATGAGCTTGTAACCATGGCCACATGAGGGGGTAGTGTCATTGCAAAGAGGCCAGGGACAGAGAGGAAGCGACAAAAGCCAAGACACAGAGGAAGGAGGAAAGACTGCAGTTCCCACCAGAAGGCGCAGGCGTGAGGGAGTGATTCTGAGGAGCCGGTGCCACTCCTAGGAGAGCCAGGGGAGCGGGAGGGGGAGGAGGGGGGGCCAGGGTGCGGGTGGGGCCGCAGTGCTGAGGCGGGAGGGGCGTGTGTCTGTCTGAAAGCTCCAGCGGCCAAGGCTGGACAAGACTCAGTGGCTTCGGTTGCTCCTTTCAGAAAAACAAATCGCAGTATCATTTGCAAATTTGAGAGAAAAACACATATAAGAGGAAAAAGTTTTAAACTAACCCTTTCTCCTCGTCCCAAGGGACTTTTCAATCTCTCTAGCAGACCATTCCCAGGCTGGGAAGTACGGCTGGTGGAGAAGAGTTTGGGTTTGGAGCTCTATCACCAGTATCTGATCCCGTGTCCTGACTGTAAAATGGGTCGGTCAGGATTACATTGAAGTCTGGAACTTGGGTAAATGTTAGCCACTAGGGCTTATGGCCTGAGGGGGGGCCCTTTATTTCTGATGCTAACAAATGCAGGAATTCTGGGAGTGTGGGGGGAGCATTGCTGGTGGGAGGACTAGGGCCACAGGTCCCCAGCCAGGAGCACAGGTCTGCGGGGCGGGGAAGGGCCTGCGGGAGGGTGCACCTCTTTCAGCTTCTTGGCCCAGGGCTTCTGTGCCTTCCGAAAGCCGTCCTCGGCTTCCTTGGTCTCCTTAAAGCCGCCCATCATCTGCTTGTGAAAGGCCTCCTTCTGCCAGTTCTTGATCTTCTCGAAGTCCTCGTTCATCAGGGAGGCCTTCACCTCCAGGTGCAGCTCGCTCACCTTCTCCGCCTCGGACATGACGGCCATCCAGGCCTTCTCCACCGTCCCGTACTGAGGCCCTGCACAGAGAGAGAAGCTGGCGGTCACTGTCCCTGTGGGGCCCACAGGCCTCCAGGGGACTTCCTGTCAGTCCCTCCCGCGGCCGGGGAGTGGGGGCCAGCAGCCCGGCTGTCTGGCCAGGTTTCCTTGTGGTTGTTGCAGATACTTTCCTCTCAGCGGCTCTTCCTTTTTCAGTTCCTGGGATGATGAAAAGAATAAGGAACTGAAGCTGAATCAGCTCGGCCATTTTTTGCTAGGCAACTTGAGAGATTACATCAATTTCCTTTTTTGAAGTCACTGGGCTCTTTAAAAACTCAAATTTCTGCCGTTTCAATTTGTGTAAGGCTGGCTGGTGGAGGAGGGGCCGTACGAAGAGCTGCCCGCTCTCCCAGGACACTCCCCAGGACACTTCCCTGGGGGGGGGGGGGGGCTCCTCAGCACCGTGGCCCCGTCTCCTGGGCCACACGCCCCCTCCCAGGGATGAGGCCAGGCCCTGTCATTCACTCCCAGGAAGAGCCCAGCCGAGCCCGGCTCGAGAGCTGCCTGTGGAGGGAGGGCTGTGCCCTCAGCAGAGCAGAAGCTCTGTCCTGGGGGAGGGAAGGGTTGGAGGCAGGAACCTGCTCTGGCCAGATGGAAATCTCTATAGTGGGGTGGGGTGCCTGAGTCACCTCACTCACTGTTCTCAGGAAGGAAACGCACAACCGGCCTGTCGTTTTGAGGATGTGGGGTGGCATGAGGTGAGGGAGGGACAAAGGCAGAGCTGGGGATGAACATGGAAGCCCCAGGTCCTGTCTTCAAGGCACTCTCAGGGGACAATTACTGTCTGAGCTGGGTGATGACACAGAGGCACTGGGGGAGGGGAGAGGCGAGCCTCTCTGAACTTCTAATCCCGGCGTCTATGAAACCTGCAGCTCCCTGTCCTGCCTAGATCCTCAACGCCGGGGCAGCATCCACACGGTGAGGGGCAAGTGCTCTGTGACCCTCAAGCTCTGAATGGACAGAAGGGATTGTGTCAACAGCTGGATCCTGAGAGGCAGAAACGAACGACAACAGCCACCATTTACTGAGGGACTGGGCCCATCCCTGGCTACTCCTCATCCATGAACAGCCACTCCGCTGGTCCAGACCCTGGGAGCCTGCCCTCCAGAACCCCTGGCCCTCCAGGACCCTGACCAGGTCCCCTGGTTGGCTCCTTCGAGGACAGCGGTCACGGTAGAAGAACCTGAGAAACACACCGAGAAACTCCTACCAACCCGCTCTGTCCTAGGACACCCAGAACCAGTCAGTGCCCCCTCCACTGCTGGGAAGTGCGTCGAGCACAATCCAGGTCCACAGCAGCCTTCTGTCACTAAGCTCCAGAATCTTCTGTTGGGCTAGGGGGTGAGAGAGGCAAACCCGCTATTCCATTAAAATTCAGAACGGACGCCCTGCTGGATGTCACTATCCAGTCCCGCCTGACTCGCTACCTGGCCGAGCTCACACCTCAGCGGCTCTCAGGGCCAGCACCTCGGTGCTGCGTGCCAGGCTTCTGCTCGGGTGGGAGCTTTCTCAAGGGTGGGCCCCGGGAGCTGTTCTACGTTAAACCGACAAGCGCAGCCTCCGTGGGAGACTCAGATGCTGTCAGTCCTGCCGTGAGGAGAGAAATCGCACGCAGCCTGTGGGTGACCGCACCCTGCTGCTCTCCCAAACGAATCACGGCCTCAGAACTGCAAGACGCACTCCTGCCCACTTCCTTATGAGAGAGGAAACTGGCACAGAGAGGTCACCGATTTGCCCAGAGCTGTGCTGGGCAGGGGCCTCCCTACCCTTCTCCACGAGCTGCCTCCAGCGCCGGGCCCACTCGGTGAGCTGCTGCGCATACGCCTTCTCGATGCGTGCCCGCTCATGCAGGCAGTTCATGAGGTCGCTGCACAGGCGGTGGCCATCGTCGATTCGCTTCACGGTCCGCTTGTAGTTCCCGACCTAGGAGACAGAAGCGCGCTGGGAGGCTTGGGGCTCTGGGCAGCAGCCCACCTGCCAGACCCTCCCGGAGCAGGACAGCCTGACCCTCACTGCTGTCCCAACAGCCTCCGTGCCGACCAGGCTCCCGAAGGCTCATCCCTCTCCCATTTGAAAGGCATCCCACATCATCAGTTGACAAGCCCCCGCTTTCACTCAGCAGCAGGAACATACAAACAGCCATCGAAGCTTCTCAATGCCACCTGGCCAGTGTCCATGCTCTGGCCTGTGGGTCAGGGAGGGAGACAGACCAGCTCAGGGATGGCTATGATGGAGGGAAGTGAGGGGTTTAGGGCACCCAGGGGGACTCTCACGCAGACTGAGGGGCCAGGGACAGCTTTCCAGAGGAGGTGATGCCTAACTAGAGAGATTTAAAATAATAATAATAATGTTTTAGTAACTCATTAAAATGATCTTACATTACAGACTTTTGGCTAAAGGCCTTTGATCATCATGGGTATAAACAGGTGTCTTCTGCCTTGAAGTCATCACTTGCCGGATTATTACTGCCTCCCAATCATGGCAATCAACACTATTTCCCACTTACTGAGCACCTACTATGTGCCAATCACCACCACAGGTGTATCACACCTCCAAATACTGCCTCCACCGTAACAAGCAGGAGCAACTGTCCCCGCTTTAAGATGAAGGGACCAAGGCTTAGAGAAGTCGCATAGTTTGCCAAGACCCCTCAGTTGCAGACCCTTCTCTGCTCTGACAAGGACTGAGGTGAGTTTTGGCTACTTTTTCTCACATATGAAAGGAGAGACTAGCTCATCTAAATTGTAAATAATAAACAGGTAATTGAGAAGATTCCAGTGGCTAATTTGGAGGGATAATCAAGTGTTCAATGTTTCATTCTTTGAGCTGCTTATCTTGGACACCAGAAATACCTGGTTCCCAGAGGAAATGGGGCAGAAAAGCCATCTATTGTATTCTCAACCCCTTTCTCCCTGTCTTCAAACACCCTAGCCCACCTTTTGCCAGTGTTACCGTTCCTAAGTCTCTTTGCCTGGCTGAGCATGCTTGTACTTCACCCCTGCTGAGAGTGAAGCTGGAAGCTCCTGGGGAACAGGGTCCCACTCCTGCAGCAAAGGGCACGGTCCTCAGGCTGCGGCCACCGGCACTGCTGCGGACTTGTGATTTACACACAGTGCAGCTCTCCTACCCTGAGCCTGGCTAACGGGTGGAGGAGGGGTTCTGAGGAGTGTGGGAGGGCCTGGGAAGGCACCGAAGGCAGGCCTGCAGGGAGATGGGCAATCGGGGGAGGGACTGAGATGTCGAGCTCCCATGGGGACAGAAGCCCTGGAAGTCAGGTGGCCTGGCAGCCTTCCCCAGAGGCCACTGGGGTTTGCAGCAGCTTGCTGAAGTTCACGAACACCAGCACTTGTATTATTATTGTATTATTTTCCCTCCACAGTCCCCCAGCCCAGGCCTGGCCTAGCTGTTAGCCCCCAGTCAGGGAAGCAGGTGAGCAGCTCACCAACACGCACAGGCTGAACCCGAGCTTCCAGTCCTACCTTCAGCAGCCCCTTTTTAGGAAGGCGAACGCGAGCATGTCACAACCAGTTGGAAGTGACATCACATGCTCACTTCCCATTTAAAATAGGGCCTTGCTATCATTTTGAAATTTACAGCAAGATGAAAAAAATCACCAACAAAACCCAAGTCAGGTCCTAGCCGGTTTGGCTCAGTGGATAGAGCGTCAGCCTGCGGACTGAGGGGTCCCAGGTTCAATTCTGGCCAGGGGCACATGCCTGGGTTGTGGGCTTGGTCCCCGGTAGGGGGCATGCGGGTGGCAGCCAATCAATGATTCTCTCTCATCATTGATGTTTCCATCTCTTTCTCCCTCTCACTTCCTCTCTAAAATCATTAAAATCTATTTAAAAAACAAACAAAAAAAAAAAACCAAGTCAGTGCCGCTGAGCTGGTGGCAGGAGAGCTGAGATCACCACGGCCCATGCACACCTGACAGTCCCCAGGCAGCCACCACGTGAGCTGGCTTTCATCCCAGTCACCAACAATATTCAAACTGGTAATCAACATCAAGACATGTTGGCTCTCTAGAAACCTGCCCATCTCTGACTTTCAAAACCCTTGTAGAAAGATTTACAGAAAAGAAAAGGATGTCTCTTAACAAGGTCCATGTTGGTACAACCCATCAGCACATACAAGGTGAGCAAAAGTAGGTTTACAGTTGTGAGTATGCGGAATACAGCTTATTCTTGTACTATTATTTATTAATTATTGTATTATTTTCCACTCAAACAACTGTAAACCTACTTTTGCCCCACTTATATTCAAATAACTACTCTTGAAACCTGAGAAGCAGCAAGGAGTGCAGAAGGATGTCCCCAGAAGCACGTGCTGCACGTTTGAGTGCCGGACTGTGACCATGCTGGGCCACGGAAGGAAGGAGAGCTCACGGTGACAGGCACCGCAAAGCCATCTGTGTCCCCAACTTCATCTACATTCAGCTCACCCCGCAGACGGCAAGACGCTAAAGACAGGCGCTCAACACGCGTGTGCCTGGCACAGGACCACAATGCTCGTCCTCTCCCTTCAGGACTGCCTGGCTGAGGGAGGGGCGGGGTGGGGAGGTATACTGAAGGCAACATCTGAGCTGGGCTTTCAAGGAGGCTGGCCACGTTAAAGGGCTAGTAGGAGGCTGGCCACGTTAAAGGGCTAGTAGGAGGCTGGCCACGTTAACGGAGAGGCGAGGGAAGGGTTCCAGGCAGGGAACAGTGCTGGCAAAGTGAAGAAGTTATGACAGCACGGAGACCTGGCGCACTGTGAGACGCCCCCCAGGAATGGAACACGGAACACAGAACTCAGGGCAATGAGCAGAGACCTGGCCAGGGGTCAGTGCAGCAGGTGGGGTGGGAGGTGGAGCAGATAGTGAGGAATCTCAGGGCGGGCCTTCACCCTGAAGGTGCTGTGCGCAGGGCCTGCTGGGCCTTGGGCGGGGAAGCTCCTGGGGAAGGTGTGAGAGTGCCTCCTGAGACTGGGCCCAGCTGTGAGGAGACCTAACACAAGGATAACGTCAGAGAGGGGAGGGGACTGAGTGTCCAAGGCAGGGGGAGAAATGGGGAACAGACAGATGTTGATGAAGTATCCCATCCTACCTGCCCCGATTTCTGCTCTCTGAGGCTCAGCTCGGCCTCCCCAGGGCGGCTTCCCTGCCACCTGCCGCCCGAGCCGGGCCACCAGTGCGGAGCACCCGGATCGCCTGCACTGGAGCACAGGCGAGACCAGTTCCCCAGCCCGGACTCCTGCTGGCTGGTCCACCCGGGGGCCAGGAGGGCCCTCCCGAGCACTGCCCCCATGCCCCGCAGTCGCAGCTGGTCCCGCACAGGTAACGATCGTGCATGTTAGCTCCCTGCCCGTGCTGGCTGCCGGCCTCCTGGCAGCAGGTGCCACACCGTCTTTCCCCAGCAGCAGCATCACAATGGAGCATGTCCGCACTGGGCCGGGTGGTGTGCTGACAGCTCCTCCTGTGCCGCATCATCGAGTCCGTCACAATCCTAGGCAGTGGGTGCTGCTTATGTTTCCATTTTACAGAAAAGGAAACAGGTTTGAAGAAGCGAAGTCCCCCATGATCATCAGCCAGGAGGCAGAGCCCACCTTACAGAGCGTTCCTCAGGCCACGAACAGAGAAGGCATAGAGCCAAGATTTGACGGGTTGGTATCAGGTGACGTGTGTGCTTCCGAAGATTCAGGGAAGGCCACAGAGGTCAGGACTGGCAGGTAGCATGCAGGCCCTGTCCCTGATCCCGCCATGTGCTGGCAAGGCTATCAGGAACCCCAAACCTGAAAACTACTAAAACCGCTTGCTCAAGATGACCTTTATTTTAGCCTCAGAACACTCATGCCCTTTAACCTGCAACCCTGAGGCCTACGCACACTGCTCCCTCCACACCTGGAGGCTCGTTCAAGGGCGAGCGGAGCGGAGTGGACAGAGCCTGCCTAGACAATAAACCCATTTGTCTTTGCTTTCTTCAGGCAAAAGCAGATGTTCTTGTCTACAGAGAGTATGACAGCTAAGAATTTAAATGGGAGCCTAAGAGCTTAAATCAATGGCTTGTTAAAGCTACTTGATTTAATATATGCTGATAACATATTCTGGCAACTTTCACCTTTTTTTTAACCAGGCAGCTGCAGACTTCTGTCAGAGCACTACATTTAGCTACTTCATTTTCCCAGGCGGCTTCTGTCATCAACTGGGTCATCACAGGGATGCTGCCAAACGCGGCCTGCAGGAGCAGGTACGCCGTGCGCTGAGACCGCACCGCCACAGCAGAGGGCCAGGGCTCCCAGCCAGAGCCTGTCCCGACACCTTCCACCATTTTACATCCTCATTCCCTTAACCCTCACATATGCTAGGATGTGGGTATCAGCATCACTCCCACTCTACAGATTGGGAAATGGAGGCAAAGACAAATTAGCAACTTGCCCAAAGCCACACATGTGAAGTGACAAGCCGGGGAGTCAAACCCAGGTCACCTGGCTCCAAAGCACGTGTCTGAACCTGCCCCGCTGCTGTGTCGGTCTATCTCCTGAAGGCCTCTGTGTGCTCCATCCCCTCCGCATCGCCACCTAGCTCAGGGCGGGTACTGACTAATACCGGTGCAATGTCACTGTGTTGGGAGAAAAATGTTCCCCGAGACTCTAAAGCATTCTGCCTATGGCTTGGCTCAGTGGCGAGATCACGAGGACCTGCGTTTCTAAAGGCCAGCCCGCCCCTGCTCCAGGAGCTCCCAGGAAGTCTGCACCGCCACCGCCAGCTCCTGAGCGTCCTTCAAAGCTGCACAGCCTTCCTGGGGCCAGCAAGCAGGGCCTGCCTGTCTGCGAACTGGGGGCAGAGGGACAGTCTGAATTCCAGCACCAGTTCTAACAGCTCCATCCAGCTTCACCACCAACATTCCCCTCCGCAGTGGGAGTGCACCTGACAATGCCAGGAAGCCGCTGCTGCCCACAGGCCGGGACGTGCCCATGACTCTGTCGCTGCCCCTGTCACTCTTGCTGCTTTCTAAGAAATGTTCCCTCGGACAATGTGCCTCTCTGGCTACTGAAATTGGAGCTCCGGCCCAGATACCCACCAGGAAGGTGCTACCAGCCAAGGGGCAGGGGCAGAGGGCACTACTCTGATCCCACGGAAGCCAGCTACCCGCCTTGAGGGTAGGGACTCAGACTGCCTTGTTGGGGCCTCACAGGGCCTACCACACAGGAGGTGATCAACAAACACATACTTGTAATAAAATGAAGTATTCAGCTAAAAGTTAATATGGGCTTTTCCCCAATACATAGGAAAGAGAAGTGTGGATAGAAGTTTCAGCTCCTGGCCCATCTTTTCTAAACTTGGCCACCTGTGACCACTTGTCTATTAGTCTATAATATCAGATGGTATTTGATGGCAGACAAAATTATACACTTAATTATTCTAAGTTTATACAACTCCTTTGTGCTCATCCCCAGTGAGACCCAGGCCATCATCCTCACCTTCTGTACCACTAGAGCCTCCAGGGTCAGGAAAGCACCCGTGAGGGAGCCAATGTCTGCGCTCTCACTTCATCCTGGCTGCCTCCCTCAAAGGCCAGTACCACTCCCTCTGTACAGATGAAAAGCCTGAGGCTAGTATCAGTCAAGCAACTTACCCAAGGTCACACAGCTGTAAGGGCACAGCTGGGATCAGAACCTAGATCTTTTTTTTTTTTTTAATATATACTTTTTAAATATATTTTTATTGATTTCAGAAAGGAAGGGAGAGGGAAAGAGAGATAGAAACATCAATGATGAGAGAGAATCATTGATCGGCTGCCTCCTGCATATCCCCCTACTGGGGATTGAGCCCGCAACCCAGGCATGTGCCCTTGACCGGGATCGAACCTGGGACCCTTCAGTCCGCGGGCCGACGCTCTATCCACTGAGCCAAACCAGCTAGGGCAGAACCTAGATCTTTTCAGCTGCAAAGCCAGTGCTCTTTCCATGAAACCCATGGCTACTGGGAAAGTTACAGGGGTTTTACCATGAGAATAAAACTTGATAAAAAAGGACTTTCCTTTAACCAGCAGGCAGGAAAAGTGGGGCTCAGGAAGAATGACTACCAAAACCACAAAATAATCTGATCAGGAAGGGAGTTCCTCATAGGCTCAGACAGACAGGAAGAGGCTCCAACCAGCTCTGGGCAGTGTGTTCAGCCCTCTGGCCATTTGCCTGCGCTGGCCAGCATATCACATCACCGCCGTCTGTTTTTCTGCACAGAACTGCCTTTCAGGCTAAGCCCAGTGATGTGTATATTTCACTCTAAGTCACACAGGGCTGAACAGGAAAAGGAAGATGAGAGAATGGACAAACGGACAAGACCTCTGAAGCGCCTCTAAACTGTTACACGCCTGACTTTTCTAGCAAGACAGCTTAGCCGTCCTGTTACCATCCAGATCTGACCACAGATGCCTGGCTGGTTTGGGGGGGTGTTCACCCCACCCCCACCCCACCCACACACACAGTCCTGGCAGGCAGGCATCAGCCTGATCTGTATCATGGGGGAAAGCCTGGCCATTACCTCCCAGAAGCTGTCGCTGGACACTTCCACTCCAACGGAATCATCGTAAGTGACAGACATCTCTCCGAAGGGCGAGGGCGCAGCGGGTCAGCTGCAGACACTCCAAATCCAAAGGCACACCTACAGGAAAACATACCATTGTGATTTTGAACTCCCAACGTAAAAGCAAGCCATCCCCACTGACGATGTCCATTTCCATCACTGCCTGTGTACAAAACAGTCTACAACGTTTCCTTTAGTTGGGAGAAGGTCAATAAACTCTAAACATGGCACATACACGTATGTGATATGCATACACATGTGTATTTCACACTAACAAGTAACCCTCCTCACCATCCTGCTGGAGAGCTAGAAGAGCTTTCAGAACGTTTGTGTTCTGAGATCAGCAGGTTGATGCCTTCCCTAAACGCTCTTGCTCGTCCCTTGGAGAACGAGACACAGAACGCGTGCGGAGGGCGGCAAATGAAGGCAGAGCCCTTGCATCTCTGGGCTCACTCTGCCCAGCCTGTCCTAGCCGTCCAGCAGGGAGAGGATCGGGGTAAAATGGGAGTGGGAATAACCCCACCTTTGACACGACTCTCCACAGGGTTCCAGCACATTCTGACTGTGCCGGGCACTGTCCTCCCCCACCCATGGCTGACTCATCTCAGCCACTGAACCCCCACATTCAGACCAATTTATTTGGGCACCATGTGTGTGAGGGTCAGCTACACAGAGCAGGGACGAACACACGGAAGTGACGGTTTGTGCGTGCAGACGCGGTGTTCCCAGTCCAGCAGCGGTCCGGGGCAGCGGCTCCCCTGCTGGAGGGAGGAAGCCGGAGCACATTGGGAAGCACAGATCACTGTGGTGGAATGACCCATCCAGGGGGATGACTCCACTCCCTTTCCATCGGCCAGATCCCAACCTCTCCTAACTACAGAGTCAGGATTCAAAGCCTCAGCTTCGTGCCAGCAGGGAGCAGGTGGGGCGGGCAGGCAGAATGACCTACACTGCCACACCTGCAGGTGCCCGGCCTGGTTTGTTCTAGGTCCTTTCCTCATGTTACCACATCTAATCCTCACGATTCCCTGAGAGACAGTCCAGAGCCGTAGTCAGGAATACAGGCTCTAGAGTCAGGCTTCCTGGGCTCCAATCCTCAATCCGTTACTCACTGTCTGGGCGACCGAGGGCAAGTTACCTGACCTCTCTATGCCTCAGTGGCTTTCTCTGTAAAAGACAGCAGTAAGTAAATCAGAATTGCTGAGGGTCAAATGAGGCAATACATACAGGGGCTTAGAACAATACATGGCCCATAGTAAGTGCTATGGACATAGTAAATAATGATGTAATTATTATTAGACTAGAGGCCCGGTGCAAGAATTTGTACACGGGTGGAGTCCGGCCGGTGGAGAGGAGGGGGCGCAGGAGGGTGGGGGTGAGGGGGTGATCAGGAGCGGGGCCGGCCAGGGGGAGGGGCCGAGGGCAGTTGGCCGGCAGGCCCTGCCTCTTGATCAAACTCCCGGTCAGGGGACAATTTGCCTATTAGCCTTTTATTATATAGAATAGTAACTATTATTAGTATTACTAGCATTACTTTGGACTATACTTTATAGTTGAGAAAACTGATGCTTGGAGAAGTAACTTGCCCAAGGTTCGCCCAAGTAATGAATGGTAGAGACCAGCATTTGACACCAACTCTGCCTGTTTGCTAAGGTACATTATGTCTCCAATTTAAATAAGATCCATAACCTCAGATCTACTTGCTAGTTAAGAGGGTTTAATCTGGTGGAGCTTCCAAAGGTAAACACAGCGCTGTATGCCCAATGAATTCAAAGTAAAGACAGATTACGGCACGCCAAAGCCACAGCTCTAATGCACGCCAAGTATATCCAGGCAGTCGCCCGGGTGCCACCCACACACTCGTCCTGACAGCACGCTGACTAACCCTCTGCTCCACCATCTCAGGGGCGTGTGTCACTGGCCACAGGGCTAGCACGAAGGCCTGACAGGCATCGGCTGGGCCCTCGTACCGCCTTGTTGCACAGCAGCCCCTTTTCCACAGAACCCTGCGCTCCGAGTCAGGGCCTCCTAGACGCACCCAGCCTGCCTCTGCAGCCTCGGGAAGTCGTCTACCCAGCACACCTGGTCCCTGCTCCAGGCTCCGCAGGGGATATCTGGGCGTCTGGCCCAGGCAAGTCTCAAAGTGGTCCAATCAAGCGCCGGCTGGCTGGCTGCCGGGCCAGCTCCAGGGAGCAGTTACCGGGCGGAAGGGCACCTGCTCTGGCAGAAAAGCGCAGGCAGAGGAACTCCTTTCTGCCTGGGTTCAGCCATGGTTTAGACACTAATGGAAGATCAGTTCTGCACTAGATTTATTAAGCATCCTTTGAAGCACAATGTTAGCTATATTCCACAATCTCATTTATTTTTCATTAACAGTCCCATGAGGTAGGTATTTTTATTTCCTTTCCACAGATGAGAAACTGAAGATCAAGTAACTTAAGATTATAAATGGTGAGATCAAGAATCAAAACCAGGTTCTGTGATTCTAACGTTCAAGTTTTTCCTATTATATTACATTTCAGATAATTAAATAAGTGTATAGGTATAATGAATAAAATGCTGTGAAAATATCGAGAGAGCAGGAATGAATCCTTTCATGACCAGGGCGTGGGAAAAGCTGGAGTGAGACTTACAGGGAGGTGGGCTCTGTTTAAGTGCACAAGAGAGGGCCTCCTATCTGGAAGGCGAGGAGGGGGTCCAGATGGGTCAAAGGGAGGCCAAGAAATCTCATCTCCCCTGGAAATCCATGGTTGGTGATTTTACAAAAGTAAGAGAATCAGCTGTCAGCCTTCAGGGCTCAAACAAAAATGGTCTCCACAATGTCTAGTTAGATCTGTTCAGTTATGGCCAGGATTTGACTGACGCCACTGACTCCATGTGGCACAATGATCAACCACTATCCCTGGGCCCCTAAGACCTGAGTCACACCAGCCTGGCTTCAGAGACTGTCAGGAAGGGACTGGAAGGAAAGAACCCATGAAACATCATGTGACTCAGTGACACAATGGTCTTGTGTCAACAAAAATTGGAAAGAGAGGAAGACCTGCCATTATCAGCTGCACTTAGTGAGCCTCAGTCATTAAAGATCTAAGTTTCCAGAACTGAGATAGTGCTGGGAATACAGATAGACCATGGGCCAGGCCTCAAGTTCTTTTAAATAAAACTGAGAAACAATGAAACTGGACTAGATTAGTGGGAATCAGGAAGTCCCAAAATGTTAACTTTGTCAAGTACAAACAGAAAAAATATTCTTTGCCTTTTTAATACTGTACATAAAATGAAATTGATTGATGTGAAAATACTTGATGACAATCAAATTAAGACCTCAGAATGCCTGCTCTACATAAGGCAAGAAAAATGGCAATATCTAATGTTAAGGCCTTAATGTACCAAATTGGGCATTCTTTTTTTTTTTTTTTAATTTATTTGTAACCTAAAAAATCTCTTTTCCATAGAGAACTCCAAGAGAGCTTGGCAGAGAAAGGAAGGCCAGGAAGAAGGATGGATTATCCATGGTCCTATCACGGGAAGACAACACAATGTAGGTGCGTCCCTCACAGCTATTTTCAGACATCATCTATTCCCTCCTTAAAGTAGGGGGCAGGGCGAGGTAGACACGTGTGACTTGGGGGCCTAGAGCTGCAGACAAATAACCCTCAGGTAAGAGGAGAGGGCATAGGACACAGCCTACAAAGAGGAAATGAACTCCTTGAACAAAGCCCCCGAAGTCCAAACACTGGCACTCTGTTCTCATATACGGGCACTCACTTGAGTGTGGTAACCGAATGGGAACCAGCTGCAGACCAGGCCACACTCAGGAGCCATGCTCAACCCCACAGAGAAACCAAGAAGGTTCTTGGCCAAAGTTGTCCGTGTTTGTGTCAAATCAAGAATGCCTGCTTCACCCTAACCAGTTTGGCTCAGTGGATAGAGAGTCGGCCTGCAGACTGAAGGGTCCCAGGTTCAATTCCGGTCAAGGGCATGTACCTTGGCTGCGGGCACATCCCAGTAGGGGGTGTGCAGGAGGCAGCTGATCAATGTTTCTCTCTCATCAATGTTTCTAACTCTCTATCCCTCTCCCTTCCTCTCTGTAAAAAATTAATAAAACATATTTTAAAAAAGAAAACAGAATGCCTGCTTCAACCACACATGGTTCTGCTGTTCCACCTGGGAGCCCAGGGTGGGAATAAAGCAACATCAAAGCAGCCCCCATGTACCAAGCACCTCTTATCACCAATAGGTGGTCTAGGTGAGCTTTAAATATATTACTTTTGTTCCTTAAAACCCCTGTAAAAAATGTATTATTGTCCCCATTTTACAGGGAGGCAATCAAATCAAGAGCTCACAGCTCATCTATAATAATAAAAGCATAACATGCTAATTAGCCCGCCTTCCGGACGAAGCAGGGGCTGCGAGGGAAGCCCGGGTCCCGGGTGCTAGAGGGAAGCCGGTGCTGGCAGTCAGGAGAAGGAAGGTCTACTCTTGCACAAATTTCGTGCATCGAGCCTCTAGTAAATGCTAAGCTGGGATTCAACCCAGGCGTCTGGTTCCATGCTGCCGACTCCAGCAGGACACTGCATGACCAGCCCCAAGTCATTCCCAGGCCTGGGAACCCTGCTTGGCTGGGAGGCTGCTCCCACCGGGAAGGGGCTGGGTTCTCAGGGCTGTCTTAGTAATATCGCTGCCCAAATATCCCAAGGCCCTGGGCCTGTCAGGGAATATTACTCAGATTTTTTCCATGCAGAAATGTGAATCTGGCTTTCGTACCCACTGATACGGTGGGGGAAACCAAGGCTTCTGAGGGGAACACGAGAGAACCTTCCGGTCCATTCCTTCAAAAGGAGATCTGGCCGGGTCAACTTCCTGGTCCTGCTTCCCTCGCTCTGCTAGGGTCTGAGCCAAACCCACCCCTCACCAAGGCTGTGCCCAGGCTGTGAAACTAGCTGGCTGTACTGCCAAACGGTACTGAGTGTTCCTGAGATGTGGTTATCAAAGCCAACCCCATAAATGTGCATTTAATAATTAACTAGGTGCTGCTCCACAGGAGGTGAAGTTCCTGGGAAGACAGTGTGGCATCTGGGCTCCGCCCCTGTGGACTCAGCCATCCTGAGAGCCTGTCCTGTGAGGCAAGGTCATCCCCGGCGCTCCCTCCTGAGCTGTGAATGCCTCAGGGATGATAAGGGACAGGTGAGTCAGTACCGCTCTTTCCGAGGACTGGACGGAGTGGCACTTCAGTGTATTTCAGACTGTCCACTACCTAGTGGGTGACTGGTTGTTTCTTCCTAGAGAAACTGAAACCCAATACTCAAACAGAATGCTGAGTGAGCTCCATGAACTCTAATGTCAGTGAATGCTCCCGTCGGAGGCTCCTGCGCACGCCAGTCCCCTTGGAGACCTTAAATTCAGTTGCTCGAGGGACAGGGACAAGGGGCTTCCGTCTGAACCTGTCTGCCCATCAGAGGTTGCAGAAGCAGCGAGCTTGACAGCAAGACAATCAAAGCACAAGGATGTACAAATCATCACCTCCGCCTCCCACTCCTGAAAACACACCGGGGTCCTCCACGTGATGCTGGCACCTAGCAGCCCTCCATCAACGTCTGCTGAATACACATTCTCAGAGGCAGGAGACACGGGTCCAGCTCTCGGGATTCCACTGACGTATATAAACGCTGGTGAGTCAGAGCCACTCCTGAAATGATTCAGAGTCTCAGAGGTTAACGGAGGTTGCCGAGGGCGCCCTTGGCCCAGGCTGGGAGGCGGGACCTCCCTCCTCCCCTCTGAGCCTGATAACAGGTATCCAGGAAACAAAAGGTACAAATTACATAAGTACATCCAGCTCCCTCTGAATGCCCTCAATTCGTTCCCAAAAAGAAAAGCAACAGAACAGGCTGCTGGGCCAAAGGCTATTACTAAAAGGCAAGGACATTCTGAGCGAAGGCGCCCGCTGCTCGCCGCCCCTGGTCGGCCTCCGGAGAAAGGCCTCTCTAGGCCTCGGTCCCCGCAGGCAGCGTCAGGAAGGTGTCCTCGAAGCTGCCCCCCCCCACCCCCCACAACGCTGCCAGGCTCTGTGCGGCCCTGCAGGACTCGGAGCGAGCACACACTCCGCCTAAGGTTTGTTTCTTCTAATTCATTCTCCAGGGTGGAAAATGCTTTTATTTAATTTTTAACAGGTTGAAGGGCTTTTTTCTTTCAATTACAGTGACATTCAATTTCATATTAATTTCAGGTGTACAGCACAGTGGTTAGACATTTATATAACTTACAAACTGATCCCCGATAAGTCTAGTACCCACCTGGCATCACATAGTTATTATAGTATAATTGCCTATATTAGGGTGGAAAATTCATCATTAATTGGGAAATGACTATAATTCCTTCTAAGTCACTGTTTGGCCCAGAGTTAGGGGAGGATCATTTCTTAAGTAAGGACGTATTTACCCATTCATTCTACAAACACATGTCCCGGATCAGGGTGGGGGTTCCCTTGGGGCATGGGGCAGCCTGGGCGAGGGGCCTGTGGTGGTTTGCAGGCCAGCCACGCCCCACAACGACCCAAGCAGAGGCCCTGGTATCTGAGATTTATCTATCTTCTGTAATTGAAACTTTGTAGCCTTGA
The DNA here is from genome assembly GCF_951640355.1 of Cnephaeus nilssonii. Classification (NCBI taxonomy): domain Eukaryota; kingdom Metazoa; phylum Chordata; class Mammalia; order Chiroptera; family Vespertilionidae; genus Cnephaeus; species Cnephaeus nilssonii. Next base: position 3,111,386 of record NC_137077.1, on the reverse strand, counting down.
GCGGAGCCAAGCCTCCTGCTTGCTCCTTGGCTGCAGCCATTTTTGTTGGGATTTATTTATCTTCTATAATTGAAACTTTGTAGCTTGAGTGGAGGCCAAGGCAGGCCAGGGCTGCGAAAGCTTGGCTTCCTCCATCATCGGGGGCAACTCAAGCCTCCTGCTCTCTCCAGTTCCATGGCTGCAGCCATTTTTGTTGGGATTTATTTATCTTCTATAATTGAAACTTTGTAGCCTTGAGTGGAGGCCTGGGCCAACCAGGATGCGCAGAAAGCTTGGCTTCCTCCATTGCTGGGGAAACCCAAGCCTTCTGCTCGCTCTGTGGCCGCAGCCATCTTGGTTGGGTTAATTTGCATACTTGCTCCTGATTGGCTGGTGGGTGTGGCTTATGGTGTAGCAGAGTGATGGTTAATTTGCATACTATTCTTTTATTAGATAGGATGCTGTTGGCCCTGGCCAGGTGGCTCAGTTGGTTGGAATGTCGTCCCATACACCAAAAAGCTGCCGGTTCCATTCCTGGTCAGGGCACATACCTAGGTCACAGGTTTGATCCCTGGTCGGGGCATATACAAGAGGCAACTGATTAATGTTTCTCTCTCACATCAATGCTTCTCTCTCTCTCTCTCTCCCCCCCCCCGCCCCTCTCGTCAATAAATGTATCCTTGGGTGAGGATTAAAAAATAAAAGAAATGCTGCTGAAAACCAAGCACATGTATGCACCCTCATTTCATACTTGCCCTTACGCACTGTTACAGGCTTCTCAATGTGTGACAGATTTAACAGAAGAAAATACCTATAGCCTTTGACCCAACTATTTCTTCTAAAACTTTATCCCACAGACAAACTCACCCAAGAGTCAAATGTAGGTATTCATGGAGGCAACAAAATATACACACTGAAAACCACTTCCCTGTCCATCAAGAATGAAAACTGGGCCGAAACCGGTTTGGCTTGGTGGATAGAGCATCGGTCTGCGGACTGAAAGGTCCCAGGTTCGATTCCGGTCAGGGGCATGTACATTGGTTGCGGGCACATCCCCGGTAGGGGGTGTGCAGGAGGCAGTTGGTCGATGTTTCTCTCTCATCAATGTTTCTAGCTCTCTATCCCTCTCCCTTCCTCTCTGTAAAAAATCAATAAAATATATTTTTTAAAAAAAGAATGAAAACTGGTCCTGGCTGGCATTGCTCAGTGGTTAGAGTCAACCCGCACACCAAAGGGTCTCATTCTCATGTTCGATTCCTGGTCAAGGGCACGTACCTGGGTTGCAGGTTTGATCTCCGGCCCCGGTCAGGTCACGTGTGGGAGGCAACCAATCGATGTGTCTCTCCCACATCTATGTTTCTCTTTCTCTACCCCTTCCTCTCTCTTCCCTTCCACCCTCTCTAAAAATCAACGGGTGAGGATTAACAAGATAAAAATGAAAACTGCCAGCCCACCTGTGGAGAGGAGGGGTGGGCAGGCTGTGCACAGACATGAGATGTTCCCACACACCAGGGGAAAACTGGGTTTTAGCAGCAGACACAGTCTGATCCCACCGGTATTACCCAACAATCAGGCACCCACATCGCCTGCCCATCAGAACAGCTCTAAGGGAAGTCTGAAATGAGGTGTGCACACGTGGTTGGTTTTCAACAGCCTATCTTATCTGCACCCGAGGCTGGAATTTTTCCTCCAGTAGCACAGTGGGTCTCGGACTCGCTCCGGGGAGTGCTATGGGGGTGGGCAGGGGACTTTAGCATTTCACCGCATAACTTCCTCATCTATTTGAAAACTGTGACTATAGGCAGGCAAGCACTACTTTTAGAATACATAAACTAGTGAACAAAAAGACTCCACTTTGTTTCATGAATGGCCTGTGCTGAAAGAAGGGAGGGTGCCTGTGCCCCGCATGACCACAGCACAGCTTCGAGAAGGGACATCCGCCCATTTCAAGGACTGACGGTCAGGAGCCCGCCTGCTCTGCCTGCCAGAGGTGTCCGGTCCACCCTCGCCTCGCCCCTGGGTCACTGCAGTAGTCTCCTGTCAGCTGTCCCAGCTTCCTCGTCCCTTCGGTCTATTCTCAACATAGTGACCCCCTGAAAACATGTCAGACCACGTCTCCCCTCCTAAGCAGAGCAAAAGCCCCCGAGTGCTCCGCAGAGTGCAGCCGCCTGCTCACCCCCACGGTGACCTCCTCTCAGCCCTCATCCCGTGCCTCCCCCCACTGCCCCAGCTCCAGCCTAAGACCTCCGCTGCCGGGGGCACTGCCAGGCACAGCCACACTGCTCTTCGGCTCCAGGTCTCCCTCCAGGGAGCCCACACAGGAGGCAGGCTGCCCTGGCCCCTCAGGCCTGCACCAGCCCCAGCTCAGGCAGGTCTTCTCCAACCCATCCCCCCCTGGGCACTCCCCGGCCCCTTCTCCGTTTCTGCTTCCTCTCCGAAGCACACGCTTCCTCCCAACAAGCTACACTGTTTACTGAGCTGTGCTGCTCACTGACCGCGCCGCACGGAACACAGCTCTGGGAGGGCAGGGGTTTTGTCTGCTCTGTTCACTGCTCTAGTCCCCATCCCGTGGCTGACATGTGGCAGTCACCTGAGAAAGACCTGGGTTCAGGATGAGAGAAGCTGAACTGAAGAGTCTGGGTCATTTATTTATACAGACTGGTTCCACAGATGAAAGGTAATTGGAGCATTTATGTGAAGATGTTTTAACTCTAGTGGTTAGAATTCTCTTATAAACACTACTGCACACGTTCAACTAAACCACAAATGGGTTCGGCAACCACAGTGGGGATGTGTGGCTCAGGCCCCAGCTGTGTCACCAGCCACACAGGGAGCCCCCCTCTGCCGCTCCGCCCTACGGCCTGAGCACCGCTGGGGCCCCAGGTCCTGGGTCCGCCCTGCCTCCAGCCTCGGCCGGGCAGCCCATCAAGCACCCGAGAAAGGGCGGGTCCCTGCTTCTCCCAGCCTCGAGCCGCTGGGTGCTCAGGGAGTAAGGCCGGAGGTAATACACCGCTTTGCACCATTAGCAAAACAGGACACTTTTCCTACTGGCTCGAATAGCTGGCACAGCCTATTCTGTTTCCAGTGTTTTCATCTGGAAAAGTGAACATTCCTCAAAGGAAGAGATAGAGATCCGCAAATCAAGTGACTTGTATCTCTGGAAAATTGCGTAGTGTGTTGACTTCAACAACGGCAAACAGGTTGTTCACTGCAAAGTGCTTGATTTTTTGTTTTGTTTTTCCTGATGAGTGATTCTTCATTGTTTTACTTTCAATTAGTTTACAATAAATACTTAGTATTAGTTCCAGGTGCTCAGTGCTCAGTTGTTTTTAAATCCTTACCTGAGGATGTGCTCATTGATTTTAGAGAGAGAGGAAAACAGGGAGGGAGGGAGAGAGGGAGGGAAGGAGGGAGGGAAGGAGGGAGGGAGGGAGGGAGGGAGGGAAAGAGGGAGTAAGGGAGAGAGAAAGAGAGAGAGAACATCGATCAGTTGCCTCCCATACATGCCCCAATTGCAGATAAAACTGGCAACCTATTTTTTTTCATCTGTGGAATCAGTCTGTATGTGCCTTGACCAGGAATCGAACCCACCACCTTTCGGTGCACAGGATTCGGTGCTGGGTTTTAAAGGCTGCCTCCTCAGGGAAGCCCTCGGAGGCCTGGGAAGGTCCTCTAGCAGCACCCATCAGGATGGGCAGTGGGCACACTCAAGTGCTTCCAGAGATTGAAAAACAGTCAGCATCTCTGGGCAGAAAGAGCTTGGGGTTGCCGTGGAAACCATCTCCTGAAACTACCAGTTTCAGTAATTCCAAGCACTTGGTGGCACAGAACTACCTGCTGCAAACTGAAGGAGGAGCTGGTGAGACGAGACTTTAGGAACTCTATTAGGACACAACCATTTCAATGAGAACAAACATGGCTCGGGCTTTTGAACATGACAGAAAGAAAGAAAAGAGAAAAAGAGTGGGGGAAAAATATCTGATTTTATTAGTCAACTAGAGACCCAGTGCACGAATTCGTGCACAGGTGGTCTGGCTGACCCGGCCCCGATTGAGGCCCAATCAGGGCCGGGCTGGCTGTGGGAGGGTCTGTGGGCAGTGGGCCAGCCGGCCCCGCCCCTGATTGGTATGGGGGGGGGGGCGGATAGAGCACGGGGCCAGCCAGAGGGAGGGGCCGCGGGCGGTTGGCCACCAGCCCTGCCCCTGATTGGAGTGGGAGGCCAATCAGGGGCCGAGCTGGCTGGGGGAGGGGCCGTGGGCCGATTGGGGTGGTGGGAGCTGACTGGGGATGGGGCCAGCCATGGGGAGGGGCTGTGGGTGGTGGGCCAGTTGGCCCTGCCCCCAATTGGTATCAATTGGTATTGGGGGCGGGCCTGCCAGGGGGAGGGGCCGCGGGAGGTTTCCTGCCAGCCCCACCCCCCAATCAGCCAGTACGCTGGCCACAGTGGGTGTCATAGCGACCAGTAGTTCTGTTCGTTACAGTGTTCCGGTCGCTGGCTTTTTATATATATAGTACAGAGCAACCCTCTTCCTCCTGCAGGAAAAACAATTGTGTTGGGGACGGTTAAAGAAAAACAAATTCTTCTAAACAGACCAACCCAGAGAAGCTACTCCACAGTACCAAACCCGGCAACACCGGGGCTCAGCACAGCATCAGTTCTGAAGCAGGCGCATTCCCGCTCACGGGTGACACCTCGCTTCCTCAGCTTCGCTCATTCAACCCTGACAGTTCAAGTCCAAATGTCTACACTTTTGGGTGGCAAGGGCTGTCAAAACCGGTTTGTCTCAGTGGACAGAGCCTCGGTCTGCGGACTGAAGGGTCCCAGGTTCGATTCCGGTCAAGGGTATGTACCTTGGTTGCGGGCACATCCCGGGGAGGGGGTGTGCAGAAGGCAGCTGGTCGATGTTTCTCTCTCATCGATGTTTCTAGCTCTCTGTCCCTCTCCCTTCCTCTCTGTAAAAGATCAATAAAATATATTTTAAAAAAAACAACCAAAAAAACCAACGAGGGTTCTGTTCCACCAACCTGCATTCTCATAGCCCGCCCTTTCTTCTCCTGCCATGTCCAGTCTGTCCTTACAGCAAACAGCCATGTGGGGTCTGCTTTTTCCAGTTGCATAAGCATAAGCAGTGCCCCTTTGTCCCGTCTTCCTGTCACTTCTAATGGCCGTAAAACATCAAGACTGGGTGGGCCAGGCCCTCCGGGGTCAGGGTCTTTCCCAGTCACAGTCATGCCACGGCTCATACAGCGTCCCAATTTCTGTCCTGCTACTTCGCTGGGGGCTCTAGGCGCATGCGTTCTAAAGACAGTTTGTGAATCTCTCAGACAGTTTAAAAAGCAAGATTTTGAACTGGCATTCTCAATCTGCATTTAAGGGGCAGGTTACGCACCCATGAGAAAGGATGGGAATATACCCTATGAGGCGCGGGAGAAAAAATGACCCCAAAAACACGCAGGCAGAAAAATGTTGCTGCCTTTGGGGGTCCTGTTTGTTTCACATGATGAATCAGAACATTTCAGGAGGTGAAATAGCACGTGCAAGATGACACATGAACAAGAAATGGGCAGAAAGGGGGAAAGCAAGGAATGAGGTTCCACGGAAAGGAGACCGGGGCTGTAGTGGAGACGGTGAGCCTCACCATAGCTTCCAATTTCTCCCTTGGAAGGTACAGAAATCAGGTGGCTGCTTTGTTTGTTTGTTTTTAAGAAACTTCAAGTGAATAAACATTTATAGCTTTTTAAACATAAAGTTCCTTTAATGTGTAAGTTTTCAGAGTATTCAGACTCAATCCATTCAACCCTACCTTGACACTAGTTATCCACACATGGACATCCTGGTGGACAAATGTCCTTTAAACTTCCTGGGATGGTGTGGTTGTCTAAACACAATTAATTCCCCCCAAGAGACAAGAATGGTGGTAGTTAATCAGTCTGGCTTAGGGAACCACTGGGTATACCCTGCTGGGAATACAATTTAAAAATAAAAAAACAGACATTCACACAACACAAACAAACAAACAAAATCAGTAAAGCTACATGGAACAAACTTTAATTTTTGATGACCCAGAAGTCAGTTTTTACTCTTACAAGGGGCTCTCAGAGCCAAAATTTGGAAGCTGGTCCCAAATTTGCCATTAAATAGCTATGCGACCTTGGGCATCATTTCAGCACCCTGCTATCTTTACTTGAAAATAGAGCGCGGGATTAAACAAACTCTTAGATTTCTGAGCTTAAAATGTTTTAAAAGAGCCTCCTACTGGCAAGAGATTATGGGAGAATTGAGTGGATTACAGCCAAGTCATTATAAGCGCTGTGCACTGGCAGTGACCTTCACGGCTGCAAAGTGCCTTCCTCCTCTATCCGATCTGAGCCTCACAGCCACCCTGCGAGGATGTCCTGGCCAGGACCCCAAAGTCCAAGCTTGACCTCACTCCCAGAGGCCCACTGTGAAGCAAGCCCCTGCTTCTGAGCACATCCACACCCCAGACATTACGTCCAATGCTGGTGGCACAGGACGTCACCTGGGGTACAAGTCCTGCACATACAAATCCCAAGGCTTAAAGGGAAAGTCGACAGCAATTAGCATGCACATTTTATAAAACGAGTAAAAAGGAGCATGACTGTCAGTAACCATGGCCTCATGCATTCTGACCCTGGGTCCCAGGGCTTCTCACTGAAGGGCACTCCCCCCCGCCCCCCGCCCCGCTTTTTTTTTTTTGTTAATCCTCACCGGAGGATATTTTTTCCATTGATTTTTAGAGAGAGTGAAGGGAGGGCGAGAGACAGAGTTGTGAGAGACACACTGATGTGAGAGACACATCGATTGGTTGCCTCCCACACACGCCCCAACTGGCACAGGGAATTGAGCCTGCAACCAAGATACATGCCTTTGACCAGAATCAAACCCACAACCCTTCAGTAAAAAGGCCGACACTCTACCAACTGAACAAAACTGGCTAGGGCCGAAGACCCCCTCTTAATGGCTGCTGGGAGGTCAGGCATGGTGACAACACTGGGTGCAGTGAGCTGTGACCTATCAGGTGAGAGCAGTGCACCTGCAAATGGCTGAGTCCTGCCTCCAAAGAGTGGGCAGATTATCTCTGAACCCCACAAATGATCCCTCCAAGTTCTTTCTCAGGGGTAGTTGTCCACCAGGGTGCTGAGCAAGCCTGGAGGGACACCCAGCACAGGCGGCTTCCCAGCCAGGACACCAAGCTGACTCCTGAGGAACCGAGAGGAATCAGGTAGGTGTAGAGGGGTGCAGGGCATCCCAGAAAGAAGAGCCTTTAGGGAAGAGTGGGTGAGGGGTGTGAAAATGGGTTCAGAGAGGGGTACAGGCCAGTGTCAGTGGGACCATGCAGGATTCAGAGGGCTACACAGCAGGGCTGGGTGTCCACCCCGAAACAGGAACAGTGAGGAAGAAAGGAGGAAGTGGTGCCCCATTTCCACACAGAAATCCCCATGAGGTTTAAACTTGATGAATTTCTCACAGCTTGTCATCTTCAGCTGCTGGCTAGGCTGAGATCTATGGTGCACACTTTGACTAGGTATATTTTTAACTGACAGGACCATGCAGAGATCATTCTGTTATTATTGTTATTAATAACCAGTGTATTTATTTACACATACAATACCTCTCTTCCAAAAGAGCCCAGAAAACTTCACAGAATCCCAAATCCCCAGGGATGCAGATGGTATTAATAACTCTAAAACTTCAAAGCTAAAATGTCAATAGGTTCGCTTTAAAAAAAAAAATCCCAATGTTAGGTAGAACAGAAAACCCCCCCTCACTTCCAATTTCTGGTCTCCACAGGGCAACCTTTTTCAACACTTAAACTGCGTCACTTTCCTGCTCCAACCCCTGGCGCTCCGAGGGAAGCCCTAACCCTGCCCTTTGCTGCAAGTCCCACCATGACTGGCCCCGCTGCCCCTGCCAGCCTTCCTCACTGGCTGGCCCCGATCTGCTCCAGCCACATGGCCCCCACTGTCTCTGGAACACACCAAACTCGTTTCTGCCTCGGGATTCCTGCGCATGCTGTTCCCTCTCCCTGGAAAGCTCTTCTCTGAGGTAAGTGCGTGGCCAGCTCCCTGCCGGCATTTGGCCCACGGCCAAGAGGTCTTCAGAGAAGCCTCTGACCATCCTCTTGCATCCAGCTCCCCCTCCCCACCTCCCCCTCTCCCCTGCTACTTTCTATTCTCTTGGTATATTTCTTTAAAACATACATGGCTACCTGAATTTCTTTACCCAAGTAGTTTGCTCCCCCCTCTGGAAAGTAAATCCCACTGGGGTATCTCACCCATGATAGGTCCTCTTTAACTTGTTGAAAGCGACAATACATGCTGGGATCTTTATAAATGAAGTGATGGCGAAGAAAAGCAGTGGCTTTACAGTTAGGTTTTGTTAGCACCCGCACTTAGGAAGCCGCATACTGACAGCCCCTGGATTACCCAGCAAAGAAAACAGACTGCTCAGATGAGAGCAAAGTAATTTTTCAGTGACTTTTGAAAAGGCAGGTCTGCTACCATGGTCAGCTTCTGCAGTCACTGTGGGAAGACATTCCCACCTGGAGCCTCCTGGGCAGCCTCCGAGCACCCAGACCCATGTTTCATTTTGTTTTTGTTGATCAAAGGGGGTCCTGTTAGTAGAAGCAACTGTTAGTAGACAAAAGGTCCAGCCAGTTACACCATACTTTAAATTCTCAAGTATTAGGATTTGCTCTATCATTGCTCAGTCAGCGTTTATATTTATAGTGGAATTTGAAAATGTTTGGCCAAGACGAGTCCCCTGTGGTAAGCCCCAAGCACACACCCAGACTCTAGTCTGATATTACATTTATGTGTCAGAGGAGAACCCAGTTACCCCTGCAAAATGGAAGAGGTCAACGTAGACATTGGAAACAAACTATGTCTATGAGTCCCTATTGCTCTGGGACTTTCTTTAAGTCCTGAACAATCCTTATACACACACATTTCTCAAAGCAACGAAAGCAGAATAATATCTCCGTGAAGGTCCGAATGCCAGGAGGGAGTGCCAGGCAGCTTCACCCGTGCCCGCCGGGACTGGGACTGCTTTGCTTTTCACTGCAGATTCTTGAAACAAGAGACCGTCCCAAAGTGGAAGTCTCAGTCAAGTCCAAAAACAAATGAATGAATAAATAAGAGTGAGAACAAAAACATGCGCACACTTGAGACAACCAACAACCCAGGGTCTGTGGATGTCTGGACCAAAACACCTAAGGCCACACTTCCCAAGCAAATGTGGCAGCTCTGCCACCCTGTGCCTTCAACTGTGGCATCTACAGGGGAAGCGGCTCCTCACAGGTGACACTGGTCTCCTCTAAGACCTCCGAGGAGAGCCCCCGAATAGCCCGCCACCCCACTCACTGCACATGTCCTTCACAGAACCAAACGCTCTCTCGTCCCAGCATCTCTAGTGGGAAAAGCAACTAACTTTTGGAGAAAATGTATTTTGGAGAAAATGCTATTGCAGCTGGACAAACATTCTTGGATATCATGAATAAGATATTCTGACTCGAAGGAATTGTAAAGTCGATGCTGGAGTGTGTGAAAGTATGAATAAGCAGATTTGAGGAAATATTATGGAGCCATGGTAACAGAAACTATGGAAGAAACTCCAGTTGCACAGAACTGTTTAAAAATAAACCGGATACTGAAATACCAGCAAAAAGCTACAATGACTCACACTGTTCTCCTCAAATACTTATGAGAACAGCAAGTTCTTTGACAGTCTTCCAGGCTTTTTCCCTATCGGAGAAACGTGAGACAAAGAAAGTAAAAGGAAGGAAAAGACGCTTTGAAAATTTTCTCTAATTTTACCAGCAATCTGATATGAATAAGACCTTGTATGCTTTAGAGTTTGATGGAAGTATGGAAACATACACTCATGCAACAAGAATTGTTTTGAGACTTTTCATAAAAGCCAAACTGAATTCAAAAAGTATAACCGAGGTCCCAGAGTGCCTTGCGCTGACTGTGTTCCCAGTGTGGGAAAGGCGGGAAAGAACCACAGCATCATTTCTATCATTAGCATACAACCTTTTCAGGCATCTTGTAGCTACGTGACCATCTTTTCCCTTCGTTCACCTGAGTACGCCCCACCACCCTCCCTGGAACCTCGTCTCCACTGCATGTCCTCTAACTACACTGAGTGGCCAGATGATGATGATCTCTGAACGCATAATAATCTGGCCACTCAGTGTATATCCTATATCATAAAAGGCTAATATGCAAATTGTCCCCTCGACCAGGAGTTCAACCAGCAGGCAGGCTGGCCCCCACCCACGCATGAATTCATGCACCGGGCCTCTAATATATACAAGCGTTCAGAGATCATAATAACCTGGCCACTCAGTGTATACTTACAGAAGACCCTTAACCCACAGGTTTCAGCCCTGGGGATCCACTCTGGCCTGCCCTACCTGCCTAGCCAGCCTCAGCCTCCTACCAGGCCCTGAACAACCACACATGCTGCGTGCTACTACCAGAGACTGCCCTTCCATGTCAACTCCTACCCATCCTGCAAGGCCCGGTTTAAGTGTCACCTCCTCTGAGGAGCCTCCTCTACCCCCCACCATGCTGGTGACCCTCTGCCCACCTGTCTCCTTATAGTTCCTCTATGGTGCCGTATTTCCCCAATGAAGCTGTTAGCTCCTGGGAAACCCTGGTGCCTATCACAGTACCTGCAGCTGCTCAGTGACAGCTGCTGAAGGAAGAAATGGAGCCAGGGAATGGATTTCTCAGGAAACCTCCAAGTCCCGGGGCATCCTCAGCAGATTAGGGCCTGCCTCCTCCCTGATCCCCTTCCCCTGCCCTACTCACTGTATCTCCTCTCCTCTTCCCATGGAATAATTGTCCTCCTGTGCAAACGGCCACCTTTCCTCCTGCCCAGAGACTGGTTTTGGACACACTGCATCCTCACCTCCAAGGCTGCCTGGCGGCAGAGCATCAGGAAAACTTGTTTGCGAAAAAGCTTTGCTGGCAGTTGAACAGTTTCGACAAAGTGATGGTACTTAAGCGACCCCTTAAAATTTCCTCTGTGAGGCCTAACTTTTTTATCTTTTGCGACATAAATTATTCAAATCCCATAATCACTGAGCTTTCGATTTGTTTTGTTACCCAAAGCCCAGGAGAATCACTCAAGTACACAGTGATGTTGGGCAGGGGAAAGCGTTGCCCACGCAGACAAAGGTCAACCCGAGAAGGGACTCACGGCAGGAAAACTCAAACATGGGGGGGCCTGACCAGCAGCATCTTCCAAAAACACAGAGCCAGGCCGGCATGGCTCAGTGGTTGAGCACTGACCTATGAACAAGGAGGTCACAGTTCGATTCCCGGTCAGGGCACATGCCCGGGTTGTGGGCTCCACCCCCAGTGTAGGGCATGCAGGAGGCAATGATTCTCTCTCATCAATGATGTTTCTCTCTCTCTCTCTCTCCCCCTTCCTTCCTCTTTGAAATCAATTAAAAAAAAAAAAGTTTAAAAACACAAGATCTGGGAGCTTGCTGCAGACACCCCTACCATGTGGAGGAGGAGATTCCCATGTACCTGGGAGGGGCTGCACAGTGTTCCGCTGGCAAGGAACGGAACCCAATGGGGCTGACTCAGCACTTGGGTCTTACAAGCCATGTGCCCAAGCAAACCCCATGACTGCTCCGTGCCTCTGGTTCCCACTCACGAAACAGGAAGATGAGGCCCACCTGCAGACCGCGAAAGGAGGACGAGCTTAGCTGATGCATGGAAGCTGCCTCACTCAGGGAACGTTAAATGCTGGGTCCCTCCCGGGCTCTGGTGTGACTCTAATGAGAGGGAGCAGAAAGACCTGGGGCTGAGCACGCGACTCCTGGGCCTTAGGTGTGCTTGTTCATAAAAGGAAGTGACCCTTAAGCTCTGCTTAGACTCCAACATGCTAACGAGAGACTGGGCGTGTGGACAAAGGATGGACAGGGCTGGCTGTGCGATCCCCAGTCCAAAGTTTTCAGTAAACACGTACATTGTACGTTTTGTGCCGAAACAAAAAAGAAAGATGGTTTCATAAATAAATCAAGACAACAATCAAAAGAGCGTTTTCTTTTTTCTTTTTCTTAAATGTATTTTTATTGATCGTAGAGAGGAAGGAAGTGGGAAAGAGAGATAGAAATATCAACAATGAGAAAGAATCATTGACTGGCTGCCTCTTGCACTCCCCCCGCTGGGGATTGAGCCCGCAACCTGGGCATGTGCCCTTGACCAGAATCGAACCTGGGACCCTTCAGTCTGCAGGCCGACGCTCCATCCGCCGAGCCAAACTGGTGAGGGCAAGAGGGTTTTCTTTTTAATTAAACTGGCTTCTGTCCATTGGGAGGGCCGTGATCATCCAACCAGTCTACTGCTTGTTTTCCATTCCTTCAACACCTATGTTCTGGGGACCCCTGAGTCACACGATGTTCTCGTGCTGGAGCATCTAACGGTATAGAAGAGACAAAAACCCTGCCTCGCGGAGTCTGTGCTCCAGGGCAGGTGACTGACAAAGAAACGCAATCACACAGAAGCTGCTCTACAGAGAACTAAAGCAAGGAAAGGGGTGAGGGTGGAGGAAGAAAGGAGACTGCACGTGTAAACAGAGGGGCTACAGAAGGTCATAGGTGACACCTGAAGGAGAGGGAAGGAGTGAGCCAGGGGCTCCAGGGAAAGGTACCCACAAAAGGAGAGCAGGGATGCCAGACTACAGTGCTTCCCAGGGAGAGATGATGCCGAGACCAGGCAGACAGGAGTAGAAATGAAGACCTGTGCGCTTTGAAAAAACACTGAGGATAGCACAAAATGACCTCATTCTCTCAACTTCTATCCCACCACGTTGTCCATCCCCGACTGACTCGGTTTCCTGGCTCCACCATTTAACAAGCATGTGCTCAGAGGCCACCAGCGCCCTAAGTATGGATGTAGGGTCCCTGTCCTCAAAGAAGAGTTCTGTACAAGGCACGTAAACCAACACATCCAATGCTGTTACTTCCCGCCCCGCCATCCTACTCTGAGAATGCACCCCCTCGCCTAGCTACAGCCCTGCATTTCCCCCTGAACTCAGCTCTCCCAGACCCAGACTTGCCCAAGGCCCCTGTGGTAAGGAGCAGGGATGGAGAGCATGAGCCCTTTCCACTGAGCCCATGTAGCTCCAAGAAGCAGACACGCCCAGCACCCGAGGGGAACCACGCTGCCTGGGGACCAGCTGCGCAGATATGGAGCCCGAAAGTCCTCCTCCCTCATCAAGTGGTCCACGACCCCATCTCCAGAAGGCTCCCTCTTCCACTCAGTAGCGTCAGAGGGAGGCGATCGGGGAAGAGATCTGCCTGTTCCTGCCTGGCCGACTCTTCCCAGCTCACTCCTCACCACCCCTTTGCACACTTGCACAGTCAAACAGATCCGTTCTGCTAAATGCTGGGTTTGAGCTGACCACCCTAAGAGCTAATGCCATTTAAAAAGAGCAGAACAGAAGATGCGTTTGAAACAAGCTGGCAGTCACCTCAGGTAAGTTTGGGGAGGGTCTTTTAAAAAATAACTCACTATCTGCACCAGGGGTTTCATTTCCAAATTAGAAAGTAACTGAATTAGTTCATAACTTCATAATGGTGTATGAATAGTGAATGCTCAGCAGGGAATTCCTTTGGCCTGAGAATGAAAATGAAATGGTTCTGAAGATCTAGAGAAAAGTGGGTCAATTTACTTTATTCTGAAAACTGGCCCGAAGAAGACAGGAAAGCCGCAGATGCAGAAAACGCGTAAGGAAACCTCCACCTTTGGAACATGCAGGAGGCGGGAAAGGTTGGCGCGTTCGATCTCAACGATCGTGGGGAAATCGGCTGCCCCACGAGCTGCTGCACTGCACAGCGGCCTTCAGCAGTCCTCTCTAGAAAGGGCTCACGGGGTACGCACTGGTCAAGGACCACGACAGCAGAGGGCGCACGAACAGGCCCCTGGCAATCCCTCAGTGTCCTTTAGGACAGACAGCCTGGCGACTCAGCACTCCCGCCACGTGCCATCCCTGCAGGCTCACAGGGGCCTCTCCTACTCCACCTGAACCCCATGGGGAAGTCTCTGCCCTTTTAACCTACGTGTAACCCAAAGCAGGTGCTCAAGAAATGAGACAGAACCACTAGGCAAAGGGGCGAGCCGGAGGGAGAGGGGCGCTGTCTCAGCTGGATCCTGCAGGTTAGAGAAAGTGACACTTTCCATGGGAGAAATTAGCATTTTGAAAAAATGCCAGATCTGGAGTCATGTAGTAACCCTGAAATGACTAGGTTTGCCTGTGTCTTCTACATCTGAAGAGCTCACAGAAAACAAGTCACGGCAGGCCCCCGTCACCTTCAGGTGGCTTCCCACGTCTGGGCAATAATTGTCTCGACAGCGGAGGAAGGACAAGATCCATAGTCACCAGGTCTCAGGCCAGCTTGTCAGCTCCTTACCCACAGGTTTCCTCCAGGAGCTGGAGCAAACAGCATTCACTCAGGTCCCACCCCCACCCCTCACATTTCTCACATAAGAGAAACTGACAGGCCCCAACCGGTTTGGCTCAGTGGATAGAGCGTCGGCCTGCGGACTGAAGGGTCCCAGGTTCGGTTCCGGTCAAAGGCATGTACCTTGGTTGTGGGCACATCCCCAGTAGGGGGGTGTGCAAGAGGCAGCTGATCGATGTTTCTCTCTCATCGATGTTTCTAACTCTCTATCACTCTCCCTTCCTCTCTGTAAAAAATCAATAAAATATAATAAATAAAAAAAGAAAAGAAAAGAAACTGACAGGTCCATGTCTTGGACTGATTTTCACAGCGATACTTTTTTAGACCTCTGGTTGGCAAGCACCCTGGGAACGTGGGGACTCGGGCTGAAGATTTCCCTGAGCTAAATATTGACTTGATGCTCCACAGGTTTAAAAATAGAAAAAGTTACTTTAAAAGGGACCAAAATGACACACTTTCCAAACTGATGTTAATGTGAGAATGCAAACAACAATGCAAGAAAATGGACAGGAAGAGTTCCAAGATTTGAAAGGAAAACTGAGAGTAGGCCTAGCCAAGCCAGAAAACAAGTCGCCTAAAAACTCTAGTTATTCCCTGTCCCCAAAACCCTGAAGAGGGGGCAGCCCCACAGTGGGAACGGAGCATGCTCCACGGGGCAGTATTTAGGAGACATAAGACCACGTTTGTTTTCAAGGCTGGGGTGGGACGAAGGAGCCAGGAGACCTGGTCTAGTGCTGCCTCCGCACAAGCCACCTCCTCACCTTCGTGGTCAGTCCCTCTGGTCATTCACTTATTCCCTGAGTCACGCACGGAACGCCGACCACGGTGAACAGATACAGCGCCGACTTCCCAGAAGCTGCAGTTTAGGGTCTGCACATATCCGGCCTCCCATAAGCTGCCGAATGCGGGAACGCTCTCCCCAGCACCAGACACAATGACCAGATTCCTCAAGCTGGACTCTTTCCTGGCCCAATCTGAAGACCAGCTTGGAGTACAGCCTGCTGCAGGGAAGGTGGTGATGGTGACACTCAAGTAGGACGGTGCTGTGACCAGCCTAACAAATGTCACCTATTATTATTATTACATAGTCAGCCATTAAAGAATGGAAATTGAAACAAAATGGAAAGAAATAGCACTGGCATAAAAACTCCATTTCCTTCTTTACTCGGTAATTAGGACAGCATTGTATTCCAAAAATAGATCTGTATGTTCTATGCAATGAGAGGAAAGACATGCGCTGCAGAGTAAGTTACTGGACTGCGCGCTGCTCAAGAGCATGCTCACATCCTCTTCATCTCAGCCTCTCGGAGCTGCGCACAGGCAGCTGCGCACAGAAGAGCACTGTTTGCTGACTGAGTAACATCGGCTACTGGTGGCTGTCACACCTACACCCAGAGGCCGGCCATGCGCAGAGCCTCCCGCACGCCTCTTTAATGTCCACTCCCCTTGTACACAGGAGGGAGGGGAGGAGAAAGAACCCAGTCACCGAGGTCAGGAGTTAGGAAGTGGCGGCCCTGCACTGGGGCCAGGGAGACCAGCACGGCCTGGAGATGGGCACCTGCCAATCCCTGCACTTCCCAATTCTCAGTTCCTTCCCTTCAAGCTGGCCGCCCTCCACTGCCTACGCCTCCTCCAACTTCCCATTCTGTAGCTGTCTCTCTACTTTCTTGATATTATCCTTTGAAGTATTAATTTTTATAAAGGCCAACTTATCCATTGATTGATTGATTTTTGTTAATCCTCATCTGAGACATGTGGGGTGGGGGGTGAAGGGGAGAGAAACATTGATGTGAGAAACATTGATTAGTTGCTTTCCGTTCAAGCCCTGACCAGGATCAAACCCGAAACCCAGGTATGTGCCCTGACCGGAATCAGCTGGCAATCTTTCAGCGCACAGGACATAGCCTCAAACCAATTGAGCCACTCGGCCAAGTTTCTTTTTTTCTTCTGTTGTTTGTTTTGGTGTCAGAGCTAAGAAACCATTGCCTAATCCAAGGTACTGAACATTTATGCCTGTTTTCCTCTAAAACTTTTATAGATTTAGCGCTTACACTTAGCCTCTGATTCATTTAGAGGTCAGTTTTATATGTGGTGTGGGGCAAAGGTCCAAATTCATTCTTCTACATGTAGATATCAGGTAGTCCCAGCACTAATTGTTCAAAACACTATTCTTTATTCTTTAGCTTGACACTCCTGTCTAAAATCAATTGACCATAAATGTTAGGGATTCATTCTGTTCTCTTGGTTCTATCCTCATGCCAATACCAGTCTTGAACACTTATAGACCTTTTTGAAATTGGAAAGTGTGAGTTCTGCTTTTTCCAAACTGTTTTGACTATTCTGGATGGATACTTTGCATTTCCATATGAATTTTAGAATCAGCTTGCTGATTTCTACAAAAGAAGTCGCTGGGCTTCTGATAGGGGTTGCACTGAATCTGTACATCAATTTAGGGAATACTGCCAACTTAACAATGTTAAGTCTTCCCATGCATGGATGTGGGATATCTTTCCATTTATTGAGGTTACCTTCAATTTCTTTCAACAATGTTTTGTAGTTTTCAGTGTACAAGTTTTGTATTTCAAATTTATTCCTATATATTTTATTATTTTTCATGCTATTATACGGAATTGTTTTCTAAATTTTATTTTTGGATTACCCATTGTTAGTCTACAGAAATACCATATCGTTTATATATTGATCTTGTATTCTGAAACTTGCCGAACTCGTGTATTAGTTCTAATAGTTTTTTAGTGGATTCCTTAGGATTGTTACATATAAGATCACATCATCTGTGAACTGAGACAGTTATACGTTTTGCTTTCTGATCTGTATGCCTTTCATTTACCTTTCTTGCCTCACCGCCCTGGCTAGCGCCTCCAGTGCGCTGAGTAGCAGTGGTGAGAGCAGACACCCTGTCCTCAGTCCTCTTCACCCCGCTCTGTGAGTTGTCATCACGCCCTCTATCAGGCTGAGGATGTTCCTACCTTGAGGAGTGTTTTCATCATGCAGGGGTGTTGCACTGAAGGGATGTGCTCAGGTTTTTCATGTTGTTTTTCATGTTACAGAACAAACATATCACCAAAAACCTAAGTTAACTTAGATTAAAACCCCTTGACATTACATTATATATTTGGAGTAGTTTGAAGTGTCAGATGGAGCCACATAAAAATCTATTTTAAGCAACTCAAAGAAAACAGTTTATTCTCCGGCTCTGGGAAAAGATAAATTGTGATGCTAAAGAAACAAAAGAGACTGCTGGAACCTGAATCTTGGCCTCTGGCCTTTCTCCCTGAACATGAGCTTCAGCACCCGCCCTGGCTTCTTTCTCCACAGACTACCGAACCCTGGGCTCCGTGGTCTCCCAGCCACTGAGCCCACCTGCCAGCAGCACAGCCAGCGTTCACACAGATGCTGGGGGCTCAGGCTCCTGGATCTCCATACCCTACTCCACCAGCGTCCAGGTGGCTGGGGTCCGGGGGCCTGACTGTGAGGATGGTTGGGGGTCTGGCAGCATATGGGGGCATCCGGAGTAAGAAGCAGATTAAGCAATGCCTGAATGACCACCTGGCCTCCTACTTGGAGAGGGTGAGGAGCCTGAAGGCTGATACTCGGGAGACTGGAGAGCATAATCCGTAAACACATGGAGAAGGGACCCCAGGCCAGAGACTGGGGGCATTATTTCAAGACCATGGAAGACCGGAGGGCTCAGATCTTCGCAAGCTCTGTGGACAATGCCAGCATCATTCTGCAGATGGACAATGCATGTCTTGCTGCTGATGACTTCAGAGTCAAGTATGAGGTAGGGTCGGCCATACACCAACTAGAGAGTGACATCACTGGGCTCCGAAAGTGTCACTTGGCTGCAGCTGGAGACAGAGATCAAAGCTCTCGAGGAGGAGCGGCTCTTCATGAAGAACCACAAGGAGGAAGCAAATGGTCTACAAAACCAGACTGCCAATTCTGGGTTGACTGTGGAGTTGGATGCTCCCAACCTCAGGACCTCAGCAAGATCCTGGCAGACAGCGGGCCTCATATGACAAGCTGGCGCAGAAGAACCGAGAGGAGTTAGACAAGCACTGGTCCCACCAGACTGAGGGAGCACCACAGTGGTCACCTCGCAGACCGCTAAGATAGGAGCTTCTGAGATGACACTCCTGGAGCTAAGACAAATGGTTCAGTCCTTGGAGATCGACCTGCACTTGATGAGACATCTGAAGACCAGCTTGGAGAGCAGCCAGCGGGAGGTGGAGACACGCTATGCCAGGCAGATGGAACAGCAGGCGGGATCCTGCTCTACCCGGAGGCAGAGCTGGCCCAGACCTGGGCAGAGGGGGAGTACAAGGCCCTGCTGAACATCAAGGTCACGATGGAGGCTGAGATCACCACCTACCGCTGCCTGCTGGATCAGGGGAGGACTTCAGTTTTGGTGACACCCTAGACAACAGCAACTCCGCCCTAAAGACCACCACCGCGGGATGTCTGCAAAGTGGTGTCTGAGGTCAGTGACACCAAAGTTCTGAGGTGTTAAGGAGGCAGCAGAAGTGGAGTACCCCTTGGGGGGGCAGGAGGCCAATAAAAAGTTCAGAGATCAGCCGATACTGGTTTGGCTCAGTGGATAGAGCGTCGGCCTGCGGACTCAAGGGTCCCAGGTTCGATTCCGGTCAAGGGCATGTACCTTGGTTGTGGGCACATCCCCAGTAGGGGGTGTGCAAGAGGCAGCTGATCGATGTTTCTCTCTCATCGATGTTTCTAACTCTCTATCCCTCTCTCTTCCTCTCTGTAAAAAATCAATAAAATAAAAAATAAAAAATTCAGAGATCATTGGGGGTAAAAAAAGAAAAAAAATACCAGAGAAAAAGATGGATGTCTCCAAAACTTATATAATTATTTAAAACTTTGCATAATAAAATGTCATGTGGGAAGCAAATAAAGAAAAATGGATTCAACACAACTGACAAAATCTTATTACTTAAACTATACTCAGGGCTGAAATGAAGACTGAGGGTCCAAAGAGGCTGCCGCAGGTGAGCATTCTGGAGAAAAGACAGCTGGGCACAGGCAGGAAGGCTCCCTGAAGTTCCACCTGCTAAGCCAGGCCCCGTAACCAGTGAAGAGCCTCGCCCAGTCCTGGCCCTCTCCTCTCTGCCTGTCATCCACCGAGAAGCATCCACTGCAGCTACAGGACAGAGGTCTCCTCAACCAGCCTGGCCCTGGAGCAACTGTGTGGAACTACCCCCCAGTGATAGGCACAGTGAGTAAGAAGGATATTTTTGTTATCTTAAGCCTCTGAGATTTGGGGCTCGCTTATTACTGCAACATAACCTAGCCAAGACTAACAGAGCAAATTTCCATGTGAGGAAAATAGCTTAACCCCCTTTAAAAATGGAAATAACTTGCCCTAGCCAATTTGGCTCAATGGATAGAGTGTCAGCCTACGGACCAAAGGGTCCCGGGTTTGATTCCTATCAAGGGCACATACCTGGTTGCAGGCTCTTCCCTGGCCCGGGACCTGGTCAGGGCACATGCAAGAGGCAACCAATCGATGTGTTTCTCTCACATCGATGTTTCTCTGTGTCTTTCCCTCTCTCTTCCACTCTCCCTAAAAATCAATGGAAAAATATCCTAAGGTGAGGATTAACAACAACCAAAAAAGGCAGTAACTTATAAAAATAAGAAAAATTAAAATGACAATGCCAGTTTTAGTGGGGCTATCAGAAAATAGGAATGTATTCTAACACTGCTAATAGGCTTCATGGAAAAATCTGGAAATGCAGAACAAGGCTGATAATAGTTACCGACCTCTGACCTGGCAGTCCCACTTTGGGGAATATGCCTCAAGCAAATAAACTCAAAGAAAAATAGCCTGAACAAAATGTTCATCTCAGTAATATTTATAACAGCAAAGACTGGAGACGAGTCAAATGTTCGTGAACTGAGAAAACATGGTGAGTTGACAGAATGGACGCCACCGGCCATTATAAAGGACCAGCAGGTGAGCCGTTTAATATGCGAAACTGGATATAAGCAAAGAAAAGCAGAGTGTAACAGCACATAGACATTCATTTCACAAACTTTACAGGCAAGACTCTGTGTTTTCATTTTTGTAGCCCAGTGAGGTAGACGCTCAAATATTTGCTAAGTGACTGAATGTCTGAACCAACAAATGACCAACTGTGTGTGTGAGTGGGGGAGGGAGGTATACCGGGATGGAGAAGACCGTGGTGATGCAGGGAGTCCCCTTAGCCTCATTTCTGTAAAGTGGCGTCAGTGGTCCATTTTAAGATGCCTACACATTTGCAACAGGGAAAGGGAAATCGTACTCTTTCTTCACATAACAAAGCTGGATTCATGTTCAAGAGAATGGGTCATGCATGACTTTACACAAAGAAAAACTCACTAAACTCGAAGCTCTCCAATACTGGGAAGGAGTCCTCAGCAGGTGGTGTCCTGAAGTTCAAGGAGAGGCTGGCAGGCCACCTGTCAGTGTTAGGCAGAGACGGAAGTGGGATCAGGCCCCCACGAGGTCGTGCCAAAGTGCCAGAAGAGTGGCGGACACACAAAGAAGATTCATCATTCAGACACCTGGACACTTTCTCAATGGACTCCTATCTGTAACCACAGAACCTCCTTCCATAACTATAAACACCATGTGTTGCCGAAACCGGTTTGGCTCAGTGGATAGAGCGTCGGCCTGTGGACTCAAGGGTCCCAGGTTCGATTCCGGTCAAGGGCATGTACCTTGGTTGCGGGCACATCCCCAGTAGGGAGTGTGCAAGAGGCAGCTGATCGGTGTTTCTCTCTCATCGATGTTTCTAACTCTCTATCCCTCTCTCTTCCTCTCTGTAAAAAAATCAATAAAATATATTAAAAAAAAACAAAAACAAAAAAACACCATGTGTCTTCCTTTGGACTAGTAGTTACATTAATGGGAAAACTTCACCAGAAATTTAAAGAGTAGTCATACTAAGTTGTCTTTCACCAGACACTAAGCCACCTTTTTTTTTTTGTTAATATTTTTATTGATTTTTTACAGAGAAGAAGGGAGAGGGATAGAGAGTTAGAAACATCGATCAGCTGCCTCCCGCACACTCCCCACTGGGTATGCGCCCGCAACCAAGGCACATGCCCCTGACGGGAATCGAACCCGGGACCCTCGAGTCCAAAGGCCGACACTCTATCCACTGAGCCAAACTGGTCAGGGCATAAGCCACCTTTTTTTAAAAAACATATTTTTATTGATTTCAGAGAGATAGGGAGAGAGAGATAGAAACCTCAATGATCAGAGAGAATCACCGATTGGCTACCTCCCACACATCCCCCACTGGGGACTGAGCCCCAAACCCGGGCATGTGCCCTTGACCGGAATTGAACCCGGGACCCTTCAGTCCACAGGCTAATGCTCTATCCACTGAGCCAAACCAGCTAGGGCTAAGCCACCTTTGAGTAACTCACCCCAGGTTTCATCACATGAATGGGGAGGGGGCTGGAGTCATTCTCAGATCTGTTCCTACTCCTACCCGCACCCTCCTGATACTCACTCACTTCCCCTTCTCGACAATGTGAGGGGTAGGCTAGATGAAAAGGGTCTTTGCAGCTCTGATTTCCACCACTCTAAGTATGGAAAAGGATATGACCTCTGGTCACCAAAATCTAAAGAGTATGTATGAGCCACAATTGAACACATTCAACAGATGTGGCTTCTTCTGCCCCACATACGCAAGCGTTCTACGCTGATTGCCCAGGCACACTGAAAAAGTCACATTCAACAAAGACTCACTTTATGGCTCTAAAGAACAAATGTACATTGATTTGCCACCATGTCAACCCAGGAGGAGTCCCAACACGTAAAGCTGCCTGCTAAAGACAGAAGGGGTGTTATTCCAACATAATTTTAGAATCCCTTCATACAAGCAGCATTATACACATTCTCATTCTGTCTCTGTCTCTCTGTCTCTCTCTCTCTCTTGGAGTTGGTGCTCAGGGTTGGAGAGCACATGAGGACTGTCAGCTCATCACCACCACTACCTCCCCGTTCACGTCAGGGTGTCCTGCATCCTATCCACAGTGCTAACCAGTGACCACCGATGGCCACAGATAGACGGAGTGTGTGAGGAAGTGGCGGGGAACTGGGCTGTCAATTCGGGCCCCTTCATTTCATCTTTACTCCCTGAGCTCTTGGCGCAGCTCCGCCACGGCCAGCTGTTAAGTGACATCAAACACTTCCCGAGGATTCCTTCTCTCGGGCAGAAGCACTTGCCCAGTGGGATACTTCTTCCTTGAGCTGCAAGTTTTCCAACTTAAGACACACACTTAAAGCCTAAAAAAAGGAAAGTGGCGTAGGTCCAGATGAGACAGAAGATTCTCTGGCAAAAGCAGAAGGAAAACTATAGAACGGATCGGGAGGGAGGCCGTCCTTTGTTCAGGCGAGAAAATGGGGGCATTCACAAGGACAGATGTGACCGGAGAAATGCACCGGAGAGCTGGCGGCTAGGAGGCCAGGCCGAGGTCTGCAGAAGCAGGTTCCCAAGATTCACAAAGGGCATTATTAACAACAGCATGAGTCAGAGTGGCCTCAGGTCAGCCACCTCGGCTGCTTTCAGCCCCTCCACTCTGAGGCAGTCCTTCCAGACGCAGGACTTCCTGTCACACAAAGGGCCTCTGTGGGCAGTTCCCGCTGCCTCTTCCTGCAGAGCGAGGCACTCCCGAGGTGCTTCCCTCCCTCCGAGTCTTTCTGAGCGCACCTCCCTGCGGAATCCTGGAGAAAGGCCTGCAGGCCGGCGAGCGCCCCACCTGAAAGCTAGAGGCAGCAAGAGAGAGTAATGCCAAAGAACACGGCGCTCCTGGGTCAGTCCAGGCGGTCTCTGAAATGTGCATCTGTGATGCTTTAACAGGACATGCTGGCGTGCCTGCTCAATGGCCCAGTCACCTCACGCAAACTACTTAAGAGGTCTGTGATTGATACCGCTTATCTGTAAAATGGAATCCAATCTGCCTGAGAGGTTCTGAGGATCCAATGGCATCTATCTGAGGCCTGGCACAGTGCCAGTGTGGGGCCTTCAACCATCGGTCACAGTGCCAGGCTGATGGTGGTGACCACGGGCCAGACTCCGTCAAACAAGCCAGGCACAAACACTGAGCATTCCCCTTCCCATGGGGATGACAGACCCGGACACAACCTCCTCTAACAAGAGGGTGCAAGTACTCGAAGAGAATTCTGCACAAAACGCTACAGGAACAGACAGGAGGGTCCAGAAAGGGTGCACGGGACTGACATTTCCGTGGGAACTCATGAGCTGGAGGGACAGGCACCTCAGGTAGAGGACCCTGCATGGCAAAGAGAAGGAGGCACACACCAACTCAGTGCAGGGTCACACAGGTCCTTGAGGCAGGTCCTAGGAAGTGGCTCTGGCTTCTAAGCAAAGGGGAGAGAGAATTTACAAAGGGCAGGGTGCCCATGGGCACATCGCTGGTTGCCAGCCCGAGTCACTCATTACGCTGCAAGAAGAGAGACCTCTGCTCCGTCTACTACCAGCACGACCCGACCTGCCACCCCCCACAAGAAGGCTAGGAAACCACTGATGAGAACTCACACCCATCAGAGCTCTGTCAGGAAGTGAAGTGCTGTGAATATGTGCCTTTGAGTTAAAAAAAGTCATACAACCACAAAAGGATTTGGTTTTTAAGTAGGTGTCTATGCACTCAACTATGGTGCTACTTCCTCAAGAAACTACTCGATTTCATTCAAATGTACAAGCTGGAGCCAATGCCTTCTGTTTTAAAGAAGGACATAGGGCCGGTTTGGACCTGGTGTGACAAACTGACAACTAGTTCTAACCTGACAGTGACTTTATTTTTTAAAAAGTTCATATAACATGAAGGTCGATCCAATAATTCGAAAAAATAAACAGGGCATCTACTTATCAAGCAACGATCTAAAACTGATGGGCTAAAGCCAAGCATAATATAGCAAAAGTTTCTTAAAGGAGGAGAATAGAGAGAGCCCATGGTTTGAACTAGCTGTGACAGCTACAAGTTTTAACTTGTAAGCTTCATTCTCCTCATCTATAAAATGGGGATAACCACGGCTGACTTACTTCTCAGGGAAGTTATAAGTAATTTAAATGGTACATTATACGTAAATGCCTAAACACAGCAAATGTCCGTCTATACCTGCTTGTCCCCATTACACTCCTCTCAGTCTCTCTGGCCATAATTCATCCCATAGGGCACATGTCACTTCAGCAAACAAGACTTACGTGCTCATTCCTCAGTTGTGCCACTGAAAACTCCAGGAATACAAAACAAACGCCTGCAATGTTAAGCCTCCTATATTTTTTTCATGATGCTACCTGCCTAATATACATTTCCAGTTACCAGGT
Organism: Cnephaeus nilssonii; assembly: GCF_951640355.1. Classification (NCBI taxonomy): domain Eukaryota; kingdom Metazoa; phylum Chordata; class Mammalia; order Chiroptera; family Vespertilionidae; genus Cnephaeus; species Cnephaeus nilssonii. Next base: position 3,086,518 of record NC_137077.1, on the reverse strand, counting down.
TACAAAGGAGAAAAATTTATGCTATTTCTATTTATAATACAACTAGGGACCCAGTGCATGAATTCGTGCACCTTGAAAGGAACTGTGGGCTGCGAGGCTGTGGTGGGCACAGGGGTGGGTCTTGTCCCATCCTCCATGCCCCCACCCAACCCCTCCTGCTGTGGACCCCAGTCTCCTGTCTGCCAGCAGCCCCACTCCCCCACCACCGCTCCCACTCGCTGACAGCGCTGGCCCCACTCGCAGCCGCTGACGGTAAAGGAATTCAAGAGTGGTGCGAGTAGCAGCTGCTGCCCCAATCACCCCTCAGGAGCAGGGGGAGGTAGAGAAGCCCTCAGGGGGGATCAGGGCCGGCAGCTTCTGCTCACACCCACTGATGGCACCGAGCAATTGGGACCGGCTGTGGGTGCGAGCAGGGCTGTCACTGGCAGCAGGTGAGAGAGGCAGCTCCAGCCCCAATTGCCCCTCAGGAGCAGGGGGAGGTGGAGAAGTCCTGAGGGGTGATTGGGGCCGGCAGCTGCCACTTGCACCCGCTGACAGCGCCAAGCAATAGGTGGCGGCTCCGGCGCCAGCAGCGGGTGCAAATGGGGCCGGCGCTGGCAGCAGGTGCAAGTGCCAAGTGGGACCACAGTGCGTGAGAGCCAAGAATTTTCAGTAACCACCAGAGGCTCACCCCAATGACAGTGACCGGCACCCCGCCTTGGTCTGGTGTCCCCGCTCACCTCCTCCAACATCCTGCCATGGCCGAGGCCTGCCATGGTCTGCGTGCATACCCCCTGGTGGTCAGCACACGTCATAGCGACCGGTTGTTCGGTTGTTCCACCATTCAGTCTATTTGCATGTTAAGGTTTTATATATATAGATGCCCGACTAGCATAAATAAGTATTACCTGAGAAGCCCTGAAAATGGCTTGGTTCTATCTTAACTTCAATTATAATACCAAACACAGACATAAATGTACAAATCACATACAAGTACATGCACAGACATGCCTCCCACATCCTCTCTCTCTCTCTCCTTCTCTCCTCATACACATCCTCCTCTTTTTCTTGCTCTCTCTTTTTCACACACACACACACACACACACACACACACACACACAGCCTTTCCTTAATAAAACAGTTGTCAATTTGGCTGTCTTAATTAAGAAATAGCCTGTGTCCCAAATTTTTAAACATTTCCAATAAAATATATAATTTATTCTGAAAAACTGGGTAAAATGCTAAGTCAAAACAATGTTTTATCATTTTATGTATATTTTCCCCAATATTCTAAAAACATTTTCTTTCTGAGCGCCAGAAACCTTGCTAAGAGCTGGGAGAAGGGAATGAAATAAATCCATAATAAGACAGGGCTCTGCAGTCCATGAGCGCACAGTATAGCAGCAGGAAAGATAAGTCAAGGTCACATCTGACTAGGCTGGGAGGGAGGGAGGGAGCGAGGGAGGCTGGGAGGGAGGGAGAGAGGAGGAAGGAGAAGCCTGCTGCCTGCAGCCCAGTGAGTGTGGGTTTGAGGTGCTCCCGCTGGAAAGACAGACTGAGTGCACAGATACTCTGTAGTACCTAAAACACCAAACACTTCGGCTTAATTACAAATGCAGGTTTAAGAGTGGTGCCTGCCCAGAAAAGAAGTCTGGAAGGCATAGCCAAAGTGTGTGGATTCTTTCACTCAACAAACTGTAATGAAGGCGTGTGATATGCCAGGCACAAGGGGTACAGGGGTGAAGGAGAGTGGGAAAGGCCCTGCTGATGGTCAGGCCCAGAAGACCTGAAGACAGACCAGTAAGGAATGTAGTGGCAGGTGGGGTGAGGGTTGGGGCACAGAGTGGTCAGGAAGGTTTTCCTGAGGAGGGGACATCTGAGCAAATACTTGAATAAATGTTAACTTTTCCCCTTCTCTAGATGGTGGAATATGTGAGTTTTGGGTTTTTCTTTGTGCATCCCTGTATTTCTTATTTATCTACCCTAAGAATATATTAGTGAAGTTTTTAAAAAAATATTTTTTTATTGATTTCCGAGAGGAAGGGAGTGGGAGAGAGAGAAAGAAACATCAATGATGAAAGAGAATCATTGATCGGCTGCCTCCTGCACACCCCCACTGGATATCGAGCCCACAACCCAGGCATGTGCCCTGACTGGGAATCGAACTGTGACCTCCTGGTTCATAGGTCGACATTCAACCACTGAGCCACGCCCGCCAGGCCTAGTTGAGTTACTTTGGAAAATACGGCACCACTAGGCACCTTCCACGATTTCCAAAGCATGAAATTCAAGCTTTTCCGGTAAAGGAATTCGAGTTCCTTATCTTTAGGTCACAGATAACTGGCCTGGGTATCACTTACATTCACTCAGTCCCAGTGCCCACATGCCTTTCGGTCTGTCCTGCAAAGTCCCCAGGCAACACCTTCATGGCTGTGTGCGATCTAGTAGGGCCCAGGGCTCCGAGATATGCACACCGGTTTCCTAGGCGACCCCCTTCTTCCCTGACTTTACTTCTCCAGTACAGACCTCTCCCTGGAGCTCCGACCCCCACCCAACCCAGCCACTGGCTCAGGACGCACCCTGGGCATTTGAGAGACCTCTCAGAGCCACTGCCCAACGTTCACCTTCTGCTCCCCCACCCACCCGCTCATGGGCTCCTCCCCTAATCTTTCTCCTTCAGTAAACAGCTCCATCATCTGCGCAGCTGCCCAGGACTCTGCCCTGGCGTCATCCCTGACTCCTCTCCTTCCCTCACACCCCACATGCCATCAGCTCCACCTTGAAACAGGGCCAGAATGTGGCCACCTCACACTTCCTCTCTGTTCAGCTACCTGGTTCAAGCCACCACATTCAAACTTGCCAAGAGCTGTCTGCCATACTTACCTACCCTTCCCTCTCTGACCTACAAGATCCCATGCTATCTGGCCCCAGCTTCCAACTTCAGTCTCAGCTCCTTCCAATCCTGGCTCGACTCCTCCAGCTACCGTGACCTTCCTGTGGGTCACCAAATGCACCGGCTTAGCCCCAACTTTGCACTGGCTACCCCTGTGCCAGGAACACCCTTCCGCCAACGTCTGCAGGCTGTGCTGCCTTACATCACCAGACATCACCTTCTTCTGAAGAAAGCCTCCCCTAATCCATCCCATTCCTCTGACACTCAGCCCTGACTCTGCTCCATTTTCTTAATAACCCTTAGCCCCACAGGCCAACTTACATACTGTCTCTTTCCACACAGCAGAATGCAGGCTCCTGAAAAACCAAGTCCTTGTTCAACTTGTACCCTTAGTATTGATGTGTAACAGGCATACAGCAAACATGTCTGGAATGAATGAGTCAAGAAATGTGCTAGGCTCTGGAGCACACACCCAGTGTGACAGAACAGACTTCTGTTTTCAGCAGCAAGGAAAAGCAGGTATCTTAATGACTCTCTGGTTGCAAAATTTAAACAGCTGAACAAAATATGTTTACATCACTGAGTTGGCATAAAATAAAGGGAGATAAAGACACTAAAAACATAAATTTAAAGAAGCAACCATAGAATAAAAGTAGATAAATCAGATTTCTTTCTGAAATAGCAAGAAAGAAAATATAAAAGAAAAATTAATAGACTTGGAGAAAAAGTGAAATCCTAACTTACATCTAATGAAGTTACAGAAGAAGATAACATTAAGAATGGGGAAGAAGCAATATCTAAAGATAATTTTTCAGACTATACCACAAATCAAGGAAGCCCAATGAATTCAAGCAAGATTTTAAAGAGAGAGATCCACACCACCACAATTAAAGCGAAACTGTAAAACCTCCAAGTTATAGAACAGATCATAAAAGCAGTCAGCAGAAAGACCACAAAGAATGGCAACTGAACTAAGAGCAAAAGTGAAAGCCAGGAGACAATGGAATAATATATACTATATGCTGAGTAACAATGACTGCCAACTATGAATTCCATACCCAGCAAAACTAGTTTTTAAGAACAAAGAATTAGGCATTTTAAGACAGATAAAATATATACCACACCAAAAAACCTTCACAGAAAAAGGAAATTTTAAAGAATATACTTTAGGAAAATGAAATAATCTGAGGTGGAAAGCTTGAAGCACAAGAAAGATGGTAAGTAAATATACTGGTGAATATATGGATAAATCTAAACAGCATTGACTGCATGAAACACAGCATCAAATTTTCAGAATTAAACAATTCAGAAGAGAAATACTGGACAAGTTGGAAGGGGGTGTGGAGTTAAAAGGATTTAAATCCTTTCATTAGTGAAGGGAGAAGTAAAGACATTACATTTTGTTAAGTGCGTTAAAATACCTAGGATAGCTACTAAAGGACTAGACAGAATTTAATTTCTAACCTTAGAAAAAACAAATGCAATGAAGGGGGTGAGGGGTAACAACAGGACTCAAAACAAAGGAAGGCAAAAAACACTTCTTAAGTTACATAAATATCTAACCACTATGTTGTACACCCGAATCTAATATAATATTGTATGTCAACTGTAATAAAAAAATTAAAGAGAATCTAAAAGAATTTTTTAACTCACCAGAAAACTACAGCAAATAGAAGGCACCAGAACAAGAAAAGGCTGCATCTATGCAATACCATTCCTATTTATATTGTACTAGAGGTATTAGCCGATGCAATAAAGAAAATAGTAAAAGATGTAAGAATTAGAAAAGAAGAAAGAAAACATCATTATTTGCAGCTGATAGGGTTTTAGCAAGCTTGACGGACACTGCTGGGATTTCAGAGCTACAGTGCTGTGGGCTCTGTGCAGTGGGTCTCATTTACCATGAGGGAGATACCATTGTAACCCTCATGTAACAGATAAAGAAACGGAGACTCAGACAGGTGAAATATCTTGCCCAAAGCCACCTGGCAAGTAAATGACTGCTTTTGAAATGAAATCTATCTGTCCCCAAAGCTTAACCACTATGCCTGCCACAGAGTGAGAGACAAATAATGAGGACACCACCTATACTCTCCCAGACGCAAGTATGACGGTGATACAGGTGCAGTGGAGTACAAGGAGGCGATACTGACCTGAAGGAAGCCAGGGAAGAGAGCCTGGGGCGAGATCTGAAGCTTGCAGGGAATGGGTTTCTTCGGCATTTTGACTTCTCTAACAAAGACATCGTGGAGCGGATAAATAGATTGGCAAAGCTTTTCCAATGCTAGCTGGAATCCACTTATTGACTACTTCTTTCAAATCATTTGTCTGCACCTCTCGGCTCATGATATCCATCATCATCTCCTGGATTTGGTGGACCTGTTGATGCTGAGCAAAGAAGTCTTCCGAATCTGATTGCTGCTTTTTTCAGTATAACCAACACAGAGTAGATGAAGCAAATAACCACCGGTAGTCTTGACATCAATATGAGCTTCAGTCGTGGTCTGCCATTTTTTGACCATGGAGCACATTCTGTCACGAGTAAGATCCATGCCATGGAAATTAGGCAGTGTTTGCCCTGAACATCCTCAGTAATTGGTTTGAATTTTCCAAATGCAACTTCATAGTTCTGCAGATCAGCTAGACTCACTTCAAAGACACGACTCTTCTCCAGTTGTCGTGGCTCAGCGATTGAGCATTGAACCAGGAGGTCACAGTTCAATTCCAGGTGGGGGCATATGGCCGGGTTGCAACTCAATCCCCAGTTGGGGCTTGTAGGAGGCAGCCAATCAATTATTCTCTCTCTCCCTCTCCCCCCCAACTTCCTCTCTGAAATCAATAAACATATATTTAAAAATACACACACAACACGAATCTTAAGCCTGGAAAGTGTAGCTCAGTGGTTAGGCATGGACCCATGAACCAAGAGGTCACTGGTTCAATTCCTGGTCAGGGCCCATGCCCAGGTCGCGGGCTCGATCCCCAGTAGGGAGCGTACAGGAGGCAGCTGATTGATGCTTCTATCTCTCTATCCTATCCCTCTCCCTTCCTCCCTCTAAAATCAATAAAACATATTTTTTTAAAAACACAATCCTTGAGACCATCAGATATGATTTTGGTTCCATGAGTTCTGTGACTAGTGTGTTTTCCACATTTCTTATACCGAACACAGAGCGTGTTTTCATGTCATGTCACACCCATCTTCCTTAGGAAATGAATGGACTACTTCCTTTTTGGCTCCCTTTTGCTGCCTTCTGTAAGGCACTTGTTCTTTTTGGGGGGAGGAGGGGAAATACTCTTTTATTTTGGAAACAAATCAAAAGGGGATTAGGAAATGAAGCACCTTAAGCAATGCTCTCTTGAGACTTCTTTTCAAGACCCCAGAGTCTTCACAGGCATAACTTGGGCTGGAAAACATTTCCTTTCTCAGAGCCAAGAATGACCAGCAAATAGTAGGGATTAGAGGATGGGGAGGGTGGGCAGATTGGTGCTGAGAGTAAGGCACTGCCCGGGCAGTATGGCTCAAGCGGTTGAGCGTCGACCCAGGAACCAAGAGAATAAGGCACTGGTTCTTGCCGACCGCCATACTGCTGCTCAGAGAGCCAACAGGCTCCAATATGCCGTATTCTTTCTGACCTCCTTGCCTCTGCATATATTGTTTCCTCCATCTCTCTTGTGTGACTGAAAACCTCCGTCTCCAAAACACACCACCGAACTGTGACGTTTTCCCAGCCTCCCCCATTCTTCACGGCAGAAGGTCCCTATAATTCTAGATGACTCATCACCCCGCATCTCCCCACTGGACTGTGAGCTTCTCAGAGGCAAGAATTCGACAATCATGGATCTCAGGGCCGAGCACAGTGCCTGACGAGGACTGACAAAACCAAATTCTTTTTTTTTTTTCTTAGAAAGTAAGTACCCATATGTCTAAATAAATGTATACTGTATTTAAGAGGCAGTAAGACTCTTCCCATTCTCATTTCTTCTTTCTCTCGTAATGTGCAGCACAGGTAGAAAGATCTCTCCAAGGCTGCTCCAAAGCCCATAGGAGCGAATGTTCTGGAAGACCTGGGCTCTGCTGATGGGGGCCGGGCCACAGGGGAGCAATGCTGGCACCAGGCCCGGTCACCTCTGTACCACTCGTTCGTGGTCTGGCCGGTGACGGCCAGGTATAGAGCAAAGCACAGGAAGCCGCCAGGAGGAAGCTGGTACAACCACAAACCCAGAATGGAGACAATCCCTGGGAAGGTCAGGAAAGGTGCTGGCAAAGATGGTGTCGAGAACTTGGAAGAATCCAACATCATCAACATTAAGTCTCCAGGTACAAGTCTGACAACACCACCAACTAGACTAGAAACAGTGCACACAACGACCGCGGCGGCAGCCGAGGCATTCAGCGTCAAGAGGTAGGCGAGGAAGTACCTGGCATTCCAGGCCCGATGCAGCTGCCCACCCAAACACAGTGACGGTAAGATCGGTGCCCACGCTGGGCCACACGGCAGGGCTTGGACGGCGCTGGTCTCCTCAATCACAAGTAGAGCGCCTCGTGTTCTCTGGGAACAGCACTCATGGAATTCATAGCCGTGAAGGAACAAGCATTTGTTTGCTTTCGTTATGGTACCAGGGTCGGTTGCACAACTTAGGGTGAAAAAAGCCAGGTTTACAATCAGCAGCAGGTAGGGCAGAAGAAGGTAACACAAAGAGAAGTCCCGCTCTTGACAGTAGCCAAATATTTTCCGTGTGTATTCGGTATAAACCATTCCTTGCAAGACGAGGTGCAGGTTAATGAAGGTGTGGTTTCGTGTATGAAAGAGGTAATGAAGCAAACTTAGCATGGCTCTCCGAAGGCATTCTGGAATTGCACAGGAAAATATCTGTGTCTTCCCTGATCGGGCCTTTTAGGTAATGGGCTTTCGAGCAGATGTAGATCATAAACCACCCCTCAGCACCAAAGCCAGGTAGAACAAGAAGAGAACCAGATCCATCCTGGGGATTTTCTCCTGTTTAGATCATTTTCAGCAACAGCCCTGGCATTCCCCCCCCTAACCCCCCCCCCCAACAGTTCTGGAGAATTCAAACACTGTCTCCTGTGCAGTGGCATGCGCCTGGCACCACAGCTGACACCCAAAGCTGCAGCAATCCTGGCTCCAGGAGCGACCAGCTGCGCCATGCTGGTGCCTCCACAGCACACCCTAGAACTCTTTATTTTTAAGGAAAATCTCTCTCCAAAGCTCTCTTCTGTGCTTGAGGTAACTCATTATACACCTATGCCAAATGGTACTCACTTAGTTGAGAAATTAAAGGAAAAGAATGAATGTGCCCGTGCAGAAAGGAACAATGGATCCAGCCAGCCGGCCTCCAGGCGGACTGCCCTCCGGGCTGTGACCTAATGGAAACGAGCCGGAGCTCGCTCAGGTGCCCGCATGTCCATGGGTGAGAGCAGTCAGGTGGTGGGATGAGGACAGCTCATGTAAACCTCACACGATGATTTTCATCAGGATGACAACTTCTACCATCCCAAATTCAAACTCTTCAACGTTAGTGGTTTACTGGATGCACCAAAGAGTAAGTGAAATGCCTTACAGTTCAACATGAAATACACAAAGATTTCTCCTCCCAAAGTGATCCTGCTGCTTGCCTGCACGGCCTCACGGTCTCATACATAACATTCTCAGAGGCGGTAAATTAACCAAGTCAATAGGTATTTCGTCATTAGTTCACTGTGCCCTGTGCTATTTTTTTCTTTATGTGTCTTTTCTTTTTGGAAAAGAACCATAACGAGAGCAATTCGTTGTTCCTAAATTGCCCTGTGCTTCATTTATTTTGCTAAACTAGCAGTAGCAATACGTGTCAGAGACTTGAGAATCAAAGAGAGAATTCCAAACTGGGAAGGGCAACATTTAGCCTGTCAACTACATCAACAACATCATGTCAAGTAAGCATTTTTCAGCAAAATCATTCTCCCCTGATCTCCCTCAAGGACTCTGCTGCAGAACAAATCCCGATGGGAAGCAAGACTGAATATGAAATTTAGTCTTCACGTTAACAGAAAGAAATTTTAAATCCTGTACTATTGTGGTGGCCTTTGGCAAACATTTCAAATTCAGAATACGTCCTGTTAGGTTCTGTAAGTCATCCAGAAATAGAATATGCTTTGTGAGACCACATCAAGATTCATGTCTTATAATTCATGAATGACAGAGTCTAATGAGAAAAAAATTTAGGCCAGATTCCCAGGACTGGAGGACACGTTAAATAGACAGCTACTCTGTCATTTGGTATCAAGGCAGAACTGTGAGATGCAAATGCATTTAGACCAGCCTGGGGACACACGACTGTAGTGCCTTGAAAGGCAATCTCTACAGAAAGAGACCACTGCAACTCACCCACTCATTCACTCACACCTCTTTACCCAGCTCTAGGGCCTAGGATCGACCTGGGATACTGGGAGGCGTTTCTTCAACCTAGAGGAGGTCCTAAGGGCACCCCCACAGGCCTGGAGAGAAGGCCTGAGCAGAGTGGACGTGAGGAAGACCCGGATGACACCACCAGCACAAACTCTGGTCCAATAGCAACCCGTCCTGCGGCAAAGTCAGCACCACTTTCCCCCTCAGATCTTTAAATTTCACAGGCATACCAGAATATACACTATTGTGGGCAGAAGCGAGGGGCAAGGAGGAATATCAAATACTACTTACTGACTGGGACAATTATATATCAATGACATATTTATATATACATATTTATGCATATATGTTAAGAAGGCCAATTATATATTAAGAAAAAGAAGTCAGTTAAAATATTCTATACTTAACATGTACTGAAAATATAGGGTGCCCCCCCCCAAAAAAAGGTATACACACTTTAACAACTATTAATTCATTTAATTTTCACTCCTTAAATCAGGTTTAACTGATTTGAAATAATGGGTGAAGCCAGACTACAGCTTTGTACAAATAAAACTTAATCTAAAGTGCCACTAGACTTTTTTTTTTAATGGGGATACATAAAAGATCAAGTTTAAGGTACAAACCCAGCAACAATCAACGAAGTGAGGGCACACAAATGCCGAACGAAATGATTCTTGACGTGTGCGATTCCACTGTTTCATGTTATCAGCAGTGCCTGGACCAGAATGGTCGTAAGTTTGAAAACAGGCATTGACACAAAAAAATTATTCATTTCTGTAGATTCTTTTAAGTTTTGAAAAAGAACTGTATGTTAATAACCCCTGACTTTATAATCATTTAAAGTGTGTATATTTTTGGGGGACACCCCATATATAAGAATGATTGGGGAACAAAGGTAACTAGATTATGGGAGCAGTGAACTTCCTCCATCCCTGAAGCGGGCTCCTCACCTGCCTTAGCCGATGGGTCCTCTGGCTCACCAATGAAAGCGGCTTCTCCCAGGATAATGCCAACACAGCCAACCAGCACACCAGGAGGGCAGACACGGCTCCAACCTACTGCACAGAAACAGTGCTCATGTTTCCTCCTTCAGTCTCGGGTCTCATACATTCAAGTAGGTATAAAGTTATTGACCACAACTTCAAGTACAATTACAGTATTAAGAAAATGCCTGTTTTCCTATAGTACATTTGTTTCAGAAATTCTTCAAGGCATGTATACTCCATACTTCAGAAAATACAAATAAGTGCTTTTCCAGGAACCTCCCCCCCGCCCCCACCTGCCCCACCAGGCATTTTAAGGTGACTGGACAGACAGAGGGAGCCACACTAAGGTCTAAGAACAGTCATCCACTGTTCTCAGCACGCCTCTATTTGCATCTAATTCCCATACTTGAATTTCAGAAAGATTCAAATTTGATTTTTAGGAGAGACTATTTTTAACTGATTCTAGAAAGTGGTAGATAAATTCCGTTTTTTATAAATTTAAATCATTTCCTCCTTTATTTGTATCATAATGCATTGTTTTACAGTCTGAAAACGTGGGCGGTGTAGACTTAGGGTTAGCAAGACTTAGAGTTGTCAGTATTCCCTAACTGGGGCCGAAATGATCCCAGAGTTCAGGGTTTTCCTTTCACATCCTGAGAAAGCCTCTTTCAAAGAAGAATCGAATTCCTTTGTCTGTTTCTTTTATTAGTTGTGATTTTATTAAGTTTGGATTTCTCATCTAGCAGTTAATCATATAACGAGATTCATTTATAACAATAACAGTTTAAACCTAGTTTACTAGGGGAGAAGCAAGAAGAGGAAGAAATTTCAATGCTCTTTGTGGCTTGAGATAATTCAAGTACATCTATGCCACTTAAGAAAATTATTAAATAAAAGCTGAGTATTTGAAAATGAAACAAATAAAAATGGACTCATCAGGAGAAAAAGCCATTCTTAACCTAGTCCTATTAATCTTGAGATAATGTGAAGAAAGGCGATAAAGGAAAGGCCAATGACTCAGGCGTCAGGAGACTTGGGTTCTAGGCTATCTCAGCTACCAAGCTGTGTGACCTTGGACAAGTCAACAAGGCATTTTGACTCTTGGTCTTAATTATTTTGTTTTAAAAAAAAAAAAAAAGGACTGAATATATCAACTCCAAGAGCCATCACAACTTTAAATACCATGTCACCACCTTTTTAATTATGCCACCAAATAAATAATACAAGTATGTAGCTGGGAAAACAGAACACTAGCAATGTATAAAAAGAAAGGGGGGAGGCTAATATTTACCACTGGCATAAATCTCAGACCTGCAAGACATGCTTTGGTTCGAAGTTATACTACGTCTTCATTATTTTCATAAATGCAGCCGTTAAAGTTCATCTAGAATTCAGTAAGATAGCGAATTAAGTAAGAAAGGATTAAAGGAAATGTTCAGAATTACAAGAGCAAGGGCAAAACTGATGGACATGATTAAGGTCTGAGAGAAGTATTATATATTTGGGGGAGTTCTAGAAAACAGAAAACATGCAGCTCTAAAAGAATTAGATCTATACACATCACGCTCGGGAATGACCTCACAGGGAAATATGCTTCTCTGTGTGGCACAGACTGCACCGCATGGCACTTTCTAGAGAACAGAAAGAGGGGACCGCCTTTCTAATGTTCACGGCAATAGGTAACCCAATAAACACACTCACTCGGCAATGGGTCACTCACGTTATCAGGATTAGAGAAAACCCTCTCATTGCAATGACAGTGCTACATAATACAGGGAGGGGAAGGGAGCCATACTTTTTCAATTCTAGAATAAGACTTCCAACATAAGAAACAAATATGTATGTAAGGCTGCTCAGTTGTTGAAGCACTAAAACTTTTACATGTTGCTATCTAATAAGAACACAGTGTCTGGTGACAGCAGCCGGATGGGGACGAGGGCACAGGGTCCCGCTGAGAAGAGAGAAAGCGCCGGCTGAGGAGGAAGGCGGAGGGGACTGCAGCAACGCACGCTAATTCTGGCTGGGAGTCCAGTCGGGAGTAAACGGGCATAAAACAGCAATTACAGCCAACAGGAAAAGCTAATTTATCCGTTTTCTCTCACAAGTTCCACTTACATGCCGTAGATTAGATCAGGCTGTTAAGAGAGAAAATGGCAGCATGTAATGACCATAATGCTGAAAGTAGGGGGTAACAGTTACCTCAAGTAACTCATTTAGCGACCCAGTAAGAAAAAAACACAGCTAGCAACAGGGAAGCTAGCCTAAAACATGCCAAAGTTTCTAATTTATCCCACCTATATTGAAATGAAGCATGCACATACGTTCTAAAAGCAGAGTAAAAATTATAAAGCACAATCCTTCGTTTGTTTAGGCCAAAATCTACACACCGAGAAAATCAAAGCATTCTGCATAAAACATTCCACACTGCGTAGTTAATATTGAACTGCCTCAACATTTCTTTAGAAGCTCTAAAACTAGGTGAGCTAAAAAGGCAAGATTTCTGTGCAAACAATCACTCAGGAAAAAAACACAATGAAAGAAAATTTACTTTCAAAAAGGTCTACCTTAAAGGAAACGTCCACCTTAAATAGCACACTCACGTTTTTCTGTCAAATGCTGGCTTCCACTGCCTAACTTTGCAGCTCAGCTCCGGTACCTGCCTCCTTGCAGCCCTGCTGGTGTGTCTGACCTCGGCTCCCTCCCGGCGGAATCCCAGCGCATTTCATCATTTCCTGTTGGCTGCCGGCTCCTTGCAGCTGAGATAAGGCCAGTCCCTGCACTGCTGCATTCGTCCTACAGCACCAGCTCCTCAGACTGCAGCCCGGGGCCTCTGGGACCATCACAAAAGAGCTTTCTTTTCAGAAAGGGACCAAATAGAAATACTGGTCTTCCATGGACAACCAGAGAGACACGAGGTCGGAGAACAGAAGTCAGATTACCCCCCAAAATCAACTTGGAGTGTCTACATTAACTTATACCACATGTGACAGTCTCAGAATCTCTTCTGTATTTGGGGTTCTTCTACTGAGGAGAAAAGACTTGCTCTGTATCTAAGGAGCCAGGTGGCACAGGAGTTAACGTGACAGGGACTTACTTGCATGAGAAAATCTTACATTGTCCCTACTTCTCTCGGACTCCACACGCCAAAGCAAAGCAGCTTGTTGGTGGGAAATGCAGGCTTACTGCTGCAGATAGGCAGGGGACGACCCTGTCTCCCCGGAGCACGACTGTCTCCCAAGAACGGGGGCACTCAAAAACACAAATGTGATCACCTAGAAGTAAACACCGAACACCAAAACTCCTTACTTCCTAGTTTTACAAAGAATTGAAAGTAGAGGGGGAAACAATAAAATAATAATAATATAATTTTAGGGGAGGAAGAAGAGATCCTATATCTCCTCGTTTTCAAATGTATGTGCCCAGAGGAATACTGTATACTTGGCGGTACTTCCCTCTAGCTACAGTAAAGAGGAGGCACCATCTACGCTGCCTGAAGCCAGGACAGGACAAAGCGGGAGGGCACAGGGCAGGAAGAGGTCAGGGGGGCACTTTTAGAGCAGTGCCCTAGCTCTTGAGCTATTACAGGTGTGCTGTGTTTGTAACAATGTACTGGTACTTACAATATGTGCGCTTTTTATGGATATACCATAGTATGCAACAATATAAAAAATATAAACACTACTGAAGAGAGCCAACATTGAAACTAATCTGCAAAAACAGACAAGAAACAAATATTCCAAGGGCTCAATTTCTCCAAAGTGCCCTCCCAGAAGATATATGTTCACCCCCACCCCAAGGCAACCTGGGATGGTGGCGGCCAGAACAGGATCAGACCATTCCCTCCTTGCAACGTGGGCCTAAGGAGAAGTCTGTAACCAAGAGAAGATATGTAATTGACAAAAGAATATATTGCAAGAGGAAAGGGGAAGTTATGCTAAGTGGATATACTTGCTACCCAAATTTATTCAAAAATTTAAAAAACAGCCATCTAGTCTGACCTTATAACACTAAACAGAACAGTTAAAAATCTTTTTATAATCTGTGTTTAGAAAAATTTTAATGGAAAAACACCAATAAAGCAAAGACCATATCAATACAAGGCTTGATTACTTGACATATGAGAATATAATAATTCACCTTCCCTCTCCCCCCCAAAAAAAAACAAAACAAAGAATTTGACCCAAGGCAGATTTCACTGTAGCTAAGTCAATGACTCCCTTACAGAGGGGCGCACGTAGGAGTACCAGGCCAGCCATACTCATCCAGCAGCATCCTCTGGTCTGCAGAGGCCAGCACATCTTCCCAGGGCAGTGGTTCTAATGCCGCCACCCTTTAATACAGGTCCTCATGTGTGGTGACCCCCAACCATAACATTATTTTCGTTGCTACTTCAAAACCGTAATTTTGCTACTGTTATGAATCGTAATGTAAATATCTGTGTTTTCCGATGGTCTTAGGCGACCCTGCTAGCGGTTCGCGACCCACATGTTGAGAACCACTGCTGTAGAGCCTAAGACCATCGGAAAACACAGATATTTACATTACGATTCATAACAGTAGCAAAATTACGGTTATGAAGTAGCAACGAAAATAATGTTATGGTTGAGGGTCACCACCACATGAGGAACTGTATTAAAGGGTCGCGGCATCAGGAAGGTTGAGAACCACTGTTCTCAGGGTCTGCTGTGGGTCTGATTGCCCTAACAGGCATTTTGTCCAGTGATGGACACTAAGGCTGGAAAAGGCTGAGCTTCAGATCAAATAATGTTTCTGGAGACTACTTCAGTGTACTTGAGCACAGCACATGGGCAGTCTTTCTAAAAGGAATGATCTAGTGGTTATATTTCAAAGTACTTAAACTAAATTTAAGCAGCACACAAAAAATGGTATTTTCTTCCAATAAGAAAAACAAGCATGTGAGTTCTGGCAACGCAAACTGGTTGTCTACCTTTCCTTTTATCAGCCAGCAAGGCAGAAAACGCTTCTTTGCCCCAAGTCTCACTTAGGGTGCTTGGTTATGGGGAGGGGACAATCATACAAACCATGCAAGGTAGATGTATTCATTCTGTTTGTCTAACACCCTCATTCTCTTTTTTTTTTTTAATCCAACAAACACAGGCTACTTATAAACATACTAGCGTTCCCGTTGCAGGAAAAATCCTGCAATAGGGTTTCCTGCTGCACTCTACCCCGCCCCGCCTGCTCTCCTCCCTTGTCCCCCAGCCCGCCTTCTCTGCCAGCCTGCCCCGCTCTCCTTCTTTCTCCCCCGGCCCCGCCTCCGCTCCTCCCTTGTCTCCCCCCACCCCCCCCCCCCGGCCCCGCTTGCTTGCTTCTCCGCAGCTTTGCTCCCTTCAGCATCTCTTGGCTTCTTTTCTAAGCTGTCTTGATATGCAAATTAGCCGCCATCTTTGTTGGGTAATTTGCATACTCGTCCTGATTGGTTGGTGGGCATGGCTTGGGCACAGCGAAGGTGCGGTCAATTTGCATATTTGTCTATTATTAGGCAGGATATACAATGCTGCCTTCATTTAGGGTTAACCATGGCCCATGAGCCTGAGTACTGCTACCTCCTCCATCTTCCAGCTGAGATAACAGAAGTACGGAGAGGTTCTGTCACTTGCCCAGTGTCCCAGAGCTAATGTGTCGAGGAGCCAGGATTTGAACCCAAGCCGTCAGCCTCCAGAGTCCGGCTGCTAACCATCACAACACACTGTCTCTCCATCTTGGCTTCCCTGAAGGATCACACTAGGTCTTAGTAAAATTTTTATGTGAACTAAATTCAGAATGCAGATAGCAGTGGGACTATGAAATGATGAGACCAGCTTTCCAGAGTGGCCGGCACCTGCCCGCACCTCTCAGCGGCAGAGGACATGCCTGGCTCAGGCAGCTCTCCCTCCCGAGGTGGTGCTGGGACAGAAAGACTGCTCTCGGGAAACCCATCTGCTAACCTCTGGGGTGCAGGGACTAAACTGGTATTTCCAGTTCCAGTCTGGTTCCTGTCACCAGACTTGGACCGCTGGGCACTCATTCAACAAACATTAGTGCCAAGCACAGTGCTTAGGGCCTCAGGGTCTCTGCCCCGGGCTGCTCACAGTGCATGGGCAGGCACAGGGGTCAATAAGTGAAACTGGCATGAGCTGATCAAAGCTAGAACCCGGTGCTGAGGGACCGCTGAGAAGGAGCAATGACCCAGTGCGGGAAGCAGGGTCAGGGAAGGCCTCACGGAGGAGGGACACAGGTGGTTCTCTGAGAGCTCGTCACTGACCCACTCAAAGCATGTGGATTAAGGCAGAAAAATTTCAGAAGGAGTCCAGCAAGTCAGCTGAAGACTACCAGTGCCACCCATTACCTCGGCCACGGCACACATCAGCGGGGGTTCGAGTGAAGTATTTCCCTGGCATAACTCACAAACATCAGGACAGCATCTGGCCAGGCAGCCTCTTGCTCCGATACCTCTGTTACGACTGTCACACGCTGAAAATGGCCTTTACTGGGTTCTTTTTTTTTTAGTATGTTTTTACTAGAGGCCCAATGCACGAAATTCATGCAAGGGGCGGAAGCCGCCTCTGCCTCAGCTTCGTCCGGAAGGTCGTCGGTAAGGATGTCCAGTCTAATTAGCATACTGCGCTTTTATTATTATAGATTGATTTCAGAGAGGAAGAGAGAGGGTGAAAGAGATAGAAACATTAATGATGAGAGAGAATCATCTATCGGCTGCCTCCTGCACGCCCCCTTACCAGGGATCAAGCCCACAACCCAGGCATGTGCCCTGACCTGGAATCAAACTGTGATCTCCTGGTTCACGGGTCAATGCTCAACCACTTAGCCACACTGGCCGAGCTACTGAACTCTTTTTAAAAACTGCGTAAAATAAGTACTATCAGCCCCATTTTACAGAAGGGAAACCACCACAGAGAAGTTAAGAACCTGCCACAGTCACCCAGCATAGCAGGATGGGATTCTAACTCAGGCCCACCTGATGCTTTCAAAGCTCATCCTTTTCTACCACACTCTTATGCCTCCCATGGAACTACGCCTGTGAGAAAAATCAGGCTATCGGGCAACAGGTCAAGTCATATGGGGGAAAAATAAAATTTCTATGACATGATTTTCCCCCATTCCTCTACTGGTCTGTCCTTGTTTTATTGACATATAATTCACATACCATACAATTCAGCCATTTAATGTGTACAACACAGTGGTTTTTGGTATATTCGCAGATATGTGCAACCATCACCCCAGTCCATTTTAGGACATTTTCACTACCTAGAAAGAAACCCGTACTCTTTAGCTATCACTGCTCAATCCTCTCATCCCTCCTCCCCGGCCTGAGAAACCACCGCCTCTAACGGGTGATTCTCACAGAGGGTCTGGTCTGGGCACACCGTAACTGACCAGGATGGGAATAAACCGTGCAAATTACAGCTGTGGGCTTCAGTCCTCCCTGCTGGGCTAAAGCTAACAGCTGAGCTGGGCCAAGATGAGGGAAAAGCAGGCAACTCAGGGGCAGGTGCTGGGGTGAGAGGTGGGGGTACCTGGCAGCACCCCCATGCTAGATGGGCTCAATGGTTCAAATGTCCCTGCTCTTCACAAGCCCTAAATACAGAGCCAGGTGGTTTACCATCGGAAGGGAGGGCAGAAGTCATGCAAACACCCAAGGTCACACAGCCTTCCACCATGTGGACTGTTCCACCTGCCCTGCCCAGCGCCAGAAAGGCACAGACCAAGATGGTACGGGGTAATCAGAACGGAGTTGTTCTGAGAAGCCCAACTATTCAAGGACCAGCAGGACTCGTGGCGTTGAGGAAAAGGTGACTCCTTCGTGTCGCTTTGTTTATGTGCTCTCTCAGCCCTCAGGTGCCGGGGGAAGGGAGAACTACAAACAGACCATGCACACACTCCTGCAGAGCCCCGATCTCTCTGCCACACTGCTCTACACAGGACATCAAAAACCGCCTGCGCACGGCTTCCCACACGTGGAAACTACTCAGCACTGATGGAAGCCACGGGGTGAATCACAGAAACATCAGGATGAGCACAGTGCACACTGCACACCGCGGTTTATTTGAAATTCTAAACCAGGCAACACTCATCTATGGTGACAGAGCTGTGTTTGCCAGGGGCCAGGAACTGGGTGAGGTGGGGGACGGACCACACAGGGACACAAGGAACTTCTCAAGTGATGGAAATGGTCTGTACCTTGATTAGGGACAGGTCTACTCAGGCCTGCCCATTTGTCAATGTCCCTAAACGGGTGCATTCAGTTGTATGTAAATTGTATCTCAATAAAGAGAAAAGGGAGAGTAAGGGGAGGGAAGAGACAGGGAGAGGAGGGAAGAAGACAGGAGAAAAGAAAGGAAGAAAGAAAAAGAGGAAGAAAGGGAGAAAAACCCTCTTTAAAAAGGGTTTTAGTCTATTTCCAAAGACTAAAATAAGTTCTGTGTAATGTTAGCACCGAGTGCATTTCATTGGTTCTCAATTCTTGGAATAACTTATCCTCTGACATACACAAATGATTCTGAGAAGCCAGAATGTCTACATGCTCACCAGGTTAACGCCGTTCTCTCCACTATTAAGTAAAAAAGTGTGATAATACCAGTCAGTGACTTAGAAATGGCAGCTTTCAGTGATAAGTTTCAATGGCTGACAGTTTGTAAATATGTAAAATCTAATATGATAATTATAAGTATTAGCTTTTCTTTGTCTTAAATAAATTTTAAATTCTAGAAACCTATCATATTCATAAACAGGTTATATAAAAACATTCTGATATGATGGGTCAAGCTTTTTTTTGAGGGGGGGAGGGGAGCTGGCTATGTTTAAATCCTATTTGTTACCTTTCATATACCAAGACAAAAATAGAGCCATCCTGCTGTGACTCTTCCCACATATATACATAAAAAGGAATAAACCAAGCCAAATTTCTAACATTCTCTATCAAAGAAGGTGCCAGGACAAGCTGAGCTAAGTACCAGTTCTATCTTTGGCAAAGTAAAAAAAAATAAAACCCTTTATATAAGCTTCTTTGCTTCTCTGGCACTTGTCCAAAGCTCAAAACAAAAAAAAGAAGAAGAAGCCAGACTAATTAAAGCAGAAAGACCAATTGGGAAAAACTTCAAAGCACCAATGTGATAGAAAACATGTTAATTTTTTCTTATGCATTTTATAAAAACCCATCATGAGAAGGAACACCTGACACATAGCTTGGTGGTGAAGACGTCACCCAGCCCCACCGTCCTGGGAACACCTGAGCCTTCTTTGGGCAACACACTGAAGATGGAAAAGGACTCCAGAAGGAAGGTCTGAATTCAAAGAGGAGTGCTAGCCCAGCTGGTGTGGCTCCGTGGTTAAGCATCAACCTATGAACAAGGAGGTCATGGTTCAATTCCCAGTTGTGGCACGTGCCTGGGTTGGGTTCAGTGTAGGAGGTGTGCGAGAGGTGGCCAATCAATGATTCTCTCTCATCATTGATGTTTCTCTCTCTCCTTTCCTCTCTGATATCAATTTAAAAAATCTTTGTTTTAAAAAGGAGTGTTCAACAAGGTTTGTGGTGAGGGTGGAGATAGGTATGCTATGTTAACGTTTCATTGGAGGTTACTTAGAGTAATGTTCCCCCTCACTGATTTATAGGTACCGTGCTAGGCTCTGGAAGTCACAAGCTAAATAATGCACCACACTTGTCCTTACGTAGCTTAGAGTCTAGTAGTTCTATTATGGACACACAGTGTGACAAGTGCCACATAACAGAACTAAGCAGGGAGCGCTGAAGGGGGCGTAAGAAGGGGCGCTGAGCAGAGATGTGGGAAAACTCCCAGGAGAGCGAGGCCCTCAGCTCAATCAGGCAGAGGTGGAGTCACTCCGTACCTCTAGCTGTTACTCCCTTCTCTGGCTGCGGCTTCCTCCTCCTGCGAGGGCAGGCAGGGAACCCGAGCAAGCTCTCACTTCCTGGCCAGTGTCTTTTATTAAGGGCAGGAGGAGCACCCAACACAAGGCCACCAGCTTCATTTTGCCCACGAAGGACATTAAAACAAACAACTGCCACCTCCCAGTATTTCATTTCCAAGGCATTTAACACCAGAAAACAAGCCATACAACCTGAGAATAAATGAAAAGCCTCAAACTAATATCTTTAGCTTTATAAAAGAGTAACTACTGTTGATAGTATGGCTGCATGCCAGTAAAAATACCGTCATGAACTGGTGTTTAGAAACCCTGCAAATAGATAATAAAATTCGATACTATTTTATGACATTTTATACACATGTGCCCGGGCCTTTACATACAACAAAAACCCTGCAAGGTGAGAGTATGCCCATATTTTTCAGATGAAAACACTATAGCTCGGGGGAAGCGGCTTGCCCAAGTCACACAGTGCTTTGCTCAGACAGCACCCACAGACACACCGTGATGCCATGGGAGGGCTCAGGTGACCTCTGAGGTCCTCATCAGAACTAAACATGCACTTTATTGTTGTTGCTTTGGGGATGGCGAGGGAAAAATTCAGTTCTGCCGCCACTGTCTTTTCTTTGTAGTCCCAAGCAACCAACTTAAATCCTCTGCGAAACCAGGAGAGGTATAACTTTGGAAATAAATGAAATGGCGATCCCAAGCATTCCAGAATGCCCCCATTATCTTCCCCTTTCTCCTCTATTTTGGCCCAGTGCCAGAAAAATAAGATGGGAAGATGAACAAGAATCAAGTACGCTTTATGTGTCAAGAAATAAAAAACATTTGAACCCTTACTCAGAAGTTTCAATATCATATTCAATGTGCCATATAATAAGAATGCATTAGGTGTTTAATAAATGAATGACTCTAAATCCTATAACACTATTGTGTGTTATATAAATTCAATTTAGAAGACATGGTCTCTAACCTCCAAAAGCTTCCATTCTAGGTTCAACATATGGAGTTGATTAAAAACAGGATACCAACTACAAACTTAACTATATATCTCATTTTACAAATGTTTTGCTTTTTTTCTACCTTTACCATTTAAATGAAAGTCTACAGTACTTAAGCAATATTTTAATACAATGATCCCAGTCGTACTTCAGCATGGAATGAGATCCTGCTGTGTGAGGACATGAGCCAGGTAATGGCTACAGCCTGGTCCCCTACCGGACCTTCCACAGACATCGCCTGGAAAAGCAGAGCTGAGTGGGGCAGAGCAAGACAGCAGGGAGCAGATGCAGGCCCTTGGCAAGTTTCTAAGCATCAGCTCCTCTACCTGTACCATGAAGACAGCCTCGGGAGCCGCCTCAGGAGTGTGAAGATTAAGCGAAATAACATACACACACAGTGCGTTTTTAATGGTAGCCACTGGGACCATCTGATGACAGAAATGGAAGCTCCCAATGATGCTGATCACAACTCAAGCCACAGGAGGGCCCAAGGCCTCTCTAAGGGCAGGTGTGAAGCACAGGAGGACACATACTTAGGAGGCAGCAGCGTAAGGTTAACCCCAGGAAACTCAAGCAGGCAATCAATAAACATTGGAAAATCAATGAACCAATGCCATAGCCATCAAAACGGAAGTGACTGTCAGAACTCACAATGATCACGTGTGAAGTATGGATAAGGACGGGCTGGTTCAGAAGGCCTTGTGAAGGGAAATAGTGTGAGGGGACTTTGCCCAGAGGCCGACTGGGCCGAGCACCAGAGAGTGCCAAGTCCGAACGACTCTCGGGCTCCTGCTGGGAAGATCAGGGTGCTGTGGTGGATGTGCTGTGAGCAACCTGGCAGGAGTCACAGGGAGAAAGCAGGGCGCTCAGCCTGGTAGTGGTCACTATTTGTAACAGGACAGGTGGCTCAGCTTAAGATGCTGTATAGACGAAGGGCATGTATCTCCGTGACCCAGCTAAAGATGAACAGGGTACAAAGCAGTTTAAGTGGTATGATCCCATTTGTTTTTTCACATCACGTTTGTGTGTGTCAATACAACACTGGAAAACTGCACATCAAGGTGTGGACAGTGATTTTCTCCTTTAGAATATTTTATTTTACAAAGTGCATGAATGAATTTTATCTTGAAGGAATAAACTGAATTCCTTAATGAGTCTTGAAACCTGGACGGACAGCACCGAGGCAGTGTGGAAGGGCTGCCGAGAGCCCCGCTGCTGAACAGAGGGGGGCCCACAACACTCGCAAGTCCTCCGTAAACCACCAGACACAAGGAGGTCACGGGCACAAAACCACCTGCAGAGCTTTGGTAAAAATCCCATTCTGGATAAACCCTCGAACAAGTGGCTATCAACCAAGATCTGCCTTTCCAATGCCTCCTCCTCCAGAGGCGGCTGTCACCCCTGCCGCTGGCTTTACCTATTATACATCACTAGAGGCCCAGTGCATGATTGAATCATGCACGTGTAGGGTCCCCTACACGCTTTCTCTTTCGATCACAGGGGAGCTGGGTGCCTGTCCGCTGGTGCACCAGGCCTTTCAGAAGCCTCCGGCGCGGCGGAGGCTTCTGAAAGGCCTGGTGCCTGAGCAGACAGGCACCCAGTTCCCATGCTTTTGCTTTCGATCGCGGGGGAGCTGGGTGCCTGTCCACTGGTGCACCAGGCCTGAGCGGACAGGCACCCAGCTCCCCCGCTTTTGATGGTCCGCAGTGGAACGTGAGCGCGCTGCCCCAGAGGCCCCTTCTGTGCCGCAGCACAGCCATGGCGCAGACGCTGAGCTCAGTGTCCCGCTGGCCCAATCAGCTACCCCGACCACCCTGAGTCCCGCCCCCCCGCGCCTCCTGGCCAATCACGGACATAGCAAAGGTACGGTCAATTTGCATATTTGTCTATTATTAGGTAGGATTCCGTGTGGGAAAGAGAAGGGAGTGATTCCTGGGTGCTCCACACAATTTGGTGCCTAAAGGCTGAGATTTTACACACCATTTCTGTAAAGAAGCAAATCCCAGGAAGAGTCACAACCGCCAGCGGGATCCCAAAGCAGCAGGTGCTGGCCCGGCCTTAGACCAGCAATCTCCTCCACGGTGAGCAGGTTCCTGAACCTCCACCTCACATGAGTTAATCCCGGCAGAGGCACGTTTGAGGCAGACATTTGAGCGAGTAAACAAGTCCTAGTTCTCTGGATGAGCAGAACCAAATGAGGGGCCCCAACCCCATCCACACACAGACAGGCAGGAGACTCCTCAGGCTCACAACCAGGCCCCTCCTAGTGACCACCCTGAGCAAGGGGAGTCAGCAGCCACAGTCCCATCCCAGAGAGGAGACGAAGATCCCAGTGCCCCTGACAGCCCACATGACCCACAGAACTCAGTGACCACCAAACCCACAAATTAACATGCACCCACAAAGCTGTTACAAAGGCCTGCGACAGGGAAGAGGACCAGACCTGCACACATGGAGTAGGGCTGGGGACATTTATAAACCACTGAGAGGTCATCTGACCTCCAGGGACAAGGTCTTCTTAAAATGTGACAGCACCCAGTGCACTCATTCTATTTCCTGACAGGGCACACATTTACAGCTCGTAACGCCGTGACAGTGTGCCTGCAGGTTAATGGGGGAACACAAAGACAGGCGAGTTTACCCGGCCCCTTGGTCCCTCGGTGCTCATTCCCCCTATACACTCAATTACACTTAGACGCTGTCTTGGGCTCAGGAGGGTAGACTAGGATCTTTACATGATATCAGTATTTCTCTGCTACATTTGCTGAAAGACCAAAATCCAAGTTTGTAATGTCAAAATACAGATTAGAAATAGGCCATGTCACATTCATTATATTCAGGTGTTCTTTACAACAAGTTAGGGTGACAATAAGTGGTAAAGATTTTCTTCCTATTCTATAAATGTATGCCAACTAATTTGTAACCTAATTTTAATTGAAATTCTTTACTGACGGCACATCAACGATTTTTTCCCCGCAAAGATGTTAAGGACCCTGGCCGGGTAGCTCACTTGGTTGGAGTATCATCCCGCACACCAAAAGGTTCGATTCCTGATCAGGGCACATACCTATGTTGCAGGTTTGATCCCCAGTTGGAGAGCATACAGGAGACAACTGATCAATGTTTCTCTCACTTCAATGTTTCTCTTTCTCCCTCTCCCTTCCTCTCTCCAAAATCAATAAACACATCCTTAGGTGAGAATTTTTTTAAAAAAAAGATATTAAGGAATATTATTGTTCCACAGTTACTAGCAATACCATTTAACATTGGTTTAGATGTAAGTTTTCTTTCCCTAAGGAGGCCTTGAGGAGAAAAAAACAAATACAGTCTAAACAACCCTGGCAACAACCAACATCATAACACCTTCACTATCAAAACAATCTGGGATTCATTATACCTGTATATTGGAAATGTTTTTCTCTTTATTTTTTTATGGGGAATGTCAAACATATTAAAAGTGGAGAGACTAGGATAATAACCTCAAGTTTCAACAATTAGCAGCACATGGCCAATCTTGCTCCATCTGTGACTGTGAAAACTTAAATGCTCACAGAATCACGTGACCAAAATGTCTCTCCATGACCTGGTGGGTCCGCCTTGACCCTGGCATCCACAGCACAAGTCCTCACGGTGGGAACAGGCACAAAGCAGGCAGAACAGGGGTCATGTCCTGAAGGGACAAGCTAATTTATGGGGGACCAGAGCCCTTAAACCTGTATAAAGCCAAGGAATGGAAACACTGCAAGGTTAAAGCAACCAGGATACGTCATGCTGATGCCACTGTACTCCTGATGTGATGTGATAAGGAGGGCACTTCAGCTCTGCAGTATTCTTCCCCAAAACTCATAAGCCCAGTCTAATAATATGGGGGGGAGGGGAAGCCCAGTCTAATAATATGGGGGGGGGAGGTCAGGCAAACACAAATCGAGGGCCATTCTACAAATGATCCAACTAATAAGCATACTTCAAAGCTGTCAAGGTCATGAAAAATAAGGACAGACAGAAACAATCACAGATTGAGACTAAGGAGACGTGAGACTAAACACAATGTGATCTCCTGGACTGGATCCTGGAACAGTGGAACCACTGACATCTGAGTCAAGTCTGTAGTTTAGTTAATAACAATGCACCAACGTTAATGTCTTAATTCTGACAAATGGGCTGTGGTTATGCCAGGTGTTAACGTTAGAGAAAACTGGGTGAAAGGCATATGGGAACTCTTATCTTTGCAACTTTTCTATATATCTGCATATCTAAAATTTTTCCCAAATAAAACTTTATTACAGAAATCTATACTAATAAAAGGGTAATATGCTAATTAGACCGAATAGACTGGACATTCTTCCTGACAAAGCCAGGGGCGTGGCCAGCCTGCAAACCACCTGCCCCTCAACAGGGACCCCCACCCCAATGGGGGTGTGGTCAACCTGCAAACTGCCCGAGGCCCCTAGCCCAGGCCGGCCCTGCCCCCTTGCGGGGACCCCCCCCACCCTGATCCGGGGCCCCCTTCAGGGCAGGCCAGCCCGCCTCCCCCTCCCCACCCCCCCCCTCCCTGTGCACCAGGCCTCTATCCTATCTAATAAAAGGGTAATATGCAAATTGACCCTAACAGCAGAATGACCACTGGACCAGTCACTATTAAGCACACTGACCACCTCCTGGTCTCTTTCCCCGGCCGGCAGGCTCCGATCGCCTGATGGCCACCCAAGGTGGGGGCAGGGCTGGCAAGCGGGCGGGAACAGCCAATCTCTCGGTCCCTTCTCCAGGCCATCAGGCACCAATCACCCGATGGCGAACGGAGAATCTAGGGGTGGGTGGAGGCGGGGGTGGGGGGCAGGGGCAGGGCCGGCTGCAGGCAGCTGGGAAAGATGGCCCTGATCACAGGCCAGGCCTAGGGACCGTACCCGCACACGAATTTCATGCACCGGGCCTCTAGTAATAATATAAAAATTTTAACTGGCTATTGAGCATTCATTCCGTTCTTCACAAGAACGCATTAGTGACAATGTGGTTTTCATTTAAAAATTAAGCCAGGAAAGATAAAGACTAAGGAAATAATTTGTTTTTTAAAATCTCAAAGAAAGTAAGCCCCTTGAAATGAAGGTGGGCCTGTCTGAAGGTAAAGGACACCCCACACAGGCACAGAGCCCTTGACTGTGGGAATGAACTGTGCTGACAGCGAGGAACGACTTCCAAACCACGGAGCCGCCCTGCCTGGTCTCCGCACGCATCACAGTGCTGCAGGCGCCAGCTGCACCCCGCTGCCCACCCTCCCTGCGGCCCCAGTCTCTGCAGCCCTCTCCTCCCAGGCCACCCTGCAGCCACTCCGCAGGGAGGGGGGGTTGGAAGCAGCAGAAACAGAATGCTGCCTTCAGCCTTTCTGATCCGGGGACCATGCTCGGAGCTGCAGAGCCTACCGCCTCCCAGTGATTAAGAAATCACTCATGCTTTTAAAGGGCTTTGTAGGTGCTTCTTTATAACTGTACCCTCCTGCACTTTAAATAGAACACAGTTCTAGAAATAAAAGTACACACCTGGACCTTCCAATTATGAACAGCATGTGGGATTGAATTCACTCTGAACCGGCTTCAAGAAGTCCTCTGTGGCTGAGGTTAAAGCGTAAGTAAGCAGCTTCATGGAGCAGCCAGACATCTGCCTACGCGCTGCAGCAAACACGTCTTACCCTTAAATGTCAGTCCTAGGGGACTTTATGTAAAAAATTCCCCAAAATGCCCTGCAACAAATTACTGAAACACAACAGTGATGTTTTTAAAAATAATCTCTTTTTTAAAAGACAGGAGACATTCTTTTTTTTTTTTTATCCTCATCCGAGGATATTTTTCCATTGATTTTTAGAGAGAGTGGGAGAGAAAGGGAAAGACACAGAGAAACATCCATGTGAGAGAAACACATCGACTGGTTGCCTCCCGCACAAGCCCTGACCAGGGCCTGGGCCGGAGAGGAGCCTGCAACCAAGGTACGTGCCCTTGACCAGAATCAAACCCGGGCACCATTGGTCCGCAGGCCGACACTATCCACTGAGTGACACCGGCCAGGGCCAGAAGACATTCTAAAAAAGATCACATCTGTTCTCCAGAATGACAATTGGAAAATGACAGAATCTGCCATGCTTGCTTCTCATCAAAGAGGCAATCTCTCCTGAGCAGCTTCTTCATTTCCACTTAGCCAGTCTTTGGAAAGAGTCCGCAAAATGCAGGTCAAAACTTCCCAGCATTCTCCATCACTCGACTAGGAATCCGTAGGGGAGTGTCACTGCCCAGCAGCCCTCCACTGAGGCTTCATCCTTTAACTTCACATTGAGAAAAAGACTACGTATGCTTTTTCCATTCATTTTGTAAATGTTTTATTACACTAGTCACGTTCCTTGGACTTGACACATCTGACAGTTGCAAAGTTCATGGGTAAGCTCTCGGGCCACGTGCCTGTGCTCCAGCAGGTTTGGCGAGCCCACAACGGTGCCAGGCACAGCCCCCTTCCCCAGACACCCAGCGGAGTGGGCTGCTCCCCGCTCTGAGCTGCCACAGCAGCAGGCCTGTGCCGGACCCCAGTCCCTGCCCCATCATGCCTCACTGCACTTGTGGCCTTGGGAAGCACCAGGACAGGGCTTAGCACCTAGGGGCACAACATGCTGAAAAAAGAAAGGAAAACCCATGAGAGAAATGGCAGCCTCCCCCCTGGACACGCACAGCTCGGGTGTCAATGCCCAGTCTCAGGAATAAAAGTGTGGCTTCAACTCGCAGCCTTCCAGCTGAGGAATCACAATTTGGTTTCCCTCCAGCCTGTTTCCTGGACTGTATAAAGAAGACCAGCACCTCCCACCTCTTTTCCGTCTTTCTCTACCCCAAACCAGTGCCGGCAGCCATCAAGAGCAAGAATATGTGCTCTGCAGACTCAGCCGAGGTTGTGCCGGAGCCTAAACAGTGCACGTCCCCTTGGCCGGCGGCCCGTATGAGCCACACCGCAGCCACCGTGCCTGTTACTTAGGTGGTGTTTCGGTCACACTCTGACTCTCCGATCACTCTCTCACAGGTCTGAACCGGAGTTTAACTTGTTACCTCTCTCAAACCCAATGCCAATGCTCAGTTATTAGCATTTATGAAGCTCCCACCATACACTCACCACAAAGTGAAGTGCTTTTAAGAGCCACAGAGACCCATTAAGACAAAGTCCTCGTTCTTGTGGTTTACTCAGAAGGAAGGTAAAACTATTAAAAGGTAGACCGGAGGAAGGAGGGTTGCCTCTGCGGGTGGTATGTTGACCATCTGCAACCCAGAAACAGACCCTCAGGGCTGGAAGGAAGAGGAACAGGGAGTTGTTGCTTGCTGGGTACAGAGATGCAGTCGGGAGGATGAAAAAGTTCTGGAGATGGTGGTGGCCGCACAACAATGTCAATGTATTTAATGCCACGGAATTATGTACTTAAAAATGGCTAAAATGATAAATTTTATGGTATGTATATTTTATTGCAATAAAAAATAAATTTTGATTTAGAAAAAAAGAAACAGACCTATCTCTAAACTCCTGTGACAGAGGTAGTGTCCCAAAGCACAGAAGGCCACTCAATAGTGATGCTGACTCAATTAATCATCCACTTGGAAGAAAATAAACCTGGACTCCTTTCACACCAAACACAAAAATCAATTACAAGAGTCAACTCCAGATATACTAAGGCTTAACTTGAAAAGCAAAACTTTAAAATTGTTACAACAGCCCTGGCCGGTGTGGCTCAGCTGGCTGGCATTGTTGTGTGCACTGAAAGATTGGCAGATGGATTCCTGGTCAGGACTCATGCCAGGGTTGTGGGCTTAATCCCCCGGTGGGAGGATGTGCAGGAAGCAGCCAATCGACTTTCCACTCTCACACATCGATGTTTCTTTCTCTCTTCCCCGCTCCCTTCCTCTCTCTCTAAAAATCAATAAAAACATATTTTTAAAAAATAAAGTAAAATAAAATTCTTAAAACAAACAATAGAAGAGTATATCTTTACTAGAGGCCCAGTGCACGAAATTCATGCACGGGTAGGGTCCCTAGCGGCTGCCGGCTGCTGGCTGTCAGCCAGAGCCTCCCTTCCCCTGGCCGCCTGCTGCCGCCACCAGCCAGCCAGAAGACAACATGCATATTAGGCTTTTATTATATAGGATGACCTCCGGTAGGGGAGGATTTCCTTTACAAAGCATTAAAAATACTTATCATAAGAGAAAAGATTAATATAGTCAACTATACTACATTGAAATTTAAAGTGTTTAGCAAAAGACAACATAATAAAAATGAAAAGACATGCACAAACTTAGAGACAGTATCTGTACCTCATATAACCAAGAAATTGACTGGTATACAATAATACAAACCAATAAGAAAAATACAGACAACCCAAGAGAAAAATGTGGAAAGACCTGATCAGACAAGTCACCAAAGAGAGACCATGAATTGCTAATACCCGTGTGAAACAATGCTCATCTCCTCTGTAACCAGGACGGATAAATTAAGGCCAGAATAAGACATGTGACCTACAGTACATGGGCACAATTAAGAAATATAACAATAGCCAGTGTGGGAGGGGATGTAGGAACCTGCATACATGGCAGATGGAGTAAACTGGCACGGTCCCTTGGGCGTGGCATTTGTGCATGTTGCCCACACAAGACCCCAGGAGCCAGCAAGTCTCCTCTAGTGTAAACCTCAGAGGAACGAGTACACCAGGAGACGGTATAAAGAAGGCTAAGAGTTGCAGTGCCCCCAATGGCCAACACACAGAAGCAAGCCAGTGCCTGCCCACAGGAGAATGGTAAATCTGGGCCTATGCAGGTGATGGTTAATTTTATGTGTCAACTTGACTGGGCCCCAAATGCCCAGAGATTAAGTCAAACATTGTTCTGGGTGTTTCTGTGAGGGTGTTTTCAGGTAAGATTAACTTTTTAATTAGTTAAGTAGATCGCCCTCCATAATGTGGGTGGACCTGATCTAATCAGTGAAGCCCAGAACAGGACAGCCTTCGGACATACACCATCGACTCTCCTAGTCCCTCAGCTGCCAGCCTTGGCTCTCCCGGGCTGCAGATTAGGGCTTACTGGTCTCCACAGTCAGGTGAGCCAATTCCTTAAAATAAATTGCTTTCTATGTACACACATCCATCCATGTGGAGAACCCTGACTAATACAATACAAACAGAGGACTATTATTCAGCAGTGAAAATGGAGGAAAACCCCAATTTGCAGATTTCCTGATTCTCTTTTTATAAAGCTCATAAACAAGAGCTGAATGTATTAGTTATAGATACACATAACTATGTATTCTTTTAAAAAAAAAACACAAGAGAATAGGGAACAATAAAATTTCCTGGAACCCCTTACCCCTGGCAGGAAGTGCCCACCAGGAGTTCCCGTGATGCACAATGGTGTCAAGCTAGGAGGTTGGCTTTGAGGTTTTTATAATAATGCTTCAAAACTTACATACCCAGCACCCATTTACATGAATTTTAAGGTATCATAAAACATTTCTAAGCTAGAGGTAGGCAAGAAAAGTGCCCTAAGAAAGACACAAGGAGAGAAATGTGTGTTCCCCAAATGCCAGGCCAAAAGCAGGCCAAAGCCAAGGTTCCCCCGTCCCCCAAGAAAGGCTTTCCAGGCCAGTCCGGAAGGTCTACTGACCTGAAGCCCTCCGGGTTCTGGAGTATTCCAGCCTTCCCTCCCTCTCTCATTTTGAGAGCGCTGGTACATTTATTCTACATGTGGAAGAGGAGAGGGAGTTAGAAATTATGAGTGCGCTAATTCTTCTCAGAGAATGTTGAGCCCCGGGCACCTGCCAGGCTAACCCACCTGCTGCTGGCCCTCAGCACTCCATGTCACACTTGGTTCCCAGGACTCCTCCTACGCCCATGAAACTGCTCCCCTGGCCAGTTGGAGGTGGCTTGTTCCTTTCACAATCCTCTCCCCCACCCAACCCCAGGAATTCATTCCTGGTTTCTGCAGGGTGAGACCAGGAGGCCTTTCACCCACGTAGTGAAAGGCCAAGGCCAATGGGAAGTGCAGGCCTCAGGAACAAAGTGGTCACGTGCTCCAGGCAGCGCGAGAGAAACACAGAGCCAGTTCAGGCTGGACAGACACTGTCACAGCTACTTCTCTGACTCCTTTCCCACGAGCCTGTCCATTGGACCATCTGGGGGTTCACAGATGTGTGGGGACAGTGCTCCACGCAGGCCTCCCTGTCATGCCTGGAGCCTAATGAAATGGCCATTTCATGTGCTTGTTGCTGGGTTCTGGGCAACACATCTGTATTTATGTAGATTACCACTGTGGTCATTTTACTTAGATTTTTATTAGGATTAGCTGTAGAATTCTATCATATGCCTTTCAAACACCTATTAATATATATCAGCATAGGTTTTCTTTTAATGTTATATAGTGAACTGTTTAGCATGACACTAATTGAACACTTACTATGAGCCAAGTCCTGCTCTAACCACTAGTCCTGACGTGGATCCTATACAATGATGCTATTCTTGTCCTGCTCGTTTTACAGATGAGGAGATTAAAGCTCAGGGACATTAAATAATTTGGCCAAAGTCAGAGTTAGCAGATGGCAGGACTGCGACACATCGTGCTTGAAGCTCTGAGCCAGAACTTCCTTCAGCCAACCCAACTCCTTACCTTAGGCAATCCTTGTACTTCTGGAATAAACCTCACCTGGTCATGGAGAATTAATCTTTTAACACACGACTCCAAATTATTACTTATTTAGAAATGTTGCAAATACACACACACACACACACACACACACACCTACAGGGTGGGGCAAAAGTAAGCTTATAGTTGTTCATATGGAAAATAATACAATACAATGATTAATAAGTAATAACACAAGAAAAAACTGTTTCATGTACTCATATTATAAACCTACTTTTGCCACACCCTGTGTGTATTTATATAAACATATATCTGTATATACACATGTACAAAGGAAATTGGTGTATAGTCTTCTCTAGATCATGGATGAAACAGAAACCTAAACACTACAAAGAAATGATAGACATCTTTGACTACATAAAAATCTTTAAACTTAATAGAAAAAGACACCTAAACAAAGCAAAAAACAAAGTATAGAAACAAAACTGGGGGTAGGGGCATATTTGCAATAGCCCAATATACAAAAATATTCTAAAACTGAAAAGAAAAACAATCCAATAGGACAAAAAAAAAGGGGGGGGGGAGGACACAATGAATCTATGCTAATAAAAGGGTAATATGCTAATTAGACCTGGTCGACCGGACATCTTCCTGATGTCCGACTTCCATGGTGGCAGGGGCCGAGGCAGATGCTGTTAGGGGCGATCAGGCCGGCAGGGGGACACAAGCAGTTAGGGGCGATCAGGCCGGCAGGGGGACACAAGCAGTTAGGGGCAAGATCAGGCTGGCGTGGGGGAGGGCAGTTAGGGGGCGAGCAGGCCAATGGGAGAGGGCAGTTGGGGGCGATCAGGCCTGCGGGGGAGGGCAGTTGGGGGCGATCAGGCCGGCAGTGGAGAGGTTAGGGGGCAATCAGGCAGGCAGGCAGGCAGAGGTGGTTAGGAGCAATCAGGCAGGCAGGCAGGCGAGTGGTTAGGAGCCAGTGGTCCCGGATTGTGAGAGGGATGTCCAAGGGGTCCCAGACTGGAGAGGGTGCAGGCTGGACTGAGGGACATCCCCCCCTCGTGCACAAATTTCATGTACTGGGTCTCTAGTATGGATATAGAATTCAAAGAAAAAGAAATACAAATGGCCAATAAACATGTGAAATGATGCTCAACCTCACAGGTACTCAGGAAAATATAAATTAAAATAACAATGAAATAGTATTTCACCCATCACATTAGCAAAAAACAACATCTGGTGTTGGTGGAAATGCCCAGAAAAGGGAGTACTCATACACTGCTGATCAAAGCATGACCCGCAACAGGGCTGAAGCAATTCAATCCGGGGCAACTAACCAAAACTACTAACCCGGAGAGCTATCTAGAATACAGCATTCATTCATTTTTTTCACTCTTTAATTCATTCATTCAACAGTAAACACCTACAACAGGCAGAGCACTCTGTTAAATCTTTATTCTCAGAGTGCTTCAAACCAGGAGATTGTAAGCCAAAGGGAAGTGAAAACAGCAAGTTGCTGAGTGCTGCCTTCAGGATGTTCTTCCTTCTGTTAAAATATGCGCTGGTGTTTGTGAGAGTCTGGAGAAAGTTGTGGAAGGCTCGCCTACACCAGCTCAGAGTGTTGGATGGGAGGTTTATTATCACTGTGCTGTGTATACATCTTTTTGTTTCACTTGGTATGAGCATATAGAAACAAACGCAATAACCTGTCACTTTGAGAATCTAGTAAAGAATATTGCAAACAGCTTTGGTTTACACACAACAAAAGAACACAAGGGCCACATCAAATTGGTGGCGGAACCAAGATCTACCCTCTATCCTGCTGAATGACTGCAAAACTGGGCTCTTCGCTCTCAGACACCGTTTCCCCACACGTGAGTTCACACACCCACACAGGGCAGAACACAGGAAGGCTCTCTGCTCATATGGACAGTAAGTTTCAGGAGGCAGTTTGGCAACATTTCTTGAATTCCTATGAACCCTAGTTCTTCCTGATTTCCTCTGGATGCTGTGCTACGCTTTTAGCTTCTAAAGTTCAGGTGGACTCACTGGAGAGACAAAGTCTATTTGCTCCTGGATGCAGCCTGGCTCCTGGTTAATGCATCACCCCATTTCATGGGGAGCTCTACGAAGCATGTCGGAAAGGGCTGCTCCTTGCCCAGTACCCATCTCTCCTCCCCCTCTTCCTCCTCCTCTTTGTAACAGCATTCCAACTGGGCTTTGGGGAACCCTCCCCACCCCACCCCTTTGCAACATTCGTCCCGCCCCTGGCTCCTAGTCAGGTTCCCTCTGAGTCTGTGGAGCCACCCCACTCACTATGCCAGGGAAGTGCTTTTATGCCCAGGTTAGCTTAGGACAACAGAACCGTGACTGCTCCGCTGTTTCCTCACTGAGAGGAACACCATCCCTTTTGACTAACCCCCTGCAGCAGAGCACAACAGGGATATTCGAAGCTTTGTCAGGAGAAACAGCATGTGCCTCTACGGAAGGCTGACAGAAACTTCAGACACACGCCAGATGTTCATACCACTGCCCAAGGCTCTGAAAGATATTTACCTCTGTTTACACCTCTACTTACAGAAACACATTCGCCTAAGCACAGAAAGAAATGAATTGCCTGCTCCCCCATGAATTCTCGGATCCCTTCCTGCTGGGAGTCCATGCTCTCTCTGAAGGCATCTGCCACTTTTTAACTTGTGTTCTAGTTACTGAAACACAGACATCGCCCCCACTAGGCTGGAAGCTTCCTGAGAGCAGAATCTCTGTGATTTACTAAAGGACCGACCCCCTCGGCATAGTAAGCACATGTGGCAAGCAGACCTACACATTCCCAGTGCGCTAAACAAGTCTTTGTCCCTAAACCTGCTTATGCCAATTGTACATATAAACATGTATGTATTTAGAAATTATATATGGATATGTATGTAGATATATACATACACACATACACATCCTTAACTATAAAAACCTGTGGAATAAATGCACAGTTGTTTCTATAAAAACTACAACTTGCTAAAATTTTTTAAATTTTTAAAAAATCCTAACTAAATTATAGCTGTGGGTAAGACAAGTGTAAAAGACAAGGTCAAAATGTGTAAAAATCTAGGATTTAGCAACTCAGGCTGCTTCATGCATCTACGTTCTCAATCCTCTTCAAGCAAAAACCAAATATTGAACACAATAAATGAATGATAGGTGTGGTTTATGCAAGAAAACAACTGACAATTCTGATAAGCAGATTTAAAGTTTAAAAAGAAAGGTCAACAAAAGATTGGCATATGAGATACATTGATTTTTTTAAGTTAAAAATAAAATGCCTAAACTATGTATTATTTTTTAATTATCCTTGCTCTATCCAACTTCTTTAGTTAACGGACTGCTGGCCAGTCCCAAATGCTGATGACACTGGTCAGGTGTCATGTCAAGTCCTGAGGACAACACAGCCTCATGGAAAATAAACTAGGGGAAAGCAGCTGAGTGAGCTATGAACAGCTATGGGGCTCAGTACTTAGAGGGGCATTAAAAACTCTTCCATGCCATCAGTGAAAACAGAACAGCCATATAATTTGCATAAAGACCAGGACAAATTAAGAAAAGTACCGCCCTGACCAGTTTGGCTCAGTGGATAGAGCGTCCGCCTGCAGAATGAAGGGTCCCGGGTTTGACTGCAGTCAAGGGCACGCTGCAGTGTCCTCCCCAACCCGGGCCCTGGTCAGGGATCGTGCAGGAGGCAACCAATCGATGTGTTTCTCTCACATCGATATTTCTCTCTGTCTTTCCCTCTCTCTTCCACTCTCTCTAAAAATCAATGGAAAAATATCCTCGGGTAAGGATTAAAAAAAAAAACTCACACAGAATAGTACCTATACCTGGCTGGTGTGGCTCAGCAGTTGAGTGTGGACCCAGGAACCCAGAGATCACTGGGCCCTAGCTGGTTTGGCTCAGTGGATAGAGTGTCAGCCTGCGGACTGAAGGGTCCCAGGTTCGGTTTTGATCAAGGGCACATGCCTGGGTTGAGGGCTTGATCCCATTGTGGGGCTTGCAGGAGGCAGCCGATCAACGATTCTCTCTCATCTTTTGATGTTTCTCTCTCTCTCTCCCTCTCCCTTCCTCTCTAAAATCAATAAAAATATTTTTAAGTCAATGAAAACACCCTATCTAATAAAAGGGTAATATATATGTAATATATATAACCTCTGCTACACCCACAAGCCACGCCCACCAGCCAATCAGGAGTGAGTATGCAAATTAACCCAACCAAGATAGCTGCAGCCTCTGAGCAAGCAGGAGGCTTGGGTTTCCCCAGCAATGGAGGAAGCCAAGCTCCCGCAGCCCTGGCTTCCGCTCAAGGCTACAAAGTTTCAATTATAGAAGATAAATCCCAGATACCAGGGCCTCCGCTTGGGTCGCTGGGGGGGCGTAGTTGGCCTGCAAACCACTACAGGCCCCTCGCCCAGGCCGCCCCACGCCCCAAGGGAACTCCCACCCTGATCCGGGACACCCTTCAGGGCAAACCAGCTGGCCCCCACCGGTGCACCAGGCCTCTATCCTATCTAATAAAAGAGTGATATGCAAATTGACCATCACTCCAACACACAAGATGGCTGCCCCCATGTGGACACAAGATGGCCGCCACAAGATGGCCAGCAGGGGAGGGCAGTTAGGAGGGACCAGGCCTGCAGGGGAGGGCAGTTAGGGGTGACCAGGCTGGCAGAGGAGGGAAGTTGGGGGCGACTGGGCCTGCAGGGAAGGGCAGTTAGGGGGGGACCCAGGCCTGCAGGGGAGAGCAGTTAGGGGGGAACAGGCCTACAGGGGAGGGCAGTTAGGGGCAATTAGGCTGGCAGGGGAGCAGTTAGGCATCAATCAGGCTGGCAGGGGAATGATCAGGCTAATTTACTTTCCCAGATGGGAGTGATCAGGCTGGCAAGCAGAATCGGTTAGGGGCAATCAGGAAGGCAGTCAGGCGAGCAGTTGGGAGCCAGCAGTCCTAGATTGTGAGAGGGATGTCCGGACTGGCCCTGGTAGGATCGGGCCTAAACGAGCAGTCGGACATCCTTCAAGGGTCCCAGATTGGAGAGGATGCAGGCTGGGCTGAGGGACACCCCCCTCCCCATACACAAATTTCGTGCACCAGGCCTCTAGTCTATATATATAAAAGGCTAATGTGCAAAGTGTCCCCTCGGGAGTTCGACCAAGAGACCAGGAGTTCGATGGCTCGCTATGACGTGCACTGACCACCAGGGGGCGGCACGGAACAAAAGAAGGCTCTGGCCAGCAGCTGGCAGCCAGAGAAGGAAGGCCCCGCCTGGCAGCCAGAAGGCCCCGATCGGCCCTGATCACTGGCCAGGCCTAGGGACCCTACCCATGCATGAATTTCATGCACCGGGCCTCTAGTATTTAAAGGGGAAAAAAGAAAAATGCCCAATTCAGAATTCTTATTTTCTAATCTAAAAGCCCCAGGCAGCCGAAACCGGTTTGGCTCAGTGGATAGAGCGTCAGCCTGCGGACTGAAAGGTCCCAGGTTCGATTCCGGTCAAGGGCATGTATCTTGGTTGCGGGCACATCCCCAGTAGGGGGTGTGCAAGAGGCAGCTGATCAATGTTTCTCTCTCATCGATGTTTCTAACTCTCTATCTCTCTCCCTTCCTCTCTGTAAAAAAATCAATAAAATATATTTTAAAAATAATAATAAAAAAATAAATAAAAGCCCCAGGCGTCCCTGAAAGTACGCTGATGTTGATATGTGAACCTAACACAACTCTGTTCCCACCTACCCTCTCTCCAAACTGAATCTGGAGCTAAAGTGAAAACTCACCAGCTAGGGAAAAAGCATGGTAACTGTGACCATCGGTACCTGACCTAGGACAGCTGGTTAGCTACACCTGATGCAAAGATGGCTCCGCGTGGAAAAACCACTCCCTTTACCTGGTGCTTCAGAGCATCTGGGAAGGAGCAAAGTAAACCAGAGGAAATGGAAATTAAATTCCTCTGTGCCAACAGGTTACAAAGCCTATTTGACTGTCACAAGACTAACTTAACCCGGGGCCGGGCTGAGCACCTCCCCATTACAGACACAGGTCTCTTCCCCTTGGCACATCAACAATGCCATAAATTTAACAACGAACAGACTGTCAAGCCAAGCAGTGGCGACTACTTCAAAAGAGGCAGCTGCTTGCCCAAAAGAAGCAAGGGAGGGAGGTGGCTGAAAAACAAAAGTGGGGCTGATGCTTCATTATTATTCTAAGTTAAACCTAGAGGTGAATATATTGGTTGGTTTGTTCTGTGTGGTGACCAAAGGTCAGCTGGCCCTCTCCTGTCAGGTGGACGGGGTGCTCACGCCCAGGTGCTGGCTAGCTGCCCGGCTGCTCCTGATGAGCTCCACACTCCCCGCTCTAGGACCAGCAGATGGGAGTGCCAGGAGACTCCATGGTGGTCCCAGACTCCAGATTCCCCTGGCTTCACTTCCCTCCAGGTTCAGACCCAGTCCTAGGGCTCAGCAGGGTTAGCTTTTACTAACCAGCACCCCCAGCCCTCCACACCATCTACCAGCCATCAGCCAACCCCTCAGAAGGGCCTGCCTGGTAAAGAGAAAGAAAACCTTGCACCCAGCTTCAGCGTTAACCTGTGTCTGCTTCTCCGCTTCTGCATCATATTCTAGAGGAAGAGGTCAAGTTTTAAAAAGACCCTGAAATGTGATAAGGGCCCCCTCATCCAGAAATCACTTCGCAAACCCACATCCTCACCCCAAACTCCACAGCCCTGTTGCCAGTTGAGGCGATTCCACCCACTCCCATCCTCACGGTGCTCTCCCTTCACTGACTACAGGACTGACATCAGAGACAGATCCTGGCCACCTGTCTTCACCCCTCACATTACCAGTGCAAAGGACACATCAAGGTCACCTTGCCTGACCTCGCGGTCTGGCCCAAAGCAAATGTCCAGAGTCAGGCAGCTCGAGCTTTAATTTCCACGTTGACAACTCCCCTGCTCTGTAGTCTCGGTTAAGCAATTCCAAGTTGATTTCCCTTTTTCCAGAATTAATACAGAAAAAGCAAGCATTCGACAAGGGAGCGACATGGAAAGGAATACCAGGAGCTATGCTGGGAGACTTGAAAAAAGGAAATGATAGCTAGCAAAAGAGCATGTTCCCATCAGAAAAGCAAAGGAGATCCAAACTAAGCAAAATCATGCCGCCTTCGTAAGCCACAGCCCAGCCAGAATGGTCAGTAAGTCTGGCAAACACCCCAGCTGTTTAGGAAAGAGCAGTGGCCAACCAACTGGAACATCACAAGTGTCAATCAAGGGCAGCATTCATCTGATGACATGGAATTAAAAAGCATGGCCCTGGCATTCTTCTCCCCTTCCCGCTGTGCTGCCGCCAGCCCAGCCCGATCCCTCGGCATCTGGGATCTTGAACCTCAGCTGTGCTTTCACACCACAGGGGCATCGGGGACCCAACACTGTTCTGAGAGGACAGGGGACAGACAGGCCCCTACGTACGTGATGGTGACAGTCTAACTGAGGGTGGAGGTAACACACTGAGATCCGTGTGGAAGCTCGACGCCTTCAGACATTCAATGGGCACCAAGGGGCAGGGAGCAACATCAGGCTGATGCTAGGGCTGGTGACCTGAACGATAAGAAGTAGCCAGCCAGGCTCAGGACAGTCCAGGAAGCGGGAACCAGATATGCAAAGACCCTAAGAAGGGCATTTGCTATTGCATCAAACATTTGCCTCTCACAAACTAACCTCTATCCTTTCCTACCCATGCCAGAAAACCTATCTGAAACCCAGATCTGATCTCACCTTACTCTTCTGCTTAAAAACTTTGTTAATTCCCACTGCCTATCTAATAAAGTCCCTGAGTACCAAATTTCTTAAGTGAAGTTTATTGTATGTAAATTCTATACACCCAGAGATACACACATCTCCACTTCCTCCATGAAGCCTTCCCAGACTACCAACCCCCAGCTGTACCCACAGCCCTGTCCCCTCACACCACTCTGACAGCTGTGGAGTCCACTTCCCTCTCAATACTTGGTTAATGAGAGAGGACATTTCCTGCAACATCTCCACCCCACACACAGACCAAGGGAGCTGTACACATCACAGCACTCAGATGAACCACAGTGTAAAACCTTCAACTGGACTAAAGATTTTAGCTATGACACCAACCAAAAAAAGCACAAACCACAGAAGAACACATTCATCAGCAAATTTTTTTTAAATTTCAAAGAGCAGTGTTAACAGAATGAAAAGACAAGCTACATCCTGGGAGAAAATATTTGCAAATCACATATTTGATAAAGGACTTACATCCAGAATATAGAAATCTCGAAACTAAGTACAGACAGTCTCCAACATACAATTTCTCGACTTTACGATGGTGTGACGGTGACAGACATTCAGTAGAAATCGTACTTTGAATTTTGCATTTTGCTCTTTTCTGGGGCTAGTGATGCTCTCCAATGCAGCTGGGCAGTGGCGCGGCCAGCGGCCACGAAATCGCGAGAGTAAGGATCGACACTTTGCTGTGTTAGAGGATCTGCCCAACTGGAGGCTAATGCGAGTGTCCTGAGCATGGTTAAGGGGGGCTGAGCTCAGCTGTGATGTTCAGTAGGCTAGGTGTATTAAGTGCATTTTTGACTTGGGATATTTTCAATTTATAATGGGTTTATTGGGACATAACCCCATCATAAGTCAGGGAGCATCTATAATAAAATAAACTGCAACTTTTTTAAATGGGCAAATGACTTGAATAGATAGTTCATCAAGGACGATATACAGACAACAACACTCAACATCACTAGTCATTAGGGAAATGTAAATTAAAACCATAATGAGACACCACTACAGACCTACCAGAATGGCAAAAAGAAAAAGCCTGACTATACCCAACACTGGTGAGGATCTGGAGGAGCTGAACTCTCACACTGCTGGTGGGGATGCAATAGGGTCCAGCACTTTAGTTCAACAAACACCGTATCATCCAGCCCTTCCACTCTTGTTATCTACCCATGTGAAATGAAAGCGTGTCTGTACAAAAGCTTGTACACAAATGTTCATAACAGCTTCATTTGTAATAGCCCCAAACTACAAACAGCCCACTGTCCATCAAAGGCAAACGGGTGAACAAACTGTGTGTGCATGTGAGTGCGGCATAGCCATACACTGGGTTAAAGAGAATGATACGGTGGTATATGCCCCAACATGGATGAATCTAAAAATAATATTGCTGAATGAAAAAGCCAGACTAAAAAGAGCATATACTGTCTGATTCAATTTATGTAAAACTCTAGAAAAGATAAGCTAATCTACAAAAAGCAGAGCAGTTGCCTGGAGTGAGGAGGAGCAGGCAGAAGGAACTATTCAAGTCAATCGGTGAAACTTTTGGGCATAATGGGTGTATTTATTATCTTGATTGTGGTGATGGTTTAACGGGCGTATTCATATGACTACACTTATCAAATTGTACACTTTAAATATGTGCAACTAACTGTTAATTATACTCAGGAAAGTTTAAAATTTTGGTGGAAAAGTATGACCACTAACTTCTTATTTTGTCAAGAAAGAAATACTCTTTAAAAACTACCAGCTCTTGCCCTGGCCGGGTGGCTCCATTGATTGGAGCATGGTCCTAGGCACCTGGGAACTGGGGAAGGGGACGGGTTCAATCCCCAGTCAGGGCATGGGGGGATGAGGGGTAGGTGGCAATGAACGTTACTCTCTCCCTCTCTCTCTCTCTCTGAAAGTCGAAAGGGTGTGTATCCTTGGGTGAGGATTAGGAGGGGGGGGCGGAAACCTACCAGACCAGCTCTTATCACCAATACTAAAAAATAAGGACACTTCAAAACTAAAAGATACAGAGCTCACAGTTTTACACTAAAAGACAACTCTTCCCAAGAAAAGGCAGTTTCTAACC
Source organism: Cnephaeus nilssonii (assembly GCF_951640355.1). Classification (NCBI taxonomy): domain Eukaryota; kingdom Metazoa; phylum Chordata; class Mammalia; order Chiroptera; family Vespertilionidae; genus Cnephaeus; species Cnephaeus nilssonii. Next base: position 3,044,782 of record NC_137077.1, on the reverse strand, counting down.
TTAACACATAAAAGATTACTGTCCTTATTTTTCTCACATTGGTGACAATACCACTGCAGCCCAGCTTTGGTGACCCTCTGGGCTGGGGACACCGCTGAAGGCTCCACGTCCTCAGTTGCCCTGCGGTCTCCATCTCCGACCTGGCAGTTCCTCCTGAGGGGTGGCACCCAGCCCCAGCAGCACCCGGAAGCCCGTGTGTACTGTGGGACACTGTGACTGTGGCAGTGACCAAAGACACACGCCCTGCCCCTGAAGGACAAGCAGTCACAGGAATGTGCCTGGAACACCGCTTTGCTGTTGAAGAAGTGACCTGACCAGTTTCTAGAAGAGCCGTTCACCTCAGAGCCAGGGTACCTGTGCTTCGCTGCAAGGAAAAGTCTCATGTGTCAATGTGAAAACTGCTTACTGGGAACCTTCCAGGCTAAAGTCCATGGAATAAAGCGGAAATAAAATATGAGCTCTAAAAAGTCCACGATGTAGACTGGAATCCTTCTGATAGGGTGCCAGATGCTAACAAAATCCAAGACCTCCAGCCGCCAAGCCCTAGAGGAGACTCCAGGGAAAAGGCTCAGTGCAAGTGGTCGTCCTCGCGAGCGGCTGGGTTGGCGGTGAGAACAGCTGAGCAGGGACAGGCCTGCCCTGGAACCCAGCTCCGCAGTGTCTGACAGGGAGGGACATCAGGGTACCCTGAGCAGCAGGGACGGCATGGGACAAACACACCCAATAAATAAGCCCAGACTTTGCTATTTCAAGAAAGCAAATATACAACGACTCCGGAGCTGGACCCTGCACCCCACGTGCACTCAGGGGGACACCCCGCCTGCACACCAAGCTCCAGCTACACACACAGCCTGCACACAGCCACCACTTGGCCACCGCTCAGGCGGAGGCGTGTGCACAGGGGGCACAGTCCAACCCCAGGTGGGCCACAGGGAAGAGCTCCCACAGGTCTTGGAAGTGGCCCAGGGGTTACTGGGACAGGGAATGCCAGGGTCTCTGTCCCTGGGCAGGGTCTAGAGGTGGAGGCACGGGTTTCAGGTAGGCACAACTCTCGGCCTCTCAGACTCCTCACCCCACGGGGAGAGTCGCATAGAAGAGGGCCCAGGGCGGGAGCCCCATGCGGCACATCCAGCCTTAGCACAGCCCGCCAGGGAAAGAAGCCACTAGAGCTCCCCACTCACCCACACACTCAGAAAACCGACAGGTTCTCTCGTCAGCTACCCCATCCTCCCACTCCCAATCTCCGTCTTATTGGACTTCAAACGTGGACTTCCCCAACCCTGCCTCACCCCTTCAGACCGGAAACTGCATTTAGAATTCCTCCCTCGCCTGTCTCAGGACCTGACTTCCAACAGCCATCCCTTGGTCACATAATAAAAGAACTTCCCCTTCCCGGCCTTGGGGCTTCTCCGGACCCAAGGGCCCAGGAAGAATGACGGGGCACTGCCACGTTTTTTTAACCCTGAGCTAAACACAGTCCCACCGCGTGTCCATGATGCAAGCTGGCATTTAGTCAGGTTTCAAAGTAACTCCAAAGTGCAGTCTGTGCTTCACACGAAGCTGTGGCAAGCCTTAGAATGCTGGAAGCAGAGCTGTTAAGTTATTAAATGTAAATAAATAGGGAAAGAACGAGCAGCGGATGCCAGGAGAATGGCAGCTTGCAAACTTCCAGTCAGAAGAACGATTCTGTTGTCAGGGACTGAGTCAAGATCACAAATGCTATTTCATTCCACCTTCTACAGAGGATACGACGTTTTTTAAAGCAACTTTCAGGAAGTTACTATGTCAGCTGGGCAGTGCCTGAAAAATTAAAACAAGAAAACAACTGTCTGGTGTGGAAAAAGCAGCGTGCATATAAATCTCCTCAGCCAAGTACTGAATAATGTGCATTTCAAATGTCATTCACAAGGCAATTAGTTGGGACTGAGGATGGGAGTATGCAATTCTGCTAACAGTAAATACATATGGTATCTATAATGGCTGCCCCATCCAGGCCGGAACGCACGTTCCACTCAGGCTCTCATCCTTGACAAGGCAATTTGGTGTGACTGTCACGTAAAGATGAAATCTCTGGCTGCTCGGGTCCGGGCGAGGCCGTGTGCCCCTGGATCCGGGTGAGGCTGGATCTCGGGCCCGGGAGAGGCCACGCGCCCCTGGGTCCGGGTGAGGCCATGCGCCCCTGGGTCCGGGTGAAGCTGAATCCTGGGTCTGGGCGAGGCCGTGTGCCCCTGGATCCGGGTGAGGCTGGGTCCCGGGTCCGGGTGAGGCCGTGGGCCCCTGGATCCGGGTGAAGCCGTGCCCCTGGGTCCGGCCGAGACCAAACCAGAGGGAGTCGGACCTGCATTACCACCATTTGTCCACCATCCAGAGCTGAGGGGTCAGTGCCGACATGTACTCATAAGGAACTGGTGGACATTGATATTGGGTCTCAAAAGAACTGTTGGGCCGAAACCGGTTTGGCTCAGTGGATTGAGCGTCGCTCTGCGGACTGAAAGGTCCCAGGTTCGATTCCGGTCAAGGGCATGTACATTGGCTGCGGGCACATCCCTGGTAGGGGGTGTGCAGGAGGCAGCTGGTCGATGATTCTCTCTCATCGATGTTTCTAGCTCTCTATCCCTCTCCCTTCCTCTCTGTAAAAAATCAATAAAATATATAAAAAAAAAAAAAAAAAAAAAGAACTGTTGGTCCAGAAAGAAACTCACTACAGACTGATTCATTTGCCTGTCAGCATAACTATTATTGCTCGTCGCACATTCAATTCCTATAAGTATATCTCTAGTGACACATGATTTCGCTCATCTAGGGGAAATGATGAACATAGACTGATGAACAAGAACAGAACCAGAAACAAGGAGGCATCGATCGGACTATCGGGCCTCAGAGGGAGGATAGGGGAGGGTGGGGGGAGGGGGGAGAGATCAACCAAAGGTCTTGTGTGCATGCATATGAGCCTAACCAATGCTTAAGTTCAACAGAGGGTTGGGGCATCCATGGGGAGGGGTGTGGGATAGGAATGGGGGGATGAGGACAAATGTGTGACACCTTAATCAATAAAGAAATTTAAAAAAAAAAAAAAAAGAAATCTCTGGCTGCTAAAGGAACCAGTCTGAGGACGGAGATGGTCCAGGACAAAGTGGTCAACTTAATCTTTGTTGGCATTTCCGATGATGTCTTCAGGCCGGGCTGCTGAATTCAACACCAGGCGGCATGCTGACCCAAAACGCCCTTCCTAACTATGCGGCCTGTCACTGAACCTCTCTGCGCCCAGCATTCCACCTGCAAAACAAAGCTGTCATACGTGTAATCATGCAAGGAAAAGCAGGGCAGCTGCACAAAATAAGCCTCAGTAAATATTAAAGTTTTTAAAATCATTATGATAATGATGTAGTCACAAACCAGTTCAAGAAAGTAAAAGCTGGAAGGGAACTGGGAGGTTGGCAATGAGCCTAGCCCCAAGCAGGCGGATGAGGGCGGGCCACTCCAGCCCACCGAGGCTGGCCTTCTCTGCACGCTGGGGTAGGGGTTGGCTACCATGCTGTCCACAGCCTCCCTCTCCCACTAGCACTTGGTCCACTGTGTTCCTGCTACAATCCCACTACTCAGAACCATGCTTGGCATATAACATTCAAATGTTTGTCGAATAAATGATTGGGGATTTATGAACCTGTCAGAATTGCATGAAAAAAAATTGTGTCCTGTATGGAAGGAAGAGAATCTATTTTCATGAAATTCTGAAGGAGATCCGAGACCCAAATACAGGTCAAGAAGCATGGCTGGGTTCCACCCACGTGTCTCAGAGCACCAATGACCAAGGTTAGGAGAATAAGCAGAAAAATTACGGAACCAAATCTAACCAAGAGGAGAGCTTTCCTAGAAAAGGGGCTTCTTGGGCTGGCCGCCATGGAATCACCAACTTCTCCATGGGCAGGCCCAGCCTTTAGGTCTGTGGTTTGGATTCAGGAATATACTCTGCAATTAGAGCCCCAGGTTAAGGAGGGAGCTGGATTTGTTGAATTAAAACAAAACAAAATCACGCTGCACCATGCAGGGAAGACAGGTGAGCCAGAACCAATGCTTCCAGAGAACAAGCACCCAGCAGAACTCCTTCCAGGCCCCTCGGATGTAATCACCTTCTTTGCTCCCACAGGCACTTCAGACACTCCTGCTTCTTGAACCTGGCATGGACTCTGAGCTCCCAACCTGCTTCCAGTTCACAACTCAGCCCAGCCACACTGGGGACTCCATCTCCCCCACATGCCCTGATCCATGAGGCATGCAGATGGTGGACAGCAGAAGGACATACACTAACATACCCGACAGGGTTAAAAGGGCAGCAATAAACCTCCACTGAACTCTCCCCACAAAAGAGGACTCTTAAGATCAACTCCCTCCCTAGCTCCCTAGAGGATGGTACTTTTGGCATTCAATGACTAAGGAAATCATGATGACAAAAAGCTAGCTTTCAATTCAAGTTTTTTTTAATGAATTGGTATTTTATTAATCATAATCACAGTATCATTTGTGTACTATAACATATGAATAAATGGTGTGCATGTGTGTATGTACAGGGGCAGTAAAAATACCCATCTACAAGCTACGCCTGATGGCACAGCCCTGAGTGAGCAGCCCCTGTGCAATCACAGCCCAGCGTCCTGGAGAGCCAGGTCCCCACAGCAGACCACCAATGCACTGCAGGCGGAGCGTGAAGGCAGCTCTGGTCTGAGGAGCTGTTAAGCTTCTGCGAGCCTGTTCCCTCACCTGTAAAGTGGGAATCAAAGAGGCATGTGGCAGGATGCTGGGGGCTCAGAGGCACACCTATGGCAGCACTAAACAAGGCTCTCTGGGTGCAATCCCCAAGTGTGGGGTACACAGGCACTCGACCAGTCCTCACAATAATCCTGTCTTTATCCCCATTTTAATCCTCACCCAAGGATATGTTTCCATTGATTTTTAGGGAGAGTGGAAGAGAGATGGGAAGACAGAGAGAAATATCGATGTGAGAGAAACACATCAATTGGTAGCCTCCTGTATGTGCCCCACCAGGGCCCAGGCTGGGGCGGAGCCTTTGACCAAGGTATGTGCCCTTGACTAGGAATCAAATCCAGGACCCTTCGGTCCGCAGACCGATGCTCTATCCACTGAGCCAAACCAGCTACTTATCATCATTTTAGAGGCACAGAAACTCAGGCGCAGAGAGATGCAATAACTTGCCCAGAGCTGGGTGGGATTCAAGCCCAGACAATCTGCCTGCAAGCTCCTTATATAATAACTAGTGGCCCGGTGCACAAAATTCGTGCATGGAGGGGGGGGGAATTCCCTCAGCCCAGCCTGCACCCTCTCCAATGGGGGACCCCTTGGGGGATGTCCGACTGCCGGTTTAGGCCCCATCCCTGTGGCTAAACCGGCAGTCGGACATCCCTCTCGCAATCTGGGACTGCTGGCTCCTAACTGCTCACCTGCCTGCCTGCCTGATCACCCCTAACTGCCTGTCTGATCACCCCTAACTGCCTCTGCCTGCCTGATTGCCCATAACCCCTCTGCCTGCCTGCCTCACCACCCCTAACCTCTCTGCCTGCCTGCCTGATCGCCCCTAACTACCCTCCCCTGGTGGCCTGATCTCGCCCCCAACTGCTCTCCCCTGCCGACCTAATCTCTCCCCCAACTGCCTCTGCCTGCCTGATCACCCCTAACTGCCCTCCCCTGCCAGCCTGATCTTGCCCCCATCAGCCCTCCCCTGCCGGCCTGATCTCGCCCCCAAATGCCCTCCCCTGCTGGCCCATGTGGTTCTGATTGGTCGGTTTCTATGCCAGTCAGCGTCAAAAGCTCTGCCTTCTAGGCAGCCATTGGCTCCTCACAGTTCACCCAGATTTGGTTCTGATTGGTTGGTTTCTATGCCAGTCAGCGTCTTGGGGCCTATCTCCAGGCCTGATCAGAGAGGCGGGGCTGATCAGCAGCCCCCACGGAGGCCTGGAGAGAAACAGAGGCACGGCTGCTGACAAAGCCCGGAGAGAAAGAGAGAGGCAACAGCTGATCAACAGCTGCCACGGAGGCTGCAAATCAGACCCTGCCTCTCTCTTCAGGCCTCTCTCCAGGCCTGATCCACAGCCCCCGCAGCAGTCAGTGCTGGGTTGCCACGGCAACCATGCACTGACTGCAGGACTGACTTCCGGTGTTCGGTTGAGCCTTCAGTCGGTCGTTACGGACCCTGGGTTTTTTTATATTTTAGGATGGCTGGCTGCATACACCTGCAGCACGGGGTACAGGAATGCAGCAGAGGTTTGTCCTTGTCCCATTGCTCCAAAAAGGGCCCTCCTAAGGTGAAAGCAACCTGGGCCCCAGCTCATGGCCTCAAAAGGCAGTCCCCTGGACAAACCAAGGGACTAGGGAGCAGGCTTCACAGCCCTTGTGGATACAGGCAATTTGCCACCTCCTCCCAGGGAGGGAAAGGCCCCTCCTCCTGCCTGCCACGAGTCTAAGTGGGCAGACAGTCTTCCAAGAATGAGGCCACCTCTCCAGTCATTCTGCTAACATTCAATTTTTATAAGGCACGAATTTGAAGGGTTTTTTTTTCCTGTCTCTTTAATTATTAGCAAGAGAGCATGCTATTTTCAACTATTTCTAAATTTCATGAACCTGCAAGTTTCTGATAGAATTTGTAGACCAAAAAGCACAGGTCCAAAATAGCAATTCTGAAGACGATCACCAACTTCAGACCCACACCTGCGAGAGCAAAAAGGAAAGAAATCAAAACAAAAATAAAAGCAGCATTAAAGATAAGGTAACAAAAGATAGCCTGGAGTTTTCTCTATCAACTATTTCACCCAGTTTTCATGAAAGGAGACATAGTGTAGCACCCCAACGATCCAATCAATTTTCCCGTGACTTAGGAGTGGGAAGGGCAAAGGGAAGCTAAGAGCCTGTGCCTCTGGGGTTGGTGGTTACCACCCAGCCTGGCTGAGAAGCCTATGGATGACTTGGCCCTCTGTCCAACCCCTGTCCAAGCTTCACCACACACACAACCAACAGCTCTACCAGTTGCCTAGGCAACAGCCAACCTAGACATGTTTAGGCATCTGTGGAAACCAGGGCAAAGTACACTTTCCATACTTGTGATAAAAACAGACTGCCAAGCACAGAGCATAGCATTACTCTAAAATTTGGATTTATTGACAGAATAAATACAGCTAGAGAGGAAAAGCAGGAAGCTAGGCAACACCCAGCCGAGCCAATGCCGTTAGGCTAGCCCTACGGCGCTGGCACCAAAAACCGACTTGTGCCTGGGAAACAAAACTCTTACTATGCTTCTGGGTTGTTCGTGATTATTTCCTCTTATTTCCACCTTCTATGTAATAATGTCTTTCGTTTTGTTGTGAAGTCAGCCCTTCTTAGCGAATTAGTATAAGAGGAACCAAAAAAAAGAGAGTTTTTGTTATTGTGAGGCCAGAGAACGAAAAGGGAAGTAGCCCCCCAGGGAAGCAAGGGATGGGGGACTTGATAGAGAAACAGGATCCAAGGGTGAGAGCTGAGGCCCGGGCACTGCTCCTGACCTGGAGCCCTTCCGTGTCCCTGCTAAGCTCGTTTTCCTCTGCAGATCCTGGAAAACGAGCCACCAGGAAGCAGGACGCCACTCACTGAGGGTGAATACCGAAGTGACAGTAGAAGGTGAGTAAGGAAGCCAGCCGACAGTGAAAGAGCAAGGTGAAGGACACAGTGACTTCGGAACAAAAAAACACACAAACAAAACAACACTATAAACCTCCCAATATGTTCTCTGAGTTGTGTGAACCGAGCTAGGGACATCCATGAGAGCAGCATCTACAAGGTAGTCAGGCAAAATCAGAAGAATGCCAACATCCCCCCTCGGCCATCCCAACGGATGCATGACACGGGAGAAACCCCCTTGCGTAGCCTTTCCATATACGCAGCCTGGGAGTGAAGACGAGATATTGAGGTTCAGACTCCACAGTGACTGAGCTGCTGGTGGCAGGCAGCCACAAACATTTACATCCTGGGAATGGAGAATTATAGCTCAGGTGATTAAACAATAAAGTAGGACCCAGCTGGGTGTGGCTCAGGGGATGCGTGTCATCCTATGAACCAAGAGGTCACAGTTCGATTTCCTGTCAGGGCACATGCCCAGGTTGCGGGCTCGATCCCTAGGAGGGGCGTGCAGGAAGCAGCCCATCAATGATTCGCTATCATTGATGTTTCTCTCCCTCTCCCTCTCCCTTCACCTCTGAAATCAATAAAAACATATATAAGAAAGAAAGAAAGAAAGAAAGAAAGAAAGAAAGAAAGAAAGAAAGAAAGAAAGAAAGAAAGAAAGAAGGAAGACTTTTCCAAAAACTTTCTTACTTAAAAAGTAAAGCATCCAATTCAAGTAAAATGATATGCAGAAACTTAGGAAGAAAATGTGACTCATGTAAGAAACTCTCACAAAAGTTTATCTCACAGATACTTGGAAGTTCTAAAGTCCAAGGTATTTTAAAGAGAAAGAATTCCTCAACCAGAAAAATAAACCCACTAACAACAGAGGAGGTTTTTAAAACCCTCTAAGATGTGCAGATCCTTTAAACCAGCACTTCTGTTTCTGGGAATTTATCCCCCAAATTCCCAGGAACTTATTACACAGATGAAAAATGAAATTATAAACTGCAAATTCATCTATTATAGCAAAAAAATGTAGAAATAACCTAAAATGTCCAGCATTAGAGGGGAATATATTAATCTCATGACATCAACAGGATTATGCAACCATTAAGTCTTTTTTTTACTTATCTTTATTGTTGAAAGTATTACAGATGTCTCTCCCCCCCCCCCTTTTTATTTTCCCATTGACCCCCTCCACCCAGCATCAGCGCCTCCCAGGCCTTCACCACACTACTGTCTGTGTCCATGGGTTATGCATATATGCCTTTAAGTTCCCCCATTAATCTCTCCCACCCATCCATCCATCCATCCACCCCCACACCCCCACACCATATAATGTTAAAAACATGAAAAATAGCCCGACTGGCATGGCTCAGTGGTTCAGTGTCGACCTATGAACCAGGAGGTCACAGTTGGATTCCTAGTCAGGGCACATGCCCAGGTTGCAGGCTCAGTCCCCCAGTGGGGGGAGTACAGGAGGCAGTCAATCAATGATTCTCTCTTATCAATGATGTTTCTAGTTCTCTCTCTTCCTTCCTCTCTGAAATCAATAAAAAAAAAATTTTTAATATGAAAAAATATTTAAGCAAATCTGAATAACACATTTGTAACAACAATATTGATCAGTGAAAAAGAGATGAGCACATGTGGTCAGACCGGGCTTCAAAGCCTCTCTCCTGTTCCCAACCTGGATGACCTGGGACTGAGCATAGATTTCACGACCTGCAGCACCCTCATGTTCAAACTAGTAACCCCAGAGGTCGACAGAGGCACTGTGCTTGTCTCGCCTCTTCTGCAGCCTGGAACAAAGGAGACAATATGTGGCAGCTATTGCTTCCTTGTGTGGAAGATAAAATAGAAAGAGAGTTCTTTATTCAAAAAACTCTGTTTTCTATGTTGTATCTTCAACATTTAAAAGACCTAAGAGACAAGAAAGGAAGGGAATTCCCGTGACACAAAAATGAAGACTATCACAAGCACAAAAACAAACATTTGCTCTAATAGACCTGCACAAATGATCGTAATTTGGTATCACAATGTTAGCAAAATGTGAAAGTCTTACACAATTTTACAAAGTGCAATGCAAACTCAATGCTCTACAGAAATGTAATTTCTCCTCTCTTGATTCATTTTAGTCGCATACGACACCTTTCCAAAGGCAGCTAGCGGAAGGTGAGACGACAGTACTCCTGAGCCAGGTCTGAACCCCGGGCACGCTGCTTCCGCTCACCAGTCGGGAGGCGGACAGCACAGCGGATGGACAGGTAAACAGGCGGACAAGCAGAGGCTACCTGGACTCACGCCCAGCAGCTAGGCTGTTTAGCAGCCTCTCCCTTTCTTCCCTTTATCTCCCAACTGTGTAAATTACTGCAAACTTTCAGATTATCTTAAGCAAGTTAGTTGCAGGCATAGATACCATCTTAAACAAAAGACCACATAAGTTGTCTTGTTTCTGTTTCTGAGGGGTGGGGAAAAAGATGAACTTTTAAAGATTACTTTCATATTTGCAGGTGAGTAAACCAGAATTCACTTATTCAAGGCAGCAAGATAAGTGAAATGATAGTGATCCTGTGAAGGTCATGCCATCTCTCAGAGCTTCCGTTTACGCATAAGGACAGTGGATTAATGCTACCTTGTGCAAGAATTAAATGACCAGAATGTAAAGCTTCTTTATGGTCCCTCAGACACCACTGTATCCGGAGGTCTGTCTCAGACGGTGACCCCACCCGTGATCTGCCCCTCCCCTCGCCCAACCCCCTCATTGGCACCTGCCCAGGCTCCTTAGCCAATAAAACCTTTGCTGGTGCAGAGGTCACAATGGCTTCCTTAACTAAAACATTGTCATATCCATGCTAAAGGGCACCAGGCAGCTCCCAAACCCACTAATAGCAGGCTTGGAAGTCGAGAGGGGAGCAGAGCCTGCTCTGTGGTTTCTCTGAAGACCACAACTCACAGACTTGGCACACTCGGCTGGCGACAATGTAATTGGGTACAATGGAACACAAATGTAGTTTAAGACATGAAAATGCTCACAAACAATGGTTTGGGCATCACTGGATAATAATAAAATTTCATTCAGTGGAACAGGAACCTTCAAACACTAGCCCCAGTTTATTCTATATGTGGAAGGCCACCTGCAGAGCCCCATAACCAGGCTCCCCGGGAGCTCTGGACTTGGGGCGAGGCCTGTGTGGGGTCTTGGCCCACTGACCTCAGGCAAAACCACCAATCCTCCAGGCCTCCCTCTTTTCTCCTCTGAACAATGAAGAGGGAGCAAAGCAACAGGACTGCTCTGAAAACAAAATGAGGGCTATGGAAAGTTCTTGGTAAACGGCACATACCTACACAACCAAGCTGTGTATATATATTTTTTAATTACAAAGCCAAGCTTTGTATATATTTTTTTAATTACAAAGCCAAGTTGTTACTTAAATATTCACTCTAAAAGTAAAAGGGCAATGGTACAGTTTGGAAAATAAGAAACTTTCTAGACTTCTACAACCTTAACCTCATTGCTGTATAGTATTTTAATATTTTACACATCTGATCAGTGTGCATGTAGCTTTACAATTTGCTTTTTCAACTCTGTATTTTTCATCACCTAAGTATGAGTTATCATCACCATCACACACACGCCCTTCCAATCCTGAGAGTCACACAGAAGCAGCCCGTCATCACAGGGTCAGGCTTCCTATAACCTGTAACATTCAACCCAGGCACAAAGGACCGACCTAGAGGGAGCTGGGCCTTTACGTGGCAAGGCGGCCCTCAAAACCCAAAGAGAATATGGCCACCCTCGGGCCCGCGTCCCAACCAAGAGGAAAGAAGCCTAGAGGTGGTAAGAAGAGAGGAAGCAGGCCTTGTAGTGCTAGGAGGAAGGATACTCCATGCAGGACTGCAGGCCTCGCCCACATCAACAACCCTGGGACCCTGAGTCACCAAGGAAAGGCCCAAATATACTAAATATGCCTTGGCTGGAGAAGAGAGTAATAACACATTTTAGAAGAATTTTCAGTAGAATTGGATAACGTAACATCAATGTTGGGATTTAAAAATAGTATATTGCCCAGACAGTGTGGCTCAACGGATGAGCATCAACCTATGACACCAGGAGATCACAGTTTGATTCCTGGTCAGGGCATGTTGCCCTGGTCATGGGCTCGATCCCCAGTGGGGAGCGTGCAGGAGGGAGCCAATCAATGATTCTCTCTCATCATTGATGTTTCTATCTCTCTCTCTCCCTCTTCCTTCCTCTCTGAAATCAATAAAAAAATATATTTTAAAAATAAAGTTAAAAAACACACACAAAAGCAAGCACCTGTGAACTGGCAAAACCACTCCGCAGTCACCTCCCTCAGAGGCAGCTCTCTGCAGTGTCCTGAGGGCAGTCAGAACGGCCTTCTTCAGTCCCCTCCACTTGGTACATACTCCTATTTGCTACTGTCCCAATGAAATGGGAGTGCTTTAGGCCCGTTTCCTGACTGAGCGGCCTCTGCAGAGTGCAAAAGTCACCTGAGTCTCAGAATCCCAGCCAATGCCAGGGGCACTGAACCCTCAGTGACCAGGACAGTCCCTTCGACCCGACCCGCCTACTTCCCTTCACCCACATACACTCCCTCCAAACACTCTCAGCTCAGAGAGTGAAATTAAAATAAAAAGCACTTACTTCAACAAAGCAGCCTCACTAAAGGCGTTCTGAGCTCACTAACAACCCTGCCTCTCTACCAATATTTAAATCACAGACCAGAGGCCCCTGGCAGAGAAGGGCTGACCTATAGGATGCAAGTTTCCTGGTAAGAGCAGAGGCTCATAAACACTAGCAGAGCTAACGAAGGAGGCGCTACAGCAGGTTAAAGGGCACGATCCGGCACAGTGGCAGCAGCCTGGAGCTTACACTTCATCACGGGCCTTGCTCACTGACAGCCTCATGTCCTGATCAGCCTTCTACTTTTGGTGATTTTCTACTGCTTAATGTTCAGGATTCACTGACGGCCTTACACCTCCACCAACCCCTCTCTAGTGAGCAAGTCGCTTCGGGAAGCTGACACATGACACCCAGCTTTATATGCCGTGTCAGGGAGGCTGTGTGTGTCTGCCTCATCCTCTCCTGTAGCCTAAGGAAATGCACCCGAAATCAACAAAGACCTTTTCCAGCCTGGACAGTGCATGATGGCAGCCCATCTCCTCACAGGTGTCAGACATAACTGACAAGACAGGAGGACACACACCACATGTGAGTGATACCTACTGTATACCATCCTATCACCTCCAGGTCTGAGTATTCCAAACCTCTTTATGATGGATAATGCTTTTCATCAATAATAAACCATCTAACATCTGTGAGGCTTTAGTGTTCTTTTGCATACATGAGCTCTTTATGTAGCTGAGACTCTATACTAATAAACTTCACACAAAAAAATCAGTCCTTAAAATATTCAGAATCGGCCAGAGGCCACAAGAAACCACTATTGGACAATCCTGGTCACTGGCACAACCCACACCCAGCTCTCAGCCCACCCAGCAGCTTTCAGCCCAGGGAGGGGTCTCCAGGCTACAAGGAACATCTCTCTTCTGTGAGAACATACTTGGATGAAACAAGTCAAATATTTGGAATTTTCACTTAACATTTATTTCACAAGTTTATCAAGTGCTAAGCAATACTGAGAGGTAATCATTTTGATGTACTCTTTAATCAATAAACATTAAACAAAGTCTGCTCAAAACACCTAAGTCTAACAAATGTGCCCCTATGGAAAATATGGCAAGAAAAAATAACAAAAACAAAGTAAGTAACCTTTTGAAGGTCAGGCAGAAAGGTGTTTAGTGATCCAAAGTCAGACAAGAAAACAGGTCTTTCAGCAGATGAACAAACAGTTTCCTCTGCAAGTGACACATTCTGGGATACGGGCACTGCCAAACATAACTCGTAAAGACAACCACCTAGGAATTCAACTAATGGAAAAAACCCAGGCTGGCCACCAGAAGCCCGGTTCTGATCCCAAGACAGTCCGACTGCTGTGTGACCCTACCAAAGTGGTGGCCCGGTTTGGTACCCTTTCTTCGTCACAAAAAGGAATATCCCTCACTACCCACACCACTCAGAAACGTTTTAAGGACAAAAAAATGAGGTGAAAGGCTTTGGAATGTATCCTCTATAAACACAAGTCATCATTATTATTAGCTCAAAGATGACCAGGACAACAGGATTACAGAACAGCAGAGGGGAGTGGGAGCTTAGAGGTGAGACGATCCAGTTCTTACTCTGGGTCCAGGCCTCTGAAGCTGTCCCCGTGTGTTTTCTGGAGAAAAGTCCATAGTTATCAGTTTCTCAAAAAGTTAAGAACCTCTAAGCCCCTGATTTTACAAATGAAAACTGAGACCCACGAGAATGTGACTTTCCGGACCTCAGGGTCAGTCGGGGAAAGGCTGGACCAGCCCAGGGCTTCCCACCTCCATCCATGCCCCTCCCACTCTACCACTCCACAGGTCTAGGAAGGAAAATGGTCACATAAACCTCATATAGCCAGAGTACGTTACACAAACCACTGAACAGGGGCTTTCTAAAGTCACTGCAAAGTTTCTTTTTTTTTGAAGTTCTACTAGACTTATTAAGAAAGTATACTACTCTTGCTTCCATTAAAAAATAATAATCTTATAACACAAAATTTAGAGAATACAGAAGTACCAGAGCCCATGTAGATTAACAAAATAATTACACTAATTTTATTCATCTTTCCACTTGTTTTCTTCCTAAGCATTATTTTTTAAATATATTTTTATTGATTTCAGAGAGGGAAAGGAAGAGAGAGATAGAAACATCAATCATGCCCTAGATGGTTTGGCTCAGTGGATAGAGCATCGGCCTGAGGACTGAAGGGTCCCAGGTTCGATTCCAGACAAGGGCACATGCCTGGGTTGCAGGCTCAATCACCAGTAGGGGTTGTGCAGGAGGCAGCCAATCAATGATTCTCTCTCATCATTGATGTTTCTATCTCTCTCCCTCTCCCTTCCTATCTGAAATCAATAAAAATATTAAATTTAAAAAAAAAAGAAACATCAATCATGAGAGAAAATCATCAATCGACTGCCTCCTGCATACCCCCTACTGGGGATCAAGCCACAACCCGGGCATGTGCCCTGACAGGAAATCAAACCCTGACCTCCTGGTTCATAGGCCAAAGCTCAACCACTGAAGGGACACACCAGCCTGGCTCTTTCTAAGCATCATAACAATAATATATATTATTATATAATGTTGAAACATGTTTTCTACCTAAAAATATAATAAAGTTTATTTTACTTTTCAATTACAGTTGACATTCAATATTATTTTATATTACCCTGGCCGGGTAGCTCAGTTGGTTAGAGCATCATCCCGATACACCGGTCCCTGGTCAAGGCACATGCAAGAATAAGTGGCATTACAAATTTATGTTTTTTGTGGGTTTTTTTAAAGATATATTTTATTGATTTTTTACAGAGAGGAAGGGAGAGGGATAGAGTTAGAAACATCGATGAGAGAGAAACATCGATCAGCTGCCTCCTGCACACCTCCCACTGGGGATGTGCCCGCAACCAAGGTACATGCCCTTGACCGAATTGAACCTGGGACCCTTCAGTCCACAGGCCGACGCTCTATCCACTGAGCCAAACCGGTTACGGCCAAATTTATGTTTCTCTCCCCACCCCGATTCCCTTCCTTTCCTCTCTAAAATAAATAAATAAAAATTTTAATTTAGTATTTTATATTAGTTTCAAGTTATAACAAAGTTTCTATCATTTTCCTTCTTAAGGCTTCTTTCTGAGGTTTTTGCTAGTTGAGTCTGTACTTTATTCATTTCTATATTCTCATTCAGTCTAGTTCAGTGCCTGGAAACAGGAAATACTCAGATGAATTTTTAATATTGAAAATTTTAACACATTAAGTTTATACAATGTTACATGTCAAATACTTTTCAATTTTTATATTTTTTTTTGTTAATCCTCACCCAAGGATATTTTTCCCATTGATTTTTAGAGAGAAGAGAAGGGAGGAGAAGAGAGAGAGAAACATCAATGTGAGAGAGACACATCAATTGGTTGCTTCACGCGAGCGCCCCAATCGGGGCCAGGGATCCAGCCCTCAAATGAGATACGTGCCCCTTAGACCAGAATCAAACCCGAGACCCTTCAGTCCTCAGGCCAATGCTCTATCCACTGAGCCAAACCAAGTAGGGCTCAATTTCTTTTAAAAAAATGTTTTTATTTATTTTAGAGAGAGAGGAAGGGAAAGGGAGAGAAAGAGCAACATTGATGAAACATGAACATTGATCAGTTACCTCCTGCTGGGGATCGAGAACACAACCTGGGCATGAGCCCTGACCAGGAAAAGAACTGGGGCCTCCTGATGTGCAACCACTGAACCACACTGGCCGGGCTACCTTTCAATTTCTAAAAATAAAGATTTTATTCTAGGAAACAAAATAAAAAGACTACACGGTGCTCTCTGTTTTATTAAGCAAACATAAATGTACAATTATGGGAATAAATGCAAGTCATTACACAATTAAAGGAGATTTTTGTTCTTAAGTGTTTTTTATCAAAATACCAAAAAACTTATGCTCCTAAATGGCAACTGTTCTTCAAATAGTTACCTTTAGAACTACACATATGCCAAGAATGCTGCACTGCACAGAATACTCTGAGACTACTTCTTTTTAGACCGTCTCCAATCACCAGACAGAGCCTCATTATCTGCAGGAATTCCTTAGTCCCAGTAATAAATACTAAAGAAATTCCTACAAAGCCATCCCAGGGGCCACCACTGGACCAATCAGGAGCCAGGTTTCGGGCACTGATGGTGCTTCCAGGTATGTGAAGGATCACTGCCAGGGCCAGAAAGAAGGTAGCTACCTGTGGAATGTAAACTGACGTCAGAAGTAAGGCATTACTGCCTTCAGGTATGCAGCTGCAGTTCCAAACAATCTAACTGGAAAAAAACTGAACCAGCACTCTCACTCATGGGAAGGTGGTCATTACCCCCATAATCTACAGGGCAGCCTCCACAATCCACCTTACAACCTGATGGCAGATAAGGCAGGCCCAAGTGAGCTGGGGCGTTCACGGGAGGGTGGCCAGAGAGCATTTGGTAAATGCTAGCAGGATCTCCAAACACACGGTGCCATTATTATCATCATTAAGGAACCTATGCAACCTTTTTGATATTCCATAACATCCTGCAACAGCAGATGACCCCAGCAGAAGCAGGAAGCCTGAACATCTTGCTTCTTAACTCAGTCGGTACGGAAATTGAAGTGAATAGAGAAGAAACAAAAAGATTAAGGACAAAGGAACCTCAGGTCCCACCCAAAAATTGGCCAGGCCATCAGAGATCTGGACTTGGCCTCCAGGACTAGGGAAAGCCAACTTTATTTCCCAGAAGGAGAATGTGTTCAAAACCCAGATACTGTCGTTTACAAATGCATACTTTGATTATTTCAGTATTATGACCTCTTATACATTTGAGACTAAAAGTAATGAAGTTCCGTCCTGGCCGGCTTGGCTCAGTGGATAGAGTGGCAACCTGCGGACTGAAGGGTCCCAGGTTCGATTCCAGCCAAGGGCACATGCCTGGGTTGCAGGCTGGATCCCCAGCAGGGAGTGTGCAGAAGGCAGCCAATCAATGATTCTCTCTCATCATTGATGTTTCAATCACTCTCCTTCTCCCTTCCTCTCTGAAATCAATAAAGAAATATATTTTTAAAAATAAAAATAAAAATAAATAAAAGTAATGAAGTTTCCAGTTCCCAAACAGCATGAGCTAAGAATGCCATTTCCATTCAAATGAGTGTTTATTCTTCTCCGAAAAAGTGAGTAGAGTGCAGATCTAATCAACGCATCTCCTCTGTGTTACTTTCCCAAGTAATAAATATCACCAGCCTAAGGGCCAGTTTCTTAAAAGATTCCAGACAATTGTCCAAAGAAAAACACACCACAGGAAAGTGTGTTTCTGCTGCAGTGGCCTCCTATCGCAGCTGGCACAACCTCACCAAAGAGATGGCCAAACGCTAACATTATAAATTGAGATGCACACAGATGAGAGTTTCCCGTGTGAGTCAAGAGAAACCCAAGTTGCCATGCCCGCCACCACCCCCTTGGGTGCCTCTGCAGGGAGGCTGCAGGCAGGCGTGTGGTCAAGCGGAATAAGAACGTTTGGGGCAAGAACGGGAGGGCTGCCCCCCCAGGGCACCCACCTGGCCCGGGGCTCCAGCCCCTCCGGCCCAGGAGGATTCCATCAGAACGTCAGCATGTCGGGCTGGCTGCGGAGGAGGAGCCGGAGAGAGGAGGAGGAAGGGGTGAGCTGGCCCCTCGATGCTCACCAGGACAGCCAGGGCGTGTTTGGTAAACAGGGTACCGAGCAGCCCTGGAGATTCGGAGCAGCCTCCCCTCCGGAGCCACAAAAACGCAGGGGCCGTTCGGGGAAAGGGAGAAGGCAAGATCCAGGAATGGCGCGCGCACACCTGAAGGCCCCCTGCCCCGCGCCCGGCCCGCCGAGCGGCATCCTCCCCGGCTGCAGCCGCGTGGGCCCCCGGAGCGCGCACCGCGGGCCGCCCGGGCCAGCTGCGTCTGCCAAGAAAATCGGTGGCGCGGAGACCCAGAGAACCGCTCCAAGGAAGCAGCAGAGATCCCAAATTCGCCCATCGCCGACCTCCCCCGAGGCCAGGCAGGCTCCGGAACCCCCGCGGGGGAGGGCGCTCGCGCGTCGGTGAAGCAGCGGCGGTCTGGGCAGACGGCAACCCGCTCCGGGCGCCCCGGCCGCCCCGAAGCCCTCGGACCTGGAACGAGGAAGGGCTTGGCCCCCGCCCCACGGAGGGAGAGCCGGGAGAGGGGCAGGGAGGGTGGGGGGAGGGAAGGAAATGAGGACGGTCCTCCCAGCGCCCAAATAAGCGCATCCGCATATGTGTCCCGCCGGCCCCTCCGCCCCTCCCTCCAGGCCACCTCGGACCGCGCCGAGCCCCTACCCGGCGGCTCCCGGCCACGCCTCTCCCGCGGCGTCTCCCCCGGACGCCGGCGCCTCCGCTGCGAACCGATGGACCCGGCTGCCCTCCGACCGTGGCCCCCTCTCCCCCTCGGACCCCGCGGGCTCTGCTCCCGCACGCCTCTCCCCCGTCAGCCCCAGCCCGCGCCCCGCCGGCTGCCCCCTCCCTCGGGCCCCCCCACCTCCTCCGGGCCCCCGGACAGACGTCTTCTCGGCGCCCCCTCCGCTTCGGCCCCGAACACACCCCTCCCGCCGCGACAGGAAGTTCCCGCGCGGGCAGCGCGGGCCCGGGAGGTGCGGGCGGCGGCCCCAGAGGCTGCCCTTGGCGCGCGGCGCGGGGCCTGACAGGGCGAGGGCCCGGCCGCCGACCAGCGCCCGCGTCCGCCCGCGCCTCCCAACCGCCGGCGCGCGCCCCTCACCTCGGCCGCCGCTCGCCTCTCGACCGGCCGCGCACCCCGCTCCGGCAGCGACGGCGTCTCCGGCTCCGGCTCCGGCTCCGGCTGCGGCTGCGGCCAGGATCCCGCCCTCGCTCCGCTGCGCTGCCCGGCCCAGCCCTGACCCGCCGCCGCCACTACTTCTGCCGCCAGCGCCGAGCGCACCTCCTCCTCCGCGTCCGCTGTGCTCGTCCCATTGGCTGCTGGGCGCCGGGCCCCACCCCACAGCCCCTTAGGCGCATCTGATTGGTCCAGAGGCAAGCCGAGGAGGCACGCCCCCTCGCGCGCAAAAGGGACCTCCCCTGGGCGCCTTTGGCGGCTTCCTCTGTCAATCAAAGGAGCAGGGCTACTTAAGCGGCGGAGAAGGTTGCTGGGGTCATTCTAGCCCAGTGACTCCCAGGATGTGGTCCGCAGAGCTCGCTAGTGGAGCCCGAGTTTTACGGGTTTGGGGAGGCCACCAAGGTTTGGGGGGGCAACACCGCATCTGACTGGGAGTTCAGGGAAGTCTTTCTGAAAGTCTCCTTTCTGAAAGTGTCATCAGGGCTCCCTCAGACTCACACTACTGGAGTATGTTCCACTTCAACCGGCTTAGTGGGGGGGGGGGGGGGGGGGGGGCGGGCAGAGGGGGGCTGGAGGGGAGAAGGTGGTATACAAAGCCCAAGGGAGGGTTTCGGATACTGACACCAGGTAACTTTGGGGGGAGTGGCCCCAACTAAAGAGAGTAAATGACAGAGCCAGGATCAGAACCCCAGGTCCGCTTGACGCCAGGCCGGCACTGGTTCCACATCACCACCTTGAAAATAATCATGAGAACAGTGTAGCAGGATACGGGGAAATGCTAAACAAAAACGTTAAAAGAAAAGCCGGATACAAAATGCAGAATGGTGGGAGCTCTAAACATTTTCGTTAAAGAAAAATGTTAAAAGAAAAAGCCGGGTACAAAATGCAGAATGGTGGGGGCCCTAAAACTGCTACTCCTGTGCCCCCGGACAGGGACTGGCCGAGAGGCCACGAGAAACAGTGGTCGGCCCCTTTCCAAACTGTTCTGTGCTTATGATAATATTTGAGAAAGAAAGTGGGGGGAGGGTACCCCCATGTTGTGCCGGGGCAAGCCAATGCCAAGGAGTCCCTGCCATTCTCCAGGACTCAGCCCAAAGGGCCCAACTGCCACCCAAAACACCTCCGGGGCGTGAGTGCTGAACCCAGTCATCACAGAGTCTCCCAGCCCCGGGGACCTGGGTGAGGCCCACGCACACAGCTAGCCCACGCCGTGTGAAGATCCCGTCCTTCCCGAGGTCTCTGAACAATGTCCGCCCCCCTGCCTCAGTGCTCCTGCTCCTCCCCGCACACGCCCGGGTCCTCGGCGTCGTCACCTTCTCCATCGTCACCTTTTGCCACACCTCACGCAAATCCCCCCACCCCACGCCTGGAACTGCCAGCTCCCAGCAGTCCCTGCAGACCGGATGCTGACCTCCTGGCCCAAGAGGTCACCACCCAGTCAATGCACCTCTGTGTCCATCGGTGACGCAGGGCCAGCCCTCCTCGCAGGGTTGGGGTGAGGAGCCATGGGGCAAGCAGGTGGAAGCGGGAGGGCCCCTCTGGGAGCACAGGCCCAGCAGGCGCGTGCTCATTATCAGGGCGGCTAACCTGAGGCCACACTTTGTCAGCTGCCATTCTGCTCCTCTTTCCCACAAATGTGTCCATTTCCTGGTCTGGAACCAAGGCTGTCTATGTTAGTCTATTAGCCACTTCCCACTGACCAGCCAGGATAAGCAGCCCAGGTTAGAACACCCTTTCACAGAGAACAGAACATTCTCAAAAAAATAAAAGCATCCAGACAGTGGTGCTGCTGGTAAATATCCTTGTACAGTGGTATACATGCTTCTTTCAAGAAAACAAAGATCTGCCCTAGCTGGCTTGGCTCAGTGGATAGAGCATTGGCCTGCGGACTGAAGGGTCCTGGGTTCGATTCCGGTCAAGGGCACATGCCCGGGTTGCAGGCTCGATCCCCAGTAGGGGGCGTGCAGGAGACAGGTGATCAATGATTCTCTCATCGTTGATGTTTCTATCTCTCTCTCCCTCTCCCGTCCTCTCTGAAATAAAAAATATATATATTTTAAGGAGAAAGAGAGAGAGAGAAAAAACGAAGATCT
The DNA here is from genome assembly GCF_951640355.1 of Cnephaeus nilssonii. Taxonomy (NCBI): domain Eukaryota; kingdom Metazoa; phylum Chordata; class Mammalia; order Chiroptera; family Vespertilionidae; genus Cnephaeus; species Cnephaeus nilssonii. Next base: position 3,023,528 of record NC_137077.1, on the reverse strand, counting down.
AAGTTTGTTCCAGATATCTACTCGATAAATTCCAATGCACAAGGCAGGGGGTGGCAGCGAGGGTTCAGGGAGGGATGAACCCGGGTCCTGCTTGTACTCCTGGGAAGACCCTGCAGGGCACAGAGCCTAGAAGAGACACAGGGGGGACCTCATGGGGTGGTCCCAGAGGAGGAGAAACCCTCCAGCGGGAGGGCAACAACATGGAAGGCAGTGAAGTCTCACCTCGCCTGGGTGGGTGGGAGTCATGAGCGAAGGCCCAGAGGCAAGAAATCCGGCCCGAGGAAGGGGAGGGTCCTGCTTGGCCAGAGTATTGCAGACTGGAGGGGAAGTTAGGGGAAACCGGTGGGGAAGGCGGCTGAGCAGCAAGTAGCTGTGCCATGCTGGCAAGTTGCTTCACCCTCAGGCCTCAATTCTTTCACCTGTAAAATGGGAATAATCACAGAATCTAGTGCTGAGGGAAAGTATGCAGATTCTTGAGGTCACAGGCCCAGTCTGTGGTTGTTGAGAGTGTGCAAGGCTCATACACATTTTGTGAAAGTGCTCTTTAAAAAAATTGTGATAAAAAAAGAAGAAAGACCAAAGAACACGTGCTGCGCACCAGTGATATTTCACAGACACCGAAGTGTTAACCGTTGAGGCCAAAGACACACATCTCTAGATACACCAGAGTGAACCTGTCGCCGGCCAAAGCTGCGTAAAGATCTGAATTCCTGGCAAATGTGTCATTGATTAGGAAGCAGTTACCTGGCCTTCCTTGCTTTGCTCTGTGTTTTTTTTTTTTTTAATATATTTTATTGATTTTTCACAGAGAGGAAGGGAGAGGGACAGAGAGCCAGAAACATCAATGAGAGAGAACCATCGATCAGCTGCCTCTTGCACACCCCCTACTGGGGATGTGCCCGCAACCAAGGTACATGCCCTTGACCGGAATCGAACCTGGGACCCTTCAGTCCGCAGGCCGACGCTCTATCCACTGAGCCAAACCGGTTTCGGCCTTTGCTCTGTTTTGTCCCACTCTGGCCTGCGCAGGTCTGCTCCCATAAAACCAGCAAGGACGTGGCCTCACACCTGTGCCACACCATGCCACATCCCACCCAGTGCCACCGAGCAGGACACATATGCCTGGAGCCTGCCCCCACCCAAAGTCAGGGGCACATGGGCACATCACCTGGACGACGACGTTTCCCCAATTGGGCGTCTCCAAGACACCGACATGGGGATCACCCCGTCTTCAGTTCCTCGGCGGGTTCCCGCGTCTCAGGCATTCTGAGAGAGCTTGTTTGGAGGGTCTAGCAGGGGAGCGCAGCTACTCGGATACCCCTGACCGAAGACCGGTCCTCTCCTCTGGGGGGAGGTCGTCCTCTTCAACCGAGCGCGCGGCTTCGGGAGGGACGCACGTGGATCGGTGAGGGAGGAGGGGGACACCCGCCAGCCAGCCAGATCAGCCGAATCAACCCTGGCGATCAATGGGGTGACAGATGTCGCAGCCAGATCGCCCTCATATCCCTCAGCATTCTGAAAGCACCGTTCCTCACAGATACTTCCGGCTCACTTTCACCGAGTGCGGAAGCCCGCTCCGTGTTACAATGTTGCCGTGGGTCCCCAAGTGGCACACGTGTCAACAACGAAAGTGATACATTGAGGTGAGAGTTTGAAACTTTGAATGAAGACTCCCAATGCCCAGCCTTGACGGGATACATTGTAAGTACTTTCTATCGGGTGACCATAGAAGCTTCCTTGGGGACTTCCCCTGTGCCCTGGAGAGTCAGGGGGACCGGGAAGCCACCACAGGGTTCCGTTGTGACGCTAAGTCTCATCTCACCCATGTCGGCTCCCGGCTCGGACAAATTGAAGGTCATCCTGTGATGATCGTAAAATGAGATATTTGTAATCATAGGCGACTGACTAGTCCTGGGAATCCAGATTTCCTTGATACGAAATAATATTAGATGCTGAAACTAATTTTTTTTAAAAAGTACCTGTAACAGTCTCAAAATGTACATTCATCAGAAAAGTGGCATTGCTCTCACTGGTTCGGTTTATAACAAAGGAATGTTAATGAGCTTGAACTTGTAAAAGAAGCTGTGCACCAGTACTGACACTGTGAAATAAACATGCACCCACACAGCGCTGCTGTTGGTTGCATGTAAGATGTCACGGAAAGTGTCCCGCAGCTAAAAAGATGAAGAGGTGTTGAAACCACGATGGAAGGCAGCGGGAAGCCATCAGGGGCTGCTCTCGGACCCCAGACCAGCTGTTTCCCAAGGTCCTGCTGACGAGGAGGGACCTTGTCCGTGTGCGTCTGTGACTGACTTGTTGAATCACCATCTGTGAAACTGGACAAGGGCTGCCTGGGGTGGGGAGGGGCGTCCATGCCTCGCTGGGGGTCGGGGGACTTCCAGGTGAGCTGGTCCCGGGCCGTCTCCCACCGAGAGCCCGGGGTTGTGTGTAGCCGTGTCACCATCACGGCAGCAGCAGCAGCAGCAGCGGAGGAGGTCAGACCCCCAGACACCCCCCTGGGGTTCAGTATCTCACTGGGTGCCGGTCACGTCCGGTGTCAGAGAAAGGAGGGGGAGAGGCTGAGCCTCACAGACCCAGTTTTTTCTTCTGTGACAAAGGGTGCTGCTTCCAGCAGTTAGGACATTTAGGCCCAGAGGTTCCTGTGCTTTCTTACTTTTTGCTTTGTTTCTGGTTTTGTTCGAATAGACTTTATGGACTTGGGCAGGTCACCTCGTTTCTTGGCCTCAGTGTCCTTGTGTGGACAGGGAACGATGGCTCACCCCTGCTGGGGGGCGGGGGTTAAGTGGGGTCACGGACTAAAGCATTCTGCACGGCGCCGGCACACAGTAGGTGCTCACTCCGCGGATGCTGGCACTGCCTTTGGCATCGTGCAGCCGCCTCCTGGTCTGTGGAGGGGAGAGGGTCAGGTGACAGGCTAGGCAGGCCCCGTGGACATGCTAGCTCCCTCACCATCCAGCCCCACGCCCTCCACCTCCTCACATTGGCTCCCGCCATCCCGTCTCTGCTGATGAGCCCCCCCAGACACACGCTGCCTCCGCCCCGGAGACCCTCCTTGGTGACTCCCCTCTGACACGCACGATGCCCGCACCTAGGCCTGAATGGAAAGCGCACAGTCCCCACCTCTGAGCAATTCATTGTGGGTGGGCGCCCCAGGAGGCAGCTGAGAGCAGGGCTCCGGAGGGGCCAAGCAGCACCCTGGGGGACTTTGGGGGGCCCTAGGGGGCTCCTAAGAAAAGCACATCCTCAAAGATAAGCAGCACAGCCCTGACAGCATGGCTCAGGGGTTGAGTATCAACCTATGAACCGGGAGGTCAGGGTTCGATTCCCGGTCAGGGCACAGGCCCAGTGAGGGGCGTGCAGGAGGCAGCCGATCCATGGTTCTCCCTCATCACGGATGTCTGTCTCTCTCTCTCTCTCTTCCTGCACTCCCCGCCCCGAGAGGGGCAGAGCTAAGGGTGCTGCCCCGAGGGTGAGTTTCAGGGGCGCTGGACCTCAGCTCCCTGGCATCATCACCCACGAGGAATGCGGGCACCATCTCCCCACCTCCCAGGCCGCCCCGCCCGGCCCTGCTGCCTGTGTTCCCACTCCCACGGCAATTGCTCCTCCCAGGCCATCCCGTGCCCGCCTCACTCCCTGTCCCCGCCCTCTGCAGGAGCCTCCAACCGGGTCTGAGACCCATCAGACCTGCCCGCCAATCAAACAGCCACAGCAACTTCAAGCAGCTCCTGCCCTGGCTGGTGTGGCTCAGTGGATAGAGTGTCAGCCTGTGGACTGAAAGGTCCCAGGTTTGATCCTGGTCAAGGGCACGGACCTCAGTCCCTGGCTCTGGTCGGAAAGCGTGCAGGAGGCAGCCAACTGATGTTCCTCTCTCTGTCTCACCCCTCCCTTCCACTATCTCTAAAAAAAATCAATGGAAAAATATCCTCGGGTGAGATTAACAAAAATCAATCAAACAAACAAAAAAGTTCAAGCAACTCCTCTGCCCGTGGACTGCCCGTGGCCACCACTTTCTCTGCCCTCTGGGCCCGGTCAGCAGACAGACCCAGCCAGAGCTGCCGGTCGGCAGGTTAACAGGCACCGGGCACATGCTTGGGTTGCGGGCTCCATCCCCAGTGAGGGGCGTGCAGGAGGCAGCCGATCAGTGATTCTCTCTCATCATTGATGTCTCTCTCTCTCTCTTCCTCTCTGAAATCAATACAAATATATTTTAAAAAAGAAGAAGATAAGCAGGACTCGGAAGGTCACATTGAGGGGCAGGTGCTGGGACCTGAGGTGGAGCCCAGGCAGATCCCCAAAGGCCGTGTGCAAACAACCCTCCTCAGAGGGCAAGCCCACGGTCAGGGCAGCAGCCAGGGCGAATCCAGCAGCCCCAGGTCCTGCTCCCGGTACCCAGCCCCAGGCCTCCGGTCCCGGCAGCTCCGGGCCTGGTGCTGGGAGCAGGCCCGGCCTCCCACTGTCCCTCCTGCACCCGCCCTTCCTGTTGGGACAGCTCCGCTCTCTGTGTAACTGGTTCCAGCGGTGGCCGGTTTCAGGTTGCGGCACGTGCATCATCGAGGCTGATGCGAGTATCATGTGGGCCCCGGGAGCCCGCCTGCCCACCTGCCCGCCCGCCCGGCTGGGCTAATTACAGGTCACGGCACGTGTGCCCGGACAGCCGGCACCCAGAGCCAGGCCTCCCGGGACAAGGCCTGGGCGCCAGCCACCGCGTGCTCATTCATGCTGTCGCTAGGCCAGCCCTCCCGGAGCACCTCGGGGGGGGGGGGGGGGACAGATCGCAGGCTGGGCTCCGGGGAGGGGGCGGGCGCCCCACAGGGTCGAACTGGCCCGGGCTTCTCCAGCCCCAGGAATAAGCATGGCCGTCACCCAATGACTCCGTCCACGGCGACAGGCCGTGACCATGCTGAGACATAGCAGCTCCTGCTTCCTCACAACCCCACTTGGCACTTGGGGAAACTGAGGCTCAGAGAGATGAAGTGACTTCTCCAAGGTCATGCAGCCTTTGGCTCCAGAGCCATGCCCTCGGCACTACCCACGCCCACTAAGTCCCAGTGGGCGGCCCGGAGAGCAGAGGACGTGCCGGCCAGTGTCTGCAGCCTGGGCCTCGCGAGCAGGGCCTTGGAACCGGCCTGGGTGCTGGAGGCTGGTGCCAGGCACCGGCTCTGTGATGCCCTCGCCCATCTAGCCCCGCGCTCTCTCCCGCCTCCTGGCATTGGCTCCCGCGTCCTCCCTCACCTGCTAGCTCTCCCCCGCCTCCTCCCGCCAGACATGAGCCCATCCTCTGCCTCGGAGACCCTCCTCGGTGCCTCTTTCAGGAAGGCCTCTCAGACCCGCCTGCCTCAGGAAATGCAGGCCTGGCCGGGCCTCCCAGCGCCCCCACGGCCTCCCACCCCGCAGCTTGAAGCTGACCGAATCCTCCATCCCGGCACCCGGCACCCGGCACCCGGCACCCGGCACCCGGCACCCGGCACGGTGGGAAATGCCTCAGCAGAGGCCTCTTCAGCTCCTCCTGGGCTCAGGCCTCGGGGAAGAAAGGTCCCGATGAGAGAGGACAGAGGCACAGTCTCCAAAGGAGAACTCAGTGCTGACCAGAAGAGGAGGTGAATTTTTTTAGAGCAGTTTTAGGTTTACAAAAAAATTGACCAGAAAATAGAAAAAGTCCCCACCTGCCTACGTGCCTCTCCCCCCCTCCATATAGCCCCTGGTATTTACACCCATGTTACATCCATTTGTTACAACTGATGAGCCTATAGTAGCACAGCATCATTATTATTATTATCCTATCTAATAAAGACAGAATATGCAAATTGACCGTAACTCCGCGACAAAGATGGTGGCGCCCACAGCCAATAAAGAGGGAATATGCAAATTGACGCGACAAGGCGAGTGGCGAAAAGGCGGCTCTGAAAAAAAAAAAAAGGCGGCTCTGGACGGAGCGAAGGCGGTGCCATCAGCCACGGGAAGGAAGGCCTATTCTTGCACGAATCTTCGTGCATCGGGCCTCTAGTCTATATATAAAAGGCTAATAGGCCAAGTGTCCGACTGTCAGACCAGTCGCTATAACGTACAGTGACCACCAGGGGCCAGATGTTCAACGCAGGAGCTGCCGGGACGTGCACTGGCCATTTAGAGAAAAACGGCACCTCGGACTTGGTGCCCCTAAAGCAACACTCGGCTTCCCCCAGGTGGGACATAGGCCCAGCCACCACCCCGGAGCAACACCCCACCAAATCGCAGCCTACACTGCCGAGACTCCATGGTGCAAAATGCAGCCCACAGCCCAGCCCAGCCCGGAAATGGTTGCTGTGAGTGCCAGGTAATGACGTCATGCAGCAACGCCCTGCTTCCTCTCCCTAGCGACTAGCCTCCTGGCAGTTTCTTCAGCCCAGGAACACGACTTGCTTTACAGCCAGGTGCAAACATTTCACACCTTAACCAAATGTCTGTGAAGCGTTTTCCGTGCCTCATCTCATTTGATCCTTGCAGAAGTCCTGGAGTAGGTAGATAGGAGACTCGGTGGAATCCTATTTTCTTTTCATTAGCCGGAAAATGGAGATTTAGAAACTTGACCCGACTGAAAAGAAGAAATGGTGCACCTTGAGAATGACTTCAGGTTTTCTCACTGCAGAATATAGTCAGACACGGCTGCAGTTAAATAGTGTACCCTTTGTTCTCCCTGCGTGATCTACAATAATAATCTGCTTTGTGTTGAGAAGCATTGATCGGCTGGCCTCCTGCACATCCCACACTGGGAATCAAGCCTGCAACCCGGGCATGTGCCCTGATCAGGAATTGAACCATGACCTCCTGGTTCATAGGTCAACACCCAACCACTGAGCCACGCCTTATTATTAATTGGAGTCCCTGGTTTGCACTGGGCTCCATTCTCTGTGTTGTACATTCTATGGATTTTGACCAGTGCATTATGGCATGTGTCCTGCTTACTATGTCATTCAGATGGTTTCCCTGCCCTAAAAATCCTCCGTGCTCCACCTACTCGTCCTTCGCCCCACCCTCAACCCTTGGCTGGCCGACCTCTTTCCTGCCTCCATGCCTTTGCCTTTTCCAGAATATCCGATGTTGGAATCATACGGAATGCAGCCTTCTCAGATTGGCCTCTTTCACCTGAGATACGCACTTCAGGTTGCTCCGTGTCTTTCCGTAACTTGATAGCTCATTTCTTTTGATCTCTGATGGCCTGGACGTGCCCCAGTTTAGTTATCTGTCAGCCATCAGAGAACATCGTGGTGGCTTCCCAGTGCTGGCAATGATACATGAACTCATAAACATTCATGGCAGCTTGCTGTGTGCATGCAGGTTCTCAGCTGGCCGGGGCACACGCCCAGCAGTGATGCCAGCTCTGTCAACGAGCGGTGGTTGGTAGGGACAGCCCCTCATGGCCTCAGGGTGCGGACAGCAGCAGCACCCGTGAGAAATGGGGTACAGATGTGTGGAGCTGGAGGGAAATGCTTGGGCCCCAGGCATCTTCCAGCTGGGCTTTTAGTGAGAGGACAGAGAGGGGAGAGGGAGGTTAGTGCAGAGTATGCACTGACCTGCCTGGGGCTCCTGGCAAGGCCTGCAACGTCAAGGGCAGGCAGAGGACAGAGGCAGGCTGTGCCAAAAGATGGTTGAGCCCGGCCGGCGTGGCTCAGTGATGGAGCGTCGACCTGTGAACCAGGAGGTCACGATTTGATTCCCGGTCAGGGCACAAGCCCGGGTTTCGGGCTCGATCCCCAGGGTGGGGCGCGCAGGAGAAAGCCGATCAACGATTCTCTCTCATCATTGATGCTTCTCTCTTTCTCCCTCTCCCTTCCACTCTGAAATAAAAGAAAAAATATATATTTTAAAGATGGTTTAAAAAAACCATGGTGTTTTATTTGTATTTATTTATTTGTTTGTTTTGTTTTTTAAATCCTCACCCAGGGTATTTTTCCATTGATTTTGAGAGAGAGTGGAAGAGAGACGGAAAGACAGAGAGAAACATCAATGTGAGAGAAACACATCAATTGGTTGCCTCCTGCATACGCCCCAACCAGGGCCCCTACTAGAGAGAAGCCTGCAACCAGGTACGTGCCCTGGACCGGAATCAAACCCAGGGCCCTTGGGTCCACAGGCCGACGCTCTATCCACTGAGCCACACCAGCCAGGGCCAAACCACGGTGTTGTAACCGTGGGCCTTAGGAACCGGCAGGCTTTCAGCAGGCGGCCGTGGGCAGGGAGGAGCAAGCCAGGATGGGGAACAGCATGAGCTGTGGTCGTGTTTTTTTAATCCTCACTCAAGGACATGTTTATTGATTTTAGAGAGAGAGGAAGGGGGAGAGAGAGAGAGAAACATCCATGTGAGAGAGCAACATTGATTGGCTGCCTCCCATACGCGTCCTGAGCGGGAATTGGGACTCACCCTTTTGGTGTGCGGGACGACACTCCTACCAACGCGCCAGGCTGAGCTGTGGCCTGTGGGGGGCTGTGAGGGGACGTGGGCGTGGCTGGCTGTGAGCGGGGAGGCCTGGAGCTTCAACGGGACCACCACCGGGCAGCGGCTCCGGGCCAAGCGGCAGGTGGGCCGGGTGCGGGCGGGGGCTTGGCCCAGGTGCTTCCGGCTGAAGGGCTCCCTGGGCGGCGATGGGATGAACTTTTCCACTCTTCCTGTCCTGCGTTCCCTTTCTTTCTCAGAGCCTCTCTGTTTGCCTTGAGGCGTGACAGCACCCTGCCCACCGGAAGGGAGTGTCATGTCACCGTGACCCCCACCCCCACCCGGGAGGCTGTGATGGACGTGACTCAGCCTCGCCCAGCCCAGGCTCTGCGCGCCCCGAGCTCGCCCACCTTTGGCCCCACCAGCTGGGCTGCCCTTCCCTGTGGGCGGGCAGGCTGCTGCCCAGGGGACGGTGGGGATGGAGGAGGGGGCCCAGCAGCAGAGAGAGGTGAGCATTGCCGCTGAGAACAGGGGAGCAGCCAGGGCCGGAGGGCCCGTGTGTGCCAGCTTGGCCTCTGCTTCTGCTGCCCTGGCTGGAGGGCGGCCGTCACCTGAGGTCACGTGCACCCTTAGGAGACCAGGGACACCTCCGGGAGGTGGAGGAGACAACCGGGGCCACAGCCAGCGAGTGGGCGGGGCTCCCCCAGGGACGCGGATCCCGGCGCTGGGCTTCGCAGCAACAGGTTTATTGAGCACCTACTACACCCTGGACCGGTTCTGGGCACTGGGAACGCCGTGGTGGACGGGACCAGTCCCGCCCTCAGGGGGCGCTCCTCCTGAGGGAGAGAGGGCTACTCAAGGTCTCACAGGACCGCGGAGCCGGGCCCAGCCTCTCCCCACAGCTGGCGCCCCCCCTTCCCCCCCCCCCCCCCACCCGCAGCCCTGAAATGGCTCTTCTCTTCTCCACGTGAAAACTCTAGGTCACCCCGGAAGCTGGGATTCCTAGAAGCTCACCTTCGGAAAGGCCCCCCAAGCTACCGGTTCCTCATGACCTCCCCTCCGCCCACCCCTGGGACAGGGGCTCACTACCTCCCACGATGACCCATTCTGCAAGTGGAGAGTGCTACGAAGTCCCCCCAAACCGCCATGCGCCTCGTCTCCTCTGCCGCTGCTCCTGGTCCTGCCCCGGGACACCCCATTACACGTCCCTGTCCTCCAGCGGCCCGCCGGTCCCCCTCAGCCTCCTCCTCTTGGGAATGACTGTCCTCGCTTTCCCACCATCCGGCCTCGCCCTGCCCGTCAGTGCCCACAGTGCCCGCCGCTCTAACACTGCCCACACACTGACCGTCAGGGCCCTGGTGAGCGGGACAGAAGCCACCTGACCTCCGGTTCTTCCCGTGCAGCCCGGGGCGGAGGGCAGAGACCCGGCAGGCAGCAGGACCCCACGGGGGAGGGCGGGACGGCCACAAGCCAGCAGACGCCACCGGTTCCATCAGTCACTCAGCGGTCCTCCCTCTAGGGCCCCTCACGCCGGGCCAGTGCCAGGCGGCGCCGCGGTGCTTTGTGGGGAAGAGAGTAAGAAAAGCGAGGGACGCCTAACAAAGATGTTTAAGGCAGCAGCGATGCCTTGAAGAAAACAGAGGAGTTCAGAGAAAACAACAACCAGCCCCTCAAAGATCACGGGAAGAGAATTCCAGGTGGAGGCCACGGCCCGGAGGCAGGGAGGCCCCACAGGCAGAGGCTGAGGCTCCAGCAGAAGCCAGGGCTGAGGGAGGGGGCGGGGGGGGAGGGGGGGAGAGAAGGGGGGGCGGGAGCTTGAGCTTATTCCGGCTCCAGGGCAAGTTCCCCTGGAGGGTCAGACCTCGGCCTCGGCTTCCACGTTGAAGAGGAGGGAGGGGCCAGTGTGGACAAGCGTGACCAGGATAGGCTTCGGGATCCAAGGGAACCTTCTCCCCCAGAATTAGAAAAGAGTCCCAATCTAGGAGCAGTGGAAGATTTACCCCCTTAAAAATTACTTTAAAATATATTTTTATTGATTTCAGAGAGGGAGAGGGAGAGATAGTGTTAACGTAAAAAAACATTGAAACCTGTCAAGAATTGTTGTGAGTTTATTTGAGCCAAACTGTCGACATATGAGGAAGCAGAACCTCAATGAACTGAGATGATGCTCCGGAGAATGGCGGGCTACATCTGTATTTATACATTGCAATCAAAGGAAAGGGACGAGGTGGGTTACAGGAAATCCACTGGTGATAGACTAGAGAGGCGGGAGAAAGCAGAGCGGGGGGAGGGGGAGGACCTCTGGGATTGGATAAAAAGTAAAATGATGGACACGTACTTAGGCGGGTGCAGGAACAGTTAACATGATAATGAAGGAATTTGTGGTCTCTGTCCCAGGCCCAGCACATTAGGTTGTGCCCCAGGGGCTCCAGAAAAAGGGAAGTTACAAGTTACTCAGACATTTCCAGGGTGTGTTATCATAGATGCAAAAAGACAGACAGGCTCAGTTAAGGTAAAGGTTGACCTTGTCAGTGAAGATACCGGCCTAGGAGGTGACTACCCACCATCACTGCTTTTAGTTAAAGTTTAATTTCAGACCATCCTTTGTGGTTACCTTAGGTCTCTGAGTTTGCAAGACCGCCATGCAGGCCTCCCCTGAGCTGTCAGGTCAGCATGTGGCCCCTTTCGTCCACAATTGTAACAACAATGATGAGAGAGAATCATGGATCGGCTGCCTCCTGCATGCCCCACGCTGGGAATCAAGCCCGCAACCTGGGCCTGTGCCCTGACTGGGAATGGAACCGTGACCTCCTGGTTCATCGGTCGACGCCCAACCACTGAGCCACCCCGGCCGGCCGGGCAGACGCACCCCTTTCAGACGGCTTCTCCAGGAAGAAGCACTGAGGCCTGCTCACGCCCAGCAGCGTGGCCGGAGGGACAGGCGGGTTAGCAGGACGCGGGGAAAATACGCAGAGGCAGGCGCAGCTGCTTTGGAAAATAGCTCGGCGGTTTCTGTAAACGTTGAGCATACATGTATCTACCCGTGACCTGGCGGTTCCACCCCGGACATCACCCAGAGGAATGGAAACCTGTCCCACCTAAACTCCTGTACGCGGCGCTCGGCCGCACTCCTCGCTGCTAGGATGCACGGCCCTGGCCTCTGCGGCTCGGACTTGCTTTCTGAAGTGGACGTTTTCCCACGGCTCGGGGCAGACGGCCAGCGCCTGCAGAAGCAAGATAAGAACCTTCCCCGTGATGGCCCTGTGCACCCCCCCCCCCGCCTTACCCCCCCCCCCCCCCGCCTCTGCTTGACCGCCTGGTGCACCCACATCCTGACCCTACATGGCATAGTCCTGCCCCCCCCCCCCTCGGCTGACACCCACACACTGGTCCCCGCCCGCTGAGAGAGAATGGAATACAATTTCCTCAACTCTCACCACGGCTCTTGGCCTGGCTCCCATCCGCACGGACCCGACGCTCACGGTGGCCGGTAAGTGAAAACCACTCACATGTCATCAACGTGGTGACGGATGATCGCACTCGGTTTGTCTACCGAGATGCTGACCCACGCCGCGGCGAGCGTGGGCCTCACAACCACGACGCTGCGTGAAAGACGCTACGTGCGAAGAAGTCCCACACGTGTCGTAGGTTCCATCTATGTGAAATGGCCCACAGCCAGACCTGCAGAAACAGAAAGGAGACTGGTGGCCGCAGGGGCTGCGAGGAGGGTGGGAAGTCATTGCAAACGGGCCTGGGAGCTTCCTGGGGGTGATGGTTGTGCAACTCTGTACATCTGCTAAAAAGCCACTGAACCACACACTTGAATTGTGCCCCAGCACAGCATGTTGCTTCCTTAATCGGAGCATCAGTCTAGACACAACCCTGGGGGCGGCCACCCAGCTGGGCCAGCTCCCCCAGGCCTTCCCGGCCCCCCTACGGGCCACCTGGGGGGGCGGGCGGGCTGTCCTCCAGGTCACGGCGGTTCTTACCTTCCCGGGGGCTGCTCCTTTCCTTCTCTCTCCTCTCCAGCCTGGATCCAGGAAGCGAGGACTTGCCTGCCTTGCTCCTCGCTGTGCCCGCTGCTCCAACAGCAGGTCTCCTTCCGTTTGTTCCGGGAGATTCCATGGAAAAGCAGGGGATCCTCCTGCTGGGGGAGGGTCCTGCCGGGGGCTCTCCTGTAGGAAGAGGAGTTGGCCTGTACGTCAGCTTTCCCACAGATTTCCGTTAAATCTTATTGTGAAGTTCTGATTTCGTTTTAACGAGTACAAGATTCCGGAACGGAAGTAAACCGGTGCCTCTCTCGCTGTTGGGTCATTCCATCGGAGCAGCACACTTTCATAACCTTGTGCTAACACAGTGGTCGGCAAACTCATTAGTCAGCAGAGCCAAATATCAACAGCACGATTGAAATTTCTTTTGAGAGCCAAATTTTTTAAACTTAAACTTCTTATAACGCCACTTCTTCAAAATAGACTCGCCCAGGCCGTGGTATTTTGTGGAAGAGCCACACTCAAGGGGCCAAAGAGCCGCATGTGGCTCGCGAGCCGCAGTTTGCCGACCACGGTACTAACAGGACCGAAGAACAGCTCTGGGAAGTACTTCAGTTAAGGCAACTCGGCCACGTTTACTTCTTTCTGCTTACAAGGCTTGAACGCCTTTATAGCCCGCCCCCTGCTGGGCGACTGAGAATTGCTCTGGGCTCCGACCTCTCCTTCTTCACTTCTTCAGGTGCTCAAAGCCACACCCCACCCCACCCCACATATCCTCTGCCCCCGCTCAGCTTACACCCTCGCCTCTTCACTGCTATGCTTCCCTCCAGCCTCCGCCCGCCTCGTTCAGCCTCTGAACTACCCCCCATCACATCTCTAAGAACACCACTCATCACTCTACTCCTCTAAAGCACTCCATGGCTCCCTAGTGCCTGTGGAACTGGCCCAAATTCTTTAGCCTGGCACCTGAGATCCTTCCTAATCTGGCCCTGAGCCATCTTTCTGAAATGACCCCCCACCACTCCCTGCCTCCCATGCAGTTTCCACTCGTTCTTTAAGATACAACTCGGGGAAGCTCCCCAGATCACCCGCCAGCCCCCATGACGGGTGAGCCCCGTGCTGTCCACGCCGCCCCCAGCGCTGAGTTTATACTGCCTCTTTCATTGCTGCTTATGTCCGGTCCTTACAAGGAACCGTTTCTAATCTCTTTGAGGACAGGCACCAGGTCTAAAAACAAGTTATTGTGCCTGGCCGGTGTGGCTCAGTGGTTGAGTGTGGACCTAGGAACCAGGAGGTCTCGGTTCGATTCCCGGTCAGGGCACATGCCCGGTTGTGGGCTCGATCCCCAGTGTGGAGGCTGTAGAGGAGGCAGCTGATAGATGATTCTCTCTCATCATTGATGTCTCTCTCTCTCGCCCTTCCTCTCTGAAATTAAAAAATATATATTAAAATGAAAAAAAATTATTGCAAAAATTGTAATACTGGTTTGGCACTTTTGCAGTTATCTTTCCCTCCCCATAATGGCGGTGTGGAGCAGGTGCCACAGGGTCATAAGCCCCACCTGGCAGAGACAAGCCAAACGCACAGGCCTCGGCTGCAGTCCCAGCATGCAGCGGGGCCGGGAGAGGGCCGGGCTGCTGCCGCCTGAGGCCGTCCTGGTCCCACTGCCCCCCGCAGTCACCCTGTGCGCTTCCCACGTCCCAAGCCTCAGCTATGGCTAGTGACAGCCAATATTTGACAGTCTTACAATCTCTCACTTCAATCTCTGGACAAAGTCCGGTTGCCATAGTGACCTGGTGTTTCCCTGCAGATACAGCCTCCATCTCTGCCTGTTCCCTAGGCGGCCACACCCTGCACTGGACAGACCGGGTGGGGAGTCCCACGCACCAGGTCACCAGATCCCAATGCAGCTGCTGCCCTTTACCCCTGTGTGACCTCGAGGAGCCATCTCCCCCCCGCCCCCCATGAAGGACTGGGCTGCATGCCAGGGCTTTCAATTTAGGTGCTGGGAGCTGTTTGTTTTTTAAATTAGTAAGCCCTTAAGGCGTTGTGGGAAATGTAATTTGCAAAAGTTTAAAAACTACACGGTTGCCCCCAGCAGCGCCTAGGCCTGCTGGTCCTCCCCCGTAAGAAAGGCGGCGTCCCTGATGCCCGATGCCAGGCCCAGCTTCAGCCAGCCCCCACCATGGGCATGCCTGCAGCACCGACTAAAGAGGAAAACGTGTTTACCTGTGATCCACGATTAAGCAGGGCCTCAGACTGAAGGGTCCCGGGTTCGATTCCGGTCAAGGGCATGTACCTTGGTTGTGGGCACATCCCCAGTAGGGGGTGTGAAGGAGGCAGCTGTTCAATGTTTCTCTCTCATCAATGTTTCTAACCCTCTCTCTCCCTCTCCCTTCCTCTCTGTACAAAATCAATAATATATATATATATTTTAAAATAAAGAAAAGCCTTTCAAAGAGAGAGGCAACCAGCATTTATGTGAGATCAATCGGAACAGCTGTTCAGGAAGCGCCGACTCAGGCAGCACCCAAACAGCTCTCCAGTCTGGAGCAAAGGGAAGGGCACAGTGACCCCCACAGAAGGAGGCCCTTCGGTGGATGCAGGGAAGCTGAGAGAGTGATGCTGATTCTGAACAACTTCTAAAGCTTTCCGTCACCGGGGGCTGCAGGGGGCATTTCCTGCCCAGCAGGCATCAGCCTGCGAGTCACAGCATCTGCTTTGCTGCCATCTTTGCAGACAGTTCTCTGGGATACCGTGTTGCCTTAGGCAGAGTCCGAAGGTTCTCCTGCCCCGTTTGTGACATCCCAGAGGTCCGGGACTAAGACGGGCACCTAAAGTGGCCCGTTTATGCTATTTTGACCGTCCTTCGGGCAAGAGAGTCTTCCACAGCCTACATCAGCAATTATATTTATGCACGGCCATCACATGACTGAAAAAACCAAGATGCCGGCTTTCTCAAAGCATCTACTTCAGTCACTTAGTGAGAGAGTAACTAGAGGGCAGGGACGCAGAGCTGGGCCCGGCCCTCACCAGGAGGCGCGGTGGGTTAGAGGGTTGTCCAAATAGGCCCACGTTGGGGTTTGGTCCCTGGTCAGGGCACACACAAGAATCAACCAATGATCCCCAGCCGGTGTGGCTCAGTGGTTGAGTGTCAACCTATGAACCAGAAGGTCGATTCCCGGTCAGGGCACAGGCCCGGGCTGCAGGCTCGATCCTCAGTGTGGGACGTGCAGGAGGCAGCTGATCCATGATTCTCTCTCATCATTGATGTTTCTATCTCTCTCTCCTTCTCCCTTCCTCTCTGAAATTTAAAAAAAAAAAAAATCAACCAATTAATGCGTGAATGGGTGGAACATCAGGTCAATGTTTTTCTCTCTAAAAAAGTCAAAAAATAAAAAAAAAATTTTTTTAAAGAGAAGTGGGAGTCTGGGATAGGAGAAAGAAGACACAACTTGGCTGGTGTGGCTCAGTGGTTGAGCCTGAACCTATGAACCAGGAGGTCACAGTTCAATTCCCGGTCAGGGCACAGGCCCGGGTTGAGGGCTTGATCCCCGGTGTGGGGCGTGCAGGAGGCAGCTGATCGATAAGTTTCTCTCATTATTGAAGTTTCTATGTCTCTCCCTTTCCCGTCCTCTCTCTGAAATCAATAAAATACATATACATAAAAAGGCACAAATAACTCTTCTCCAAGACCACCCACAGAGCACGCTGCACACGGGGCGTTCCCTGAGGCTGGGCAGAGCCGGGCCTGGGCGGTGGAGGCGAACGGGCAGGTGACAGCTGCCACAGGGAGGGGCACCTGCTGAGGTGAGCCCCCCTCTCGCTCTCCTTACCACCATTCCTCTCCTGCGGCTGCGGCCACGAATCCCCTCGACTGGGTGCTGAACACAGAAAAGCCTTCTTCCGAGTGCTGGAGGCCGGACACATCGCGGTGGCCTCAGGGCCGGTCCTTCAGGGAGACGCCTCCTGCCTCCCTCCAGCGGAGCCACCGGCCTGCGGCTTCCTCGGCCCGGGCAGCGGCTCCCGCGCGGCCCGTCCGACCTGCCTGCCCCATGACTGTCCTCCGCCGTCCTTTCCTCTCCGAGAAGTCGTTCCACGTCGGGCTCCTGTGCAGACCCTGACAGCGGGTGCTCCTCCGCGTTTGGACGCCAGTGCCCGGCCTGGGCGCCCATCAGGAGGCAGCCACTTCCCCGATGGCCGTCGGGCCCGAGCGCCCAGTCCCAGGTCTGACCAAGAGCCGGCCCGTCCCGGAGGCGCCTGTCCTCGCGGCTGCGGCGATTTCTGTGCGTGGCCGCGGGGCGACTCGTGTGCTTCCTCGCCTGGTGCTTTACCCGCCATCTCATGCTTCAAACTCCCCAATAAAAAGGGAGCCTGTGAGGGCCCAGGGGCCCCCCCCCCCCGCCACCCGGGGACAGCGGAACCCCAGGTCAAGTGCTCCCGTCCTTGGGACTTGGTCGGGGGCCGCAGGGACTGCCCAGGCCTTGTAAGTAGTAAACGCTGCTCAGAGTCCCCACGTTGTTGCCGAAGGGCGTCCTGCGGTCCTGCAGTTACAGGAAGAGCCGCAAGGGCTGGTCCGGCCACGCGTCGGTTGTTGATGGCTGAGCCCCCACAGAACGGGCCCCCGAGATCCACAGGGGCTCGTCTGGAGTCACTGACTAACGACACCCGCAAAGACTGGCTTCCAACACGGTCCCATTCTGAGCTTCTGGTAGAACTGCATTGGGGGGCGGGAGGGGGTGTTCAACCCACTGCCCCCACCAAGAAGGCTGAGGTCCTTGATGGCCCCCAAGGCTGAGGCTGAGGGTGATGCCCCTGCAGGACCAGGCCCGGCAGGCACTGGGGGCAAGTGGTGGCCAAGTGCTCCATGGACGCTGCTGCCCCGCCGCAGGCCGCCATCCCGGCCGAGCTCGCAACGTGTCGGTGTGGAGGGCCGGCCAGCCCCCCTGACCCCGCTGTGGCTGAGGGGCGCACCTGCTCCCTGCCGCCGAGGCTGCTGCTGCTGGTGGGCAGTGAGGCCTACTGCGCGCCGCCCGGGGCTGCCCACCTCCCATGCCCCAGCCCAGCCACAGCGTCCAGCCCTGCCCCCTGGGAAGACACTCGGCTCCGGAGTCCGCTCTCCTGTCAGACCACCTGCGGAGCCAGGAAGAGAACCCGGACTCCGGCTGGGGCTACGGTGCAGCATTCAAAATATTTATATATATATTTAATTTCAGAGAGAAAGGAAGAGAGAGAGAGAGAAAAACGTCAATGATGAGAATCATTGATCAGCTGCCTCCTGCACACGCCCCTACTGGGATCAAGCCCGCAACCCGGGCATGTGCCCTGACCAGGAATCGAACTGTGACCTCCTGGTTCATAGGTCAACACTCAACCACTGAGCCACGCCAGCTGGGCGCTACAGCCTTTTTATATAAGAAAAATCACGGACATTAAACTTGAAAAAGAAAAAACACTGGACAAGTGGCGGGCAGGGGGCTCTGCAGCCCGCGGGCCTGTCCCTGCTAACGTAACTGTGTGAGATGGAGAGCGGCATCCCAGGCCCGGAAGGAGGAAATGCTATTTTTAACTTCAAAGCATATGAGACACAATATGGCTCGGGCTGGGGCAATCAGAAAAGACCTAAAAATACCTCATCTTCCTAAGTGAGAACCAGAAACAGAATTGGAGAGGGCTCCTCTTCCTCCAGGGAGGGTCCCGAAATGCCAGAGGGCATCCCACATGGGCACCACTCACGTTAAAGGACACTGTGGGTACCTGTGGGCACCTGGTCACGGAGCAGCAGGCGCTGGGCCTGGAGCTGAGCTGGCCACGGCCCCTGCAGCCGAGCACGGCCCCTGCAGCCGAGGCGGGTGGCCTGTGCAGGGAGACCCAGGGCGGGCAGCTCGGGGGCAGCGCCGCCCCCGCTGGCTGGGAGAGAAGCAGAGCCTGGCCTGTGGCGTGGGGACTGCTGGGCGGGGCCGGGAGGGAGGGCAGCTAGGAAGATCCCTTCTTTGCTGGCTGGAGCACCCACCTAGGAACAAGGGGAGCAGCCCATTTGGGAAGCAGGCAAATACTCAGGGAAAAGTCAACGAAATCAAACCAGAGTCCCTGTGAAGATGACCACGGGGTGCGACCCTCATCGAAAGCCAGTGCCCGCCGCGTGGCTCCGTGGTTGAGCGCTGTCCCATGCACCAGGAGGCCGCTGGTTCGATTCCTGGTCAGGCCACATGCCCGGGTTGCGGGCTCGATCCCCAGTAGGGGACGTGCAGAAGGCAGCCGATCGGTGTTTCTCTATCATCGATGTTTCTATCTCTCCCTCTCCCTTCCTCTCTCTCTAAAAAAATCAATAAAAACATATTCAAAAAAGAAAAGAATGCCCAAACTGGTTTGGCTCAGTGGATAGAGCGTCGGCCTGCGGACTGAAAGGTCCCAGGTTCGATTCCGGTCAAGGGCATGTACCTTGGTTGTGGGCACATCCCCAGTAGGAGGTGTGCAAGAGGCAGCTGATCGATGTTTCTCTCTCATCCATGTTTCTAACTCTCTCCCCCTCTCCCTTCCTCTCTGTAAAAAAATCAATAAAATATTTTTAAAAAGAAAAGAAGAAAAAAGAAAAGAAGGAGAGCAAGTCAGGAGAGCTGACGAGGAAATGGAAACCCTCACCCTGGACGAGCCCAAGCCGAGGCCGTGTCCGCTTACAGCCCACCCCCAGGCCAGCTCCGCCCCGCACACTTCCCCCCCCCCCGGCGTGCTGTGCAGGTGCGGCAGGAAGCATCTGCCCCGAACATGACATCACTAATGTGACCGTCAGCACGTGACACAAATCTGTTTAGCAGACACTTGTTCGCACCTAGCAACCTGGTCCTCAGCAAACAGAGGCCTCCCTGCTCTCCACGCTCAGACCAAGGCCCGCGTCCCCCAGGGCCCCAGCCCTTCCCGGGGACAGCCAGGAGGAAAAGTGACACAGCCTAGCCAGGAGCGTGGGTTGTCAGACTGGCGGGTGGACAAGCTGCGAGCGGAAGCCGAGGGTGGAGGCCTCAGCCGCGGGGACGACGCCCCCTCCTGGTGAGAAGACGCAGAGCGGTGACGGGCCGGGCGGGGCAGGCAGTGGCCCCCATGACTTCCCAGGCAACCGTAACGCTCTTTTCATCCACTGAGGAAGCCAAGGTCCACGGAGCCACCGACAGCCTAGGGACTGGCGAGGAAACGGCAGAGCCAGCCCCAGCCCAGGCCTGACCAGGCTCAGAGCCACACCGTCTTCATTAGCCCTCAACGTCAAGGAACGCAAAAAGGCACATACAAATCCGAGCAAT
This sequence comes from Cnephaeus nilssonii, assembly GCF_951640355.1. NCBI lineage: Eukaryota > Metazoa > Chordata > Mammalia > Chiroptera > Vespertilionidae > Cnephaeus > Cnephaeus nilssonii. The sequence continues at coordinate 3,003,816 of NC_137077.1, read as the reverse complement.
GCGTTGGGACACTCTGAGGCTTAAAGTGAATAAAGCAGACAAACTCCTCCCAATTTCTGACTTATTTGGATTTGGTGTGGCTCAGTGGTTGAGTGTTGACCCGTGCACCAAGAGGTCGCTGGTTTAATTCCCAGTCAGGGCACGTGCCGGGTTGTGGGTTCAATCCCCAGTAAGGGGCGTGTGGGAGGCAGCGATCAATCTTTCTCTCCCTCCCTTTCCCTCTCTCTAAAAAATTTATTTTTAAAAAAGGACCTTTTCTGTCAGTGAAGCATCATTAAAAATATGTGAGTACATAATGCACACGATATGACATGTAAATGTGACATGTGTTCACACATGGGTAGGGGAAAGACCTCTATCTGAAGTATGGTCTCAGCGTAATGATGTGAGAATAAAAACCCATTACTAACATCATCACAAAAAAACAGGCGGTCAGCCTGGCCGGTGTGGCTCAGTGGTTGAGCGTCGACCTATGAACCAGGAGGTCACGGTTGGATTCCCGGTCAGGGCATACGCCCAGTTTGTGGGCTCGACCCCCCAGTTGGGGGCATGCAGGAGGCAACCAACCAACGATTCTTTCTCATCATCGATGTTTTTTTCTCTCTCCCTTCCTCTCTGAGATTAATAAAAATGTATTTTAAAAAATCAGGCAGGAAGTTGAACTTCAAGAAGGTGAATGAGCTCAGTCCACGGGGTCAGTGCGAACTCAGTGAAGGCTCTCCCTGAGGTTCACGCCGTCTCAGGTTATTGGGGTGCACCGGTCACTCTGTCCGGCCAACCGGGGTTCCTCCCGTGTTCTCCTGCAAGTCACCGTGTCCGGTGGCTTCGCGGAAACACACATCAAGAGCGTGTCGCGCGGATGGCTGTCCACGGCGCCTACCTCCTCTGCAGCAAGCCCAGGCGCTGGCGTCACATAGGCCGCGCGCAGAGCGAGGCGACGGGCCCGCTGCCTCCCGCGAGCTCCTGGACAGAGGCCTTTGCAAAGACAAATTACCGCGGGAATTACGGCTGCCTATCGCCCGCGAGGCCAAAGGCAAAGGGAACGAAACCCAAACAGCCTTCAGGTTAAAAACCGAGCTTCCTCGCAGCACAGGGCTGTGAGATACGCCGGTTCCAGTTTTGTTTTTAATTCAGTGCAAAATGTTTAAAACGGGAGCACTTTGTAATAAGCTAAGTCACACCTCAAAGCCATTACCGTCTGTGGAAAGAGCCAGTTTTGTACATCTGAGTCACTTCTTTCAGCCCTAGTGAAATGCGCTGATACTGTGACTTAAAAGAAGAAACATATTTGCTCGTCACCCCGATCCGGGCACACGGCCCCTAAAACCTGTCATTTCCTCCCTCGGAGCCACGGAGCCATCGTGGTGTTTTTGCTCCTGGTCCCTGAAACAGCTCCGCACACGGAGGTGGGACGGGTTCTGTCGTCCAGGACAAGCTCCTTCCACCGGCAAGGTCTGCGCTAATTGATGACCAGTGGGGGCTCAGAATAGCCTCACACGGGGGTGGGGCTAGTTGCCAGGGAAACCAACCATGTGATCACGGGGTTGGCACTTTCAGGGCCACCCTGCACCCCCAGGAGGGGAGGGCTAGAGGCAGACTCGATCACCGATGCCCAGTGATGTATCAACGACAGTCAGGTACCGAGGCCTCCATACACACCCCGAACCATGGAACCGGAACAACGGGCCTCGGAGAGCTCCCTGGGACCGAGCACTGGGAGGGCCTGGGCATGGTGCCCCGGGGAGGCATGGACGCCCGCGCCGCTCCATCCCCTGCCCTTCGCTCTCTGCCACCTGCTGTTCCCGAGTTGCTTCCTTTATAACAACCGGTACTCTAGCAAGTCAACTTTTCCTGAGCTCAGCTCCGGGAGCTCTAACAAACTGACCCAGCCCTCGGAGGGGGTGGGAACCTATGACGTACAGTCCGTGGGTCAGAAGCACAGGTGACAGACAGCCTGCACGTGTGACTGGCATCTGAAGTGCAGAGTGGGGGCGGGGCCCTGCTGCTGTGACCTGGCGCCACCTGCAGGCAGACGGGGTCAGAACGGAATTAAACTGCAGGACCAGGACCCAGGAGAACAGACTTGCTCAGAAGTTTATGTGAGAGCAGAGGAGAAATTGAGTTTTTTCTAGGAATAGACTCCTTAACCTTCCAAAGAAACGTGTTTATTTACTAGTATTTACAGGGCTCAGGAAAGGAAAAAAGCTCTAGAAAAAGGAAATTTCAAAATAGGTGTTTGGTGAGCGCCGGTCCAGGCTGGGGTCTCGCCCTTACCGGGGTCACTTCCAGGTCGTGAGGATGGATCTCCCCGAGTCTCTCGACCGGATCCCTCTGGGCCCCAGCGACTGGCCCGAGCGACTTCTCAGCTCGCGCTCGGCCCCGTCGCCCTGCGCCAGCTCCTCGTCGTACCTGCCACGGGAGGGAGAAGCACGAGCTCCAGGCCCCGGCGCCGCGGCCACGGGGCTGCAGCGTGGCCCGTCCCAGCCGCCCAGGGAAGCAGCCCGCCCCTCCCCGGGGTCTTGGCAGCCCAGAGGCCACCGGGCCCAGGAGTGCAACCTTCCTGACTTGCCGCAGCGGCCCGCCTGCAGCTGACGTGTGACACGGGCCACCCGATGGAATTTCCCAAAGGAAAGGGGAATGAGGCGGCAGGGGGTGAAGGAGAGAGGGGTCTGGGAATACTTCACACACAGCATCCGTGGGGCGGGCATGGCTAACGCACTTCAGACAGGCGCGGGGTGCCCAGTGCCAGGCGTGTGGCTAGAGCTGCGTTAGTATTTATTACACCGAGGCCGGCTTCTCTGCTACAAAGTGACCTGTCCCACAACATGGCTGGTAAACGGCAGACTGCCCGCACAGGCCAAGTCCACACGGAGCCAGGAAACCCACGAAGCCTCGGCGGCCCTCGGTCTGAGACACCCAAGGACGAAGGCACAGTCCCTCGCAAACTCACAGAACTTCGTAATTGCCAAGAACCTCCTTCGGCGGGGACTTGTTCCATTTACAGTCCGGAATTTCGCCATTGGGGACCGCGATGTTGAGGGTGTCGTTAATCAGGTTATACTTAAGGATCCGATCGTTGGCGGTGCTGGAGGTGAGAGACGGAGACGCGTTAACCTACGAGAGGAAAGAAACCATGTCCTTCACTCGCGTCCCTTCCTCCGCTGGAGTAAAAACGCACAGTGCAGCAGAAAGCACGGCTACCACGCACTGAGGTCAAGCTGTGCCTCATGCTGTTAGCATCCAATAGCTTCAGGGCACCTTTAGAGGAAGTGTTTTGTGATCTACTTCTTTTGTTGTTGTGCTAATACACACCCAAGGACATTTTTCCCATTGCTTTTCAGAGACAGAGTGGACAGAGAGAGACAGAGAGAGAGAGAGAGGGAAATCAATGTGAGAGACACACATCATTCTACTGCCTCCCGCATGCATGCCCTTGACCCGTGATCCTTTGGTGTTCGGGGTGACACTCTAACCACTGAGCACACCAGCCAGGGCTGTTATCTACTTTGATTAGCTGTTAGATGAAACATAAATAACAGTTGAAGGCAGGATTAGGATTTTGATCTACAAATCAGTCATCACACAAATAAGACTTCTAAGTCAACAGGTATCACGAACACCTCAGTGCTGACCTGTGAGCTGCGCTCTGTCCTCAGTGCCAAGAGCCACCCAGAGCTTTGCTGGGTCGTGAACCAAATGACCGTGAACAAGTCGCACTGTGGGGTTAAAGTCCATGGTAACGGGCCCCGCTTTGCTGAGAGAGGAATACGTCACAAAGCAACATTCTGACCCAAATGAGGAACCCATCCGACAGATGGGAGGTTAGTCCCACAGGCCTCTGGGGAGCTAAGCAATGTCGCAAGATCCACGGAGCGTCCCACAGGCCCCCAGTCACCTCCTTACTCTCATGTCAGGCACAGTCGTTATGACCTTGGGGAGCACAGTCATGATGACCTTGGGGAGCACAGTCGTGATGACCTTGGGGAACACAGTCGTGATGACCTTGGGGAGCACAGTCGTGATGACCTTGGGGAGCACAGTCGTGATGACCTTGGGGAGCACAGTCATGATGACCTTGGGAAGTACAGGTCGTGATGACCTTGGGGAGCACAGGTCGTGATGACCTTGGGGAGCACAGGTCGTGATGACCTTGGGGAGCACAGGTCGTGGTGACCTTGGGGAGCACAGGTCGTGGTGACCTTGGGGAGCACAGGTCATGATGACCTTGGGGAGCACGGTCGTGATGACCTTGGGGAGCACGGTCGTGATGACCTTGGGGAGCAGAGGCAGCAGACATGAAAGTTGTTCAGGTGACTCCCAGCTTGTGCTGCCAGCAGGGCAGCGAATGTGTGTGGGAAGGAGGGGGGCCTCCAGTGCCATGGAACCGCTGCCGGCACGGCGTGGACCGTGACTACCAGGAGTGTGCCGGGGTGAGCATGCTGCTGTGTTAGACGTGATCTTCTCAGTGAGGCCCCAACTCATCCAGGCGAGCGGACTGCCACTCCAGTCACTCTGTTTGAGACGGAAAGCCAGCCCTGCTGGTGGGGCTCAGCGGTGAACCTGGTCCTGCACACCCAGCGGCTGTGGGTGCAATGCCTGGTCAGGGCACATACCCAGGATGCAGGTTTGACCCCCGGTCGGGATGCGTATGGGAGGCCACCGATCCATGTCTCTCTCTCTCTCTCCATTCCTCTCTAAAATCAATAAGAAGCACATCCTCAGGTGAGGTTCCTCATCTCTGAACGGTATGCCACCACTTCCAAGGGCTTCCGGCTCTGCGAGCTCCTTTCCAGCATGGGAGCGACGGCCCCCAGGCGGGCAGGGCGGGGCCTCCAAGCGAGTACTCGTCCATGGAGCGCGGGGCCATGCCGGCACTGAGCTCCCGTCTGTGAGCTGGGCCCCCCGGAGGGGGCAGACCCAGACGGGCTCATTTCCCACCATCAGCAAATAGACACACCTGGACACCTGTCCCCGTTACACTTAAAACCTCCTCAGAGCCAAAACCGGTTTGGCTCAGTGGATAGAGCGTCGGCCTGCGGACTGAGAGGTCCCAGGTTCGATTCCGGTCAAGGGCATGTACATTGGTTGTGGACACATCCCTGGTGGGGGGTGTGCAGGAGGCAGCTGGTCGATGTTTCTCTCTCATTGATGTTTCTAGCTCTCTATCCCTCTCCTTTCCTCTCTGTAAAAAATCAATAAAATAACAAACAAACAAAAAAACCTCCTCAGACGCCCTAGCCCTGCCGCTGGCCTGGGCCGTTAGGCTGGGTCAGCGGAGCCGGAGGCGGGCAGCGGGTGGCCAGTGGGCGGGGGAGGGGAGGAGCAGGCTCCCTCCCTCCGCAGTTACCTCGATCAGCCAGGGCTTCAGCCTGTCGTCGATGATGATGTCGTAGCCGTAGCACTCGAAGCAGTGCTTGTCGTTGTTCATCACCGGCTGCAGAGAGAGACCAGGGTGAGCGTCGACCTATGAACCAGGAGGTCAGGGTTCGATTCCCGGTCAAGGGCACATGCCCGGGTTGCGGGCTCAATCCCTACTGTGGGGGGCGTGCCGGAGGCAGCCGATCAATGATTCTCTCATCATGGGTGTTTCTATCTCTCCCTCCCTCTCCCTTCCTCTCTGGAAAAAAAGAAAAGAAAAGAAAGAAAAGAAAGCGGTAGGCTCCCTTCAGCCCTAAGTATCGATGAAAGAGCAAAGCAAACGCCTAAAAGCAAGGAGGCTGCTGGAAGTCCCCTCCAGAACCTCAGCTTCTGCCACAACATCCCTTCTGGACTCAACGGCCAGGAGAGCTGATGACACAAGGGCGCTCACCAGGCCCACGGCCACGGCAGAGGCCGCTCCGGGCGCACGTGGGCAGCCCCAGCGGAAGTGCCCCTTCCCGGACCTGCCTCCGCCTCCAGCAGGTAAGTAGGAGGTGAGACCCTAAAAACAGGTATTTGTAGCAAAGCACAAGCATCACCAGCTCCCAAGCACCCGCGGGGCGGGCCTTCCCCTCCACTCCCCGGCTCCTCCCGGCCCTGCTCACGGCCACGGCCTTCAGCGACTGCACGATGACCCAGTGGATCTCGTCGAACAGCTTGCCGGTCACCTCCTTGCCGCGGGTGCTCTCCAGGTACAGCCGCAGGTTGCTCACTGTCCACTTGCCCCCGTGGATGTGGTTGTAGTCCTCCTGGCCACGGGAAAGGGGCGGAGCCTCAGGCACTGCTGGGGGGGGGGACCGGGTGCCCGCCCTGCCTCCTCCAGGCGGATCTGCCCAGGGACCACGCTTTTGAAATACTCAACTCAGGAACGTCCTTACAATTAATCATTTATACCTTGTGCTGCATGCTGTGGAAGCCACCCAGGCCCCCCATCACCCCCTTAAGGTACCTCTCACTCCGCCACCCACGCTTTGGGGGCTCCAGCCACGCCGACCTCCTTTCCACTCCTACAATGCTCCTTCCTGCCACAGGGCCTTGGCACATGCCGTACCCTCTGCTCGAAGGCTCTTTTCCCACCTCCCCCGGGCCGCCCCTGCGCATACTTCAGGCCTCTGCACAATCCCCCGCACGGGAGCCTCTCTGACCACAGGGACACGGGAACCCCGCCATCCCACGCGCTCCCCTCAGAGCACACATCTCAGGCCGTGGCTACACGCCTCGCGGTGACGCCATCTGATGACTGTCTCCCCCCCCGTCGACAGGCCCTCAGCCCCATGAGGAGGAACCAAGGTAGGGACTGCCCAGCACTGAGCCTGGGACCAGCCCAGATGGTGCGCAGCGTGTATTTGTTGAACAAATGAACAGCTGAGCGTGAGTGCTCTCACGTGATTCTCCCAACCACCCTCTAAGGCAAGCATGTCAAACTCGCTGCTGGCGGGCCGCATGCCGCCCACAACGAATATTTTCGCAGCAGCCAATGTAACAGTATGTAAGAAAACATGAATTTCCTCACTGCTCTTGTTCTATTTTATACTATACTTTCCGAAATAAACCTACGTTTCTATGAACATTGAAGCTTGTGTGTTTTTTGCGGACCATGTCAACTTAAACCTTGTTTATTTGGCCCGTGTTAGCCTTTGAGTTTGACGTGCTTGCTCTAAGGTAACATCATCTCCTTTACAACTGGAGAAACCGAGGCTGAGGGTCCAACTCACCTGCCTGAGGTCACAGAACTCGAGAGGCAAGGCTGGCACTGGCCTCCTGCGTCCCCGTGTCCCCTCCCCCACCGCAGGCTGACGGCAGGACAGCCACACCAGAAACTCGGGGCTCCCACGCGTGGTCGATGCCAGGGCATCTTGCTAGGGCCCCCATACCCACCCCTCCCTCTCCTGCAGAAACAGGGAAAGAAAGAAACCCACAGCCCTCGCTGGTTTGGCCCAGTGGACAGAGCATCGGCCTGCGGACTGAAGGGTCCTGGGTTTGATTCCGGTCAAGGGCACGTGCCCGGGTTGCGGGCTGGATCCCCAGTGGGGGGCGTGCGGGAGGCAGCCGATGAATGATTCTCTCTCATCATTGATGTGTCTCTCTCTCTCTCCCTCTCCCTTCCTCTCTGAAATTAATAAAAATATATTATATATATATATAAAAAGAAACCCACAGAATCACTCCGCTTCCTTCGGCTTGAGGGAAAGCGGCACTCACCCCGTGCTTCTGGATGGCGACGTTGGTGAGGTGGACAAACATGTTGTCCAGCTCGCTGGTGCTGGGCGTGTACTTGACCGTGCAGAAGCGGCAGAACCCGAGCTTGTACCTGCGTGGGGTGCGGATCAGTCAATGCTCGGAGGAGAAGCACAAAAACGCAACACGGAATTCTCGACACAGAGCTGTGGGTCTTGTTTTGAACATTTAAAAGCACTGTGTTAGCTCTGGCCGGTTTGGCTCAGTGGATAGAGCGTTGGCCTGCGGACTCAATGGCCCCAGGTTCGATCCCAGTCACCTTCCTTGTATCTTGGTTGTGGGCACATCCCCAGTAGGGGGTGTGCAGGAGGCAGCTGATCGATGTTTCTCTCTCATCGATGTTTCTAACTCTCTATCCCTCTCCCTTCCTCTCTGTAAAAAATCAATAAAATATATTAAAAAAACCAAAAAAAAAAGCAGTGTGTTGTTTTAATGCTTCGTTTTTTGTAACAGCTTTATCGACATGTAATTCACATGTCCATCTACCTCACTCCCCTAAAGAGTTCGAGTCCAGGGTTCTGGCAGATCCAGAGCTGTGCGACCATCGCCGCAATCCACTTCACAACATTCGCATCACCCCACACGGACACCCCGTGACCCCTGGCAGCCGCTCCCATGCCCAGTGCTGGGCAAACACCCGTCTACGTTCCGTCTAAAGATCCGCCTGCTCTGGGCACTTCACGTAAACAGAACGATACAACGCGGGGCCTGCCCTGGCTTCTCCCCGAGCGCGCCCGTGAGGGTGAAGAGCTGCTTTTTATCTGCCAGCCTCGCGTGGGCACCAAGGTTCATCACTGCACTCGACGCTCCCCCTCGCCGGGCGCTGGGCACCGGGCGCCTCACCAACCCTCACCACGCCGCCAAGGAGCGCACACTCACCGCCCCACCTGGAGGATGGGCGTGGGCCGGGCCTTACATGTAGCAGCGCAGCGGGCGGTAGGTAGACACGAGGACGTACAGGCGCAGGTCGAACTTCCTCCCGCCGATCAGTAGCGGGTTGCTGATGTAGAGGGAGATCACGTAGGCTTCCTTCGTGGACTGGGACACAAACCTAACCGTGCGGAGAAGGCCGGAATTAGACGGCGAGACCAAAGGCGCACTCAGCCGGCAGGTAACCAGCTCCCGCCTCTCCTTCAGCGAGAAAACGGGGAGGCGCTGTCCGTGAGGAGCCCCGGGCCCGGGCCCAGGGCAGCTGCTGGGAACCCTTGGGGGAGAGTCTACGATGAATGACGCCCCGGGACAAAGGATGCCCTCCCGCAACAGCCAGCCCGTGGCCGACAGACGGACGGACGGACGGCGGGAAACTGCCCCACTCACGAGGACGTCTTGCTGTCCCGGGACCACTTTTTGATCTGCGAGAGCTTGTTGATGAGGAAGATGCCCTTGCCCTGGGCCTTGCCGCACGGCTTCATGATCCACGTGCTGGACGGGCTCTTCCGGAACTCCTCCACGAACAGGTTGTAGTCGGCGGGCAGCATGTAGGTGACCGGGACGAAGTCTGAAAGGGAAAGCGGAGGGGACCCGGTGAGCCAGCCCCGCAGCGGCCGCCAACAGACAACACGGCCACGGCCTTTCCCGGGGCCTGTGTCCCACCCCCCCCCACCCCCCCGCCCAACCCGGCACCTGGGAGACCGAGGCCTTCTGCGGCTCAGGGCCTGCACAGTCACAACTCGCCGCTACACCTGTGTGCAAGTGCGTTACACGTCTGTACCATCTACTAGTGTTCACCACAGCATCGTGAGCTAGGGACTCACGGCGATCCCATTTATCAGATGAGGAAACTGAGGCCCAGAGAGGTCACCTACATGATGGTGCCCAGGTGTGTGAAGGGATTCTGAAACTATCCAACAGTCCAGCTTTACCACCAGACAGGACAGGGGTGTGTGCTCTCCCTGGGTGTCGCTGGACGCGGCATTTGTAGCTCAGGAAGTGGTCACGCGTGCTGAGCACCGCGGACATTCTCTCCCTCACACAAAGCACACTCCCCAGGCCTCACTCAGATTCCGAAACTGAGCACACATACCCCCACCCCCGACCCCCAGAGAATCTGGATCCAAAGAGGCGCCCAGCGCAACCTGCACCAACACATTCCCCCGTCAAAGCCAGCAGGGCCACCTCGATGCCTTGTGCAGCTGAAGAGAAAAAAACCCACTATTTACACGTAAACCTGAGGCCGTGGGAAGGGCACACACCCAGGTAGAGGTATTTCCCATTCTCGTCCTTCTCTGCCAGGGGGCTCCCCTCCTTCTCCAGCTCCTTCCGGTATCTCTTAATGTTCTTCACCATCAGGTCCTTCCGGGTCAGCTCGTAGTGGTTCGGAAAGTGGTTGACTATCTGGTCGTCCGAGAGCCGGTAGCCAGTTTCCACGCTGAAGACGTTCCGGATGGTTTGCACGCTCATCCTAGGAGGGGAGCACAGGGGACGTGCAGGACAGGAGCTCACGTTTGTCCACGCGGGGGTCTCATTCAAGCCCGGGAACTCCCCCGGAGCCCTCACCCGCCCCACCCGCAGCACCGGAGCCAGGCCACGGCCCACGGCCCACGGCCCACGGCCCACGGCGGCACAGGAAAGATGGCTATGGCATGAACTGTTTGAGGCAGTAGACTATACCCTGAACCGTTTCATTCTCTGGCACACAGTAGGTGCTTCATAAATGTTTACCAATTAATGATAACATTGATTATTGATAACAATAATCAACTCTGTAGTCAGGAAAGTCATTTACACAATATTTGCACCCAAAGTCAGGAAGGACAGGGAGCCCTTAAACCCAAACCCCAGGGGTTATTCAAGGCCAAGTCAGCACTCACCCGGGCTGCCCCCTAGGAGGGAGGAGGAGGAGGGAGAGGAGGAGGGAGAGGAGGAGGGAGGGAAGAAGGCCAGGGTCCTTCCACCCTCTGTGCCCTCACCAGCCACAGGCAGGGAAAGAGCAGGAAGGACGGGAGGGCCGGCACCCACAAGGGAACCAGAGTCACAAAAAGGCAGCTGGTGGCCTCTCGCTGTGTGGTCCCCGCCCCCACCCCAGGGCACCACCTAAGAGGGGGTCTGGAGCACCCAAGATCATTAGAATAAGGAGATTTTTTTTTACTTTTTATTATGGTAACAGTCAACCGTCTATGAAAGTAGAGAGAGAAACGTGTAACAGAATCCCATGACCCAGCCCACGGCTGTCACCAGCCTTGTTTCGTCTGCGCCCCACCCACTCCCCACACACTTGCCTGCTGTTGTTTCCTTAATTTATTTTCTAATTATAGTTGACAGCACTGGCTTGTTCTGCAGCAATTCCCAGACATCATATCATTTCATCCAAAATGCTCCCACAGCCCTAGCTCGTTTGGCTCAGTGGATAGAGCATCTGCCTGTGGACTGAAGGGTCCCAGGTTCGATTCCAGTCAAGGGCACATGCCTGGGTTGCGGGCTCAAACCCCAGTAGGGGGTGTGCAGGAGGCAGCCAATCAATGATTCTCTCTCATCGTTGATGTTTCTTTCTCTCTCTCCTCCCTTCCTCTCTAAAATCAATAAAAATATGTATTTACAAAAAACACACAAAACAAAATGCTCCTGCCGGAGCCTCAAGCAGCTTGGACTCCTTTTCTGTTACACGATGTCCTGTTACACTGTTACCACAACCGGGAAAAGCGGCAGTAATTCCCGAATATCACCAAACTCAACAAACCAGGGTCCCAACTTCCCTAATCGTCCGACATATTTTCACAGCTCGTGCAAATAAGGGCCGGGCCTTCTGATCAGTTGTTCTCCCTCTCACGTCTCTCTCTCTTTTCTTTAAAATTGATTTTAGAGAGAGAGGAAGGGGGTAGGGAGAGAGAGAGAAACATTGATATGAGGAATACTGACCGGCTGCCTCCTACAAGGCCCTCATGGGGATCGAGCCCGCAACCTGGGTATGTGCCCTGACCGGGAACTGAACCGGCAACCCTTCGGTGCGCGGGACGATGCTCAACCACCTGAGCCACACCTGAGAGGGGGCAGAGAGCACAGCGCGAACACAGGTGTGGAAGCAAGAATGACAGGGGACAACGTGCCGCCCGCTGCATGGGGTGGAGGAACGAGGAGAAGGGAAGTGGCTAAGAGGCGGTAACATCTCTCAAGGCAGCGGCAGGGAGAGTGGGTCCTGAGGAGGGGGATGTGCAGGGAGAAAAGCCCCCAGAGACCCCGGTGAGCCCCCCCACCTCAGGGACTCACGGGGCTCTGGACCCAGGTCTGCAGAGGGTCGGGTGACAGAGGCCAGGCCGACTCAATGTAACCCTGCCAGAGGGGGCTGTCCGAGCAGAGAGCTCTGTCACCGCTGAGGGCGGGGGCAGGCCTGGACCGAGGGGGACGGGACCTCAGCCCGAGGGAGGCGGAGGAGGGGAGAGTCCAGGACAACTCCCAGGCTCCGGGTTGGGCGGAGCACCGTCCAGGAGGCCATACCACATCCTGAGACTAACTCACCTTGGGGCGGGCGGGGGGGGGGGGGGGGCGGTGGTGGTGGTGGTGGTGGAGGAGGGGGTTGTAACCTAGGCCAATAGCGCCCTCTCGCCATCCGAGAGGGAAGCGAATGGAAGTACAGGACGAATGGAAGTACGGGACGGCTCCCACAGGGCCCTCCTGTGACCCCCACCCCCACCCCTGGGCGCTGGGCAGTAAGGCGCTGGCTGTGAAAAACTACCCAGAGGGGGGAGGGCCCTGGTTTTCACCCAAATCCCCGCAGTGGGGACCCCACTCTGCTGCCTGGTAAGCAGGACTGTGGGCCCGGAGGCGCCTGGTGAGGAGGCCCGGGACGGCACAGACAGCTTCGCCTCCTCGCCGGCTGCGACCTGGCCCGGAGTCCGTGGCTGACCGACGGGCTCGGCCAGCCAGCGGCCCTGCTCCATACTCACCAGTAAAAGTTCCAGTCCTCGCTCTCCGTCACCTGGACCCATCCTCTCTTTTCAAAGTTATTGATCAGCACCGACTTCTCGATGTCGGTGACCCACTTCACTTTTCCTGCCATAATCCTGCGAGAGAGCGACGCCTCAGGGCTGCGAAACGGCAAGCCCCCGTCGCCCGGAGGAACCCCGGACATCCCGGACCTGAGACGCCCCCAAGTTCAGTCCCCCCAGCTGCAGCCCAGCCAGGGGCCCTGCAGTCCCCGGGGACACCGGGCAATGTCTAGAGGCATTTTGTTTGTCACAACTGGGGGGGGGGGGGGAATGCTTCTGGCATCTGGTGAGAGGCCGGGGATGCTGCCCGACACCCCACAACGTACAGGATGGCCCCCCACAACCAACTATCCAGCTCAAATGTCAACTGTTGCCAAAACTGAGAAATCCTGGGTGAGTAGGAAATAAAGGCAGCAATTAGCCATCAATCAATGTCCAACTGCAATTGCAACAGGGTTTCAGGTGAGAATCGCTCCCCTTCCCCCCCCCCCCCCGCCCCAGGCAGCACCCACACCACAACCACCCTGCCGGCCACCGCACAAGTGAGGGCAGCAAGGAAATCGCCAAGGCGCGTGCCGTGCTGCAGCGAGCAGGAAATGGACCTCCGAGAAGGTGGGGATGTCTTCCCGGCCCCCTGCTCCGGCCCCTGGTCCCGCTATCGTGACCAGCGGTCACTCAAGGAGGACACCTGGGCTGGACTTACCATCGGTTCTTACGGAGCCAACACGGACGTCCAGCTTCTCATCACTTTCACGGGCTCTCCCCGGGGTTCTGGACTAAAATAACATGAACACGCAGGTGAGAGGTACACAGCACAGGACCAAGGGGCACCCTGACTGTCTGAACGTAGGGAACTGTGGCCACGCCGAGGGCCCGGCGGAGAGCGTCCTGGGTTAACAGGTGCACAGAGGGCGGCTCCGTAGCACTCCTATCGCCGGTTGTTTACTGCGGTGCCAACTCAAAGCTCAGCTCAGGGACCTGCAGGCTGGGTGTCAACCGCAGCTTGTTAGAAATGCAAATTCTTGACGCCCCACCACCCCATGATGCCCTGGGTCAGACTTTTGGGAATGGGACCCAGCAATGTGTCCTAAGCTCTCAGGAGATTCTTAGGCATGCTGGAGTCCCTTGTTTGAAGGGAACGGGTCTAGCCCTAGCCGGTTTGGCTCAGTGGATAGAGCATTAGCCTGTGGACTAAAGGGTCCCAGGTTCGATTCTGGTCAAGGGCATATGCCCAAGTTGCAAGCTCAATCCCCAGTACAATCCCCAGTAGAGGGTGTGCAGGAGGCAGCCGATCAAGGATTCTCTCTCATCATTGATGTTTCTCTCTCTCTCCCCCTCTCCCTTCCTCTCTGAAATCAATAAAAATATATTTTTTTTTAAAAAAAGGGAACAGGTCTAGTTCATGTATTTGGTTCCTGTCTTCAGCAGGGATGTGGTTCCACTTTTATCTCTTGCTGAACTCCCAGCCCCCCAGAAAAGTGTCTAGTAAAAGCACACACTCAGTCACTATTCAATGAATTAACCAAAATGAAGACGTGAATTCCCGGCACACACCGTCAGGTAAGAGCTGCCTGTGCCGAGCCGTGAACTGGGCAGGGCCTGGCCCTGCAGGGGAGACTTGTGCATCACCCACGACGTGCCGCAGCTTTGCCAGCATGAAGCAGGGGCCGAGAGGTGGGCTGGTGTCCGCGGAGTGAGAGAACATCTCGGGGATCATCCGCGCCTACAAGCCCAGGAGGACAGGACTTTGCCAAGAGGCCTTTCTCATCCTGGAGTTTCGACGGCTCTCATGAGGCAAAAGCCAGGACAGCCTTTCAGGAGAGACAGCAAGCAGGGCCGCCTGGCCTCCCTCTTCTGGTCCAGCCTTCTGAAACCGGAGCCCGGCCCTCATCCCACTCCCCCGGACTGTCACTGGCTGTCAGTCAAGTCCCAGCGGGGCCAGGACTCTAGGGCATCTGGATTCGTGTCCAGCTGGCCTTCTTCGACAAGGAAAAAGCGCCATCTTTACTTATTATTTTTAAAATGTTTTGTTGATTTTAGAGAAAGAGGAAGGGGGAGAGAGACACACACATGGATTGGTTGCCTCCTGTAGGAACCCTGACCCAGGATCAACACCCCCCTCCACCCCTATCCCCCCCACTCCCCACCTGGACATGTGCCCCGACCAGGAATCTAATTAGCGACCTTTGGGTGCACGGGAGGACACTCTGACCCACTGAGCCACCCTGGCAAGGGCCAAAAGCGCCATCCTTAAAGAAGATAATAAATAATAACGTAAATGACTCCGATGGCAGCTGTGTTGCCACCGTCCACCGCCTGCCCGCCCGGGAGGCAGGGCCATGCGCCCCGAAACTGTTGACGGGGCCTGGGATTCTGAGCGCAGAGCGGGGCCGCTGGCTGGCGCTCCCACAGCCTCGCGCTGAAACGTGCTCAGTAAGTGTTTCCCGAACAAAGAACCGCTTGGCAAACCCTAAACGGCTCACAACCACAGGATACTTTTCCGTCTAGGATGGATCCCCTGGAAAGCCCCAGCTACTCTGTGAGGTGAACGACTCCCTCTGCCCACACCCCCTCTCACTGATGGGGAAACCGGGAGGGGAGGTGCCGAGGTCCGGACCCCAGAGAGAGGTGCGCAGAGCGGGGACCCCCAGGCTCCGGCCCGCTGCGCAGAGCCCTCGCCACAGGTGCACTGCGCCCAGCAAGACGGAAACCACAGACTGCAGCAGCTAAAGCCCGGGACCAGCGAAATCTGCGGAGCAGCCACAGAAGAATGCAGTTCCAAGGACCGAGCGGCACCGGGCGAGCCACCGAGGAGGGAGGGGCACCGCCGTGGGAGCATTCTCCCTGGAGGGCGCGGCCCGGCCGGCATCAGCCGGGCATCACCCCCACGGCGGAGCGGACCGGGCGCCCGTCCTCGCTCGCGCATGCGCACTCACCAGCCACGCACAGCCTCACCCTCGGTCCCGGGAGCGGCAGCCCGCGCGGGGCCTCACCTGTGGGCGCGGAGCGCGGGACAGCGCCGAGGAGCGCGGGGCAGGGAGGCCGCACCGCGCCCAGGCCCCGCCTCCAGCCCCGCTCCCGTGCTGGCAGGAGGACGCCGCCGCCCGCCGCCCAGCGGGTCGAGCCGCCCACTACTTCCGGGGCGGCGCCCTGGCAACCGAAGACGCTACAACGGCTTCCGGGATCGGACTTTCCCGGCGGGTCTCCGAGCCCTGGGCTGAGAGCTTGGGAGGAGCCTGCCGCTTAGCCTCCCCCCGCCCCCCGCCCCCCAATCCTCTGAGCCTTCAGGGCCCAGAAATGCGGCGGAGAAGGGGGTGTGCGTGAGGCAGAGCGGCGGGATGATTGTGGCTCTGAGGCCAGTCCGCTCGCTCGTACCCCTCTGCTGCTCAGCTTCCGTATCTGCAAAATCGGGACGGCCCTAGCGCCTACCTGGTAGACTTGGTTATAAGGATAATATGACAAGTTGAATTCTGCATGTAGCAATCCATAAATGGCATGCTCAGCCATGACCGGGCAGCTCAGTTGGTTAGAGCGTCCTCCCCATTCGTCAAGGTTGCGGGTTCGATCCCGGTCAGGCCACATATAAGAAGCAACCAATGAATGCATAAATAAGTGCAACAACACATTGATGTTTCTCTCGCTTCTTCTCTCTCTAAAATCAATAATTTTTTAAAAATATATTTTATTGATTTTTTACAGAGAGGAAGGGAGAGGGATAGAGAGTTAGAAACATCGATGAGAGAGAAACATCGATCAGCTGCCTCTTGCACACCCCCCACTGGGGATGTGCCCGAAACCAAGGTACATGCCCTTGACCGGAATCAAACCTGGGACCCTTGAGTCCACAGGCCGACGCTCTATCCACTGAGCCAAACCGGTTTCGGTAGAAAATGAATAAATTTTTTTTTTATTGAGGTATTATATGTGTACATATCTTACCATTGCCCCCGCCCCCACCCCACACCCATACATGCCCTCACCCCCCAGAGTTTTGCGTCCATTGTTTATGCTTATATGCATGCATACAAGTCCTTCGTTTGATTTCTTTTTTTTTTCATTTACTTAGCATTTATTTTTTTTTATTTTTTTTTAAATTTCTTTATTGATTAAGGTGTCACATATTTGTCCTCATCCCCCCATTCCCATCCCACACCCCTCCCCATGGATGCCCCAACCCCCTGTTGAACTTGACCATTGGTTAGGCTCATAAGCATGCACACAAGACCTTTGGTTGATCTCTCCCCCCTCCCCCCACCCTCCCCTATCCTCCCTCTGAGGCCCGATAGTCCGATCGATGCCTCCTTGTTTCTGGTTCTGTTCTTGTTCTTCGTTTGATTTCTTATCACCCCCACCTCTCCCTAACTTTCCCCCTGTAATTTGAAAGTCTGTTTGTTGCTTTACTGTCTCTGTATCTATCTTTTTGTTCATCAGTTTATAATGTTCTTTATTATCCATAATAAATTTTTAAAAATATATTTCCTTATTGATTTCAGAGAGGGAGAGAGAGGGAGAGAAAGATAGAAACATCAGTGATGGGAGAGAATCATTGACCGGCTGCCTCCTGCACACTCCCTATTGGGGATCGAGCCAGCAACAGGGCATGTGCCCTTGGCCAGAATTGAACCTGGGACCCTTCAGTCCGCAGGCCAACACTCTAACCACTGAGCCAAACCAGCTAGGGCTAAAATCAATACATTTTTAAAAAATTAAATAAATGGCCTACTCAAAGTTCAGCTCACTTGTGAAGTGTTCCCTTGAGGGTGGGATAGGTCTAGTTCTTCAAACTATCTATTTTCAAACTCTCCCTGTAAGGAAGAAGCAGACTGGTTTAGTGAGAAGCAAAACTGAAGCCAGACCTGGACTGAAGCCTTATTGCGGCATTTAAGCTGAAGCCGTGTGTCTTCCTCTACTCCGGCTGCTATGACAACAAGCACTAGAGGTGGGGTACCTTCTAAACACCACAGATTAACTTTTCACAATTCTGTCACCGGCAGATTGGTCTGTGGTGAGGGCTGCTTCCTAGTCATAAATGGTTATCTTACTTTGTCCCCCCATGGCAGAAGGAATGAGGACGCTCCTTTGGGGCCTCTTTTTTTAGGGCACTAATCCCATTTATGAGAGCTCCACCCTCATGACCTATTCACCTTCCAAAGGCCCCGCCTCCTGATCCCACCACGTTGGGGCTTAGAATTCCAGCACATGACTTTGAGAGGACATAAACACACCACTCATTGTGCTATGAGAGCAGTTCATGAAAGAGAGAGTGACACTCAACCAAAAATATTGAAGACCCACAGCATTCAAGAAAGGCACAAAAATCAGCCAAGATGCACTGAACACCAAGGAAACTTCTAGACCAGCAGTGAGCAAACCACTGGCCACATCCAGCTTCCCACCTGGTTTTTGTCTTTTTTCTTTTTGTTCCACTTGGTTTTTATAGCTCAAAGCTAAGAATGGTCTATACCCATGACCCCAATTAAGTGAAATTTAATTTATCCCACCTCCTCTTAAAAAAAAAAAAAAAGTCCATTTGCTCATTAGTAGACCTGTATTACTAAAAAGTTATACTCCATTGTTATTTTATTTTGTATTTCATCAATGGAAAAGTTGTACAATTTTATGGAACTTGTCAGTGGCAGAGCCTGGATTTGAACCCAGAAAACCTGACCACTCACGCTACTGCTCCCTTGGAAAACAGAGAGCAGCCTCGGGGAAGACGGAGTTTTTCTGGGTGAAGTTCTGAGCTTTGCTTCCAGGGATTCCTGAAACCTCCCACAAGCCTCTCCGAGCGATTTCCATTCATCACCACTTACCGTTAGCACCATCTAGTGGAACCAGCGCTCACCTGGAGCCTGACAGCCACGTTCACACCCACCGCACAGCTGCCACTGTCCCTCCACTCCACGGCGCTCAGCCTCAGCGTTCTCCCCGTCAACTGAGGGGGGGAAGGAGCGTGGGGAGATGACAAAAGCGATGCGATTACGGCGCCTGGAACCACTGGCTCCTAATAGATGCTCAGTGAGCATCGTCTGCTGGCTCCTGGGGCCAGGTTCAGCCACGGGAGGTTTAAAATAGCAACTTGGGTGTATGGTCAGGGCCCCATCTTGGGATGACCTGGCCCCAGCCCCTCCCCAGCCTCCGTGTCTGCGGCTTCTCCTCCCTGGGCAGCTGGCCCTCTGCTCCTCAGCCCCGAGGGCAGCGCTGTCACCATGTGGCCTCGAGGCCTTCGCCCCGCCCACTATGGTGCATCCCTTCCCAGGCTCTTCCTGCCCCGAGGTGGTGACAGTCTGTCCAGGTGTCTTTTTTACTAAGAACCACCGGTTTCACAGTGGCTGATGGCCAGAGCCAGCCACATAGTTTGAGGGGCCCCATGCAAAATGAAAATACATGCTCCCTTGTTCAAAAATTATTAAGACTTTGAGGCCCTGGCCGAGTAGCTCAGTTGGCTAGAGCGTCCTCCCGATACACCAAGGTTGCAGGTTTAATCCCCCAGTCAGAGCACATGCAAGAATCAACCAATGAGCCCTAGCCAGTTTGGCTCAGTGGATAGAGCGTCGGCCTGCGGACTGAAGGGTCCCAGGTTCAATTCCGGTCAAGGGCATGTACCCTGGTTGCGGGCACATCCCCAGTAGGGGGTGTGCAGGAGGCAGCTGATCGATGTTTCTCTCTCATTGATGTTTCTAACTCTCTATCCCTCTCCCTTCCTCTCTGTAAAAAAATCAATAAAATAAAAAAAAATTTTAAAAAAAGAATCAACCAATGAATGTGTAAATAAGTGAAACAACAAATCAATGTTGCTCTCTCAAAGACTGTCTGTCTGTCGTCTCTCTCCCTTCCTCTCTAAAATCAATCCATCAATCAATAAATGTGTTTTAAAAAGAGTTTTAACTTAGCTGCAGCAGCATTAAACCCATTGCGGGCGGGTCTGAGCCAGGGGGCTTGAGCAGTTGGCCAGGTTGCAGCCCTCGGCAGCCGGCCCTCTGCGTGCAGGACGTGAAGTGCCCTAAACACCTGGCCATAACCCTGCCCACTCAGCCCTCACAAGAACCCTGCCCAGTGAGTGGTGTTATCCCGTTTTTAAAAAATATATTCTTAATATGTTTTTTATTGATTTTAGAGACAGGACAGGAGAGGGCTACAAAAAGAAAAACATCAATGAAAGAGAATCATCGATTGGCTGCTCCTGTACGCCCCCTACTTGGGATCGAGCCCACAACCCAGGCATGTGCCCTGTTTGGGACTTGAACTGGGGATCTCTTTGGTTCATGGATCGACACTCCACCACTGAGCAGCACCGGCCCAGCTTTTATTGAATTTTAGAGAGAAACATAGATTTGTTGTTCCACTTATTTATGCATTTATTGGTTGATTCTTTTTTTTCTTCTTTTTCTAAACAACCTCCCTTTCCTTCAGGAGTTTATTTCATTATTTTTTATATATATACATTTTTATTGATTTCAGAGAGGAAGGGAGATAGATAGAAACATCAATGATGAGAAGCATTGATTGGCTGCCTCCTACACGCCCCCTACTGGGGCAGGGGGATTGAGCCCGCAACCTGGGCCTGTGCCCTTGGCCAGAATCGAACCTGGGACCCTTTGGTCCGCAAGCTGACGTTCTATCCACTGAGCCAAACAGGCGAGGCCTATTGGTTGATTCTTGTATGTGCCCTGACTGAGGCTTGAACCCACAAACTTAGCGTATTGGGACGTTGCTCTCACCACCCGGGCTACCCGGCCAGGGCCTGTGTAATTCTGAGGAACTGCCAGGCTGTTTTCCAGTGACTGCAGCATTTTACACTCCCACCCCCAGCACACAGGGCCCCGATTTCTCTACAACCTCACCAACCTGGTTATTTTCTGTGTTTTGTTTTGTTTTTGGTTTTTGTTAACCCTCACCCGAGGATATTTTTCCATTGACTTTTTAGAGAGTGGAAGAGAGAGGGAAAGACAGAGAGAAACATCCATGTTCATGAGCCCCAACCAGGGTCTGGGCCGGGGAGGAGCCTGCAACCAAGGTACATGCCCTTGACCGGAATCAAACCTGGGACCCTTTAGTCCGCAGGCAGGTGGACGCTCTATCCACTGAGCCAGGCCCGTGTTTGTTTGGGTTTGGGTTTGACAGCAGCCATCCTAATGGGGTTGCTATCTCCACTTTTTAAATAAGCAAATAAGTTCCCCGAGGCCATGCAGCCATGAACATTATCAATTCAGCTGTGACCTACTGCGTGCCCTGCCCAACTCAGCCGCCACCCAGGACTCTGATGGAGCCCCAGCCCACTGCTCCCCGAGGCTGTCACTAACCCCAGGGGTGCCCCCTGCTGGACGGAACCCAGTGCCCAGCCCACCCCAGCCCACGCTGTGGCCAGGCCAGCAGGCCCTGCCCTGCGCTGTGCAGGGACTCTGTGCTCCACCCAGGCGCTGCCCCACCTCAGAGCCACCCTCAGGCCCTGGTTTACCACGGTCTCTAGCACTCCCCACTCCCCCATCCCCCACCCCCATCCCCCATCCCCCCATCCCCATCCCCCCATCCGTCTCATACACCACCTTTCACAGCACAGAGGGGAGGGAACCAGGCCTCAGACAGCATCCACTGAGGGTCAGGGAGGCGCTGGACACTGGGGCCTAGCTCTGGCTTTGCCAAGCCCATTTCTGGCCAGGGGGTGGGAAGGGGGGGGGGGGGGTGAGCCCTGAGACCCAGGCTGCCTGGTCTGGGGCCGCAGGAGTGGAGAGAGAGCCTGTGGGCTCGGAAATAGGTGAAAACAGAGGCTGGGGAGAAAATGGAACGCTGGGGCCTGGGGGGCAGGGAGGGGGCTCTCAGAAAGCCTTTCCTTAAGACCACGCTGCCCGCGAGCACACCAGCCAAGGGTGGGCTGCGAGCTGTCTACAGGGCAGTGACCAGCTTCACACGCAGACATGGATTCAGCCAACAAACAATTACCGCGCCAGCCCATGCCCGGCCCCAGTGGGCACACACATTCCTGAGCACGTGTGTCCTGTGTCCCGTGGCACAGAACACGCAGGCCCCGCGGGGCCAGCCGTGCTGACCTCTCAGGCCTGCTACGGGCCTCCTTCACTTCACCCCGTTTTTTCCTACGTTTCTCCCGTCACGTCCTCGTCCCTTCCTTCCTTTCCTTCGAAATGGGCCGCGTCTTCCCCTTGGTCCTGTCCTTTGCCCACGGTCCTCCTCCGCCATGCTGCTCCCGGGATTTCTCCATCCCCCTCCCACATGCCGAGCCCTCCTCACCGCAACAGGGGCCAGCAGGAAAGATCGCTGGATTGGGAGTCCCACCCTCAGGCCTGGGTTCGAATCTCAGGCCTGCTGCTGGCTGTGTGACCCCGGGCAGAAAATGCAACCCCTGAGAACCTTGGTTTCCCATGGCATGCCCCACGTCCCAGGCCTGGAGGGACCTGGAATGCCATGTGTCCTGGCCAGGAGCCTGGGCTGCTGGGAGCTGGGCCCCGCCTCCCCCCAGGCCCCAAGTCGGGGCTGCCACGTGGTAGGCAGCTGAATGAGGCACACACACACAAGCAGGGGTCTGGGGACACCTGGGGTCGCCTTGCCATTCTAGCCGTGTCCCAGCTACGTGCCCCCGAAGAGCATGGAGATAATTCACCTCCTGAGCGAGTGGGCGGAAAGAATCTTCCAGGCCCAGAGCTGCTGGGAGGCAAGGGGGCTCCCCACTTGTTGTTCCTCAAAGACCAGCCAGCTCGGGGGGCGGGGGCTGCTTCTCTGGGCGCCCAGCTCTCCATCCTGTCTCCTCTGCCTGCCTTCTCCCCATGTGGGCGCCCACAAGGACCCCTTTGCCCTCCTGCTGGGCCCCTCCCTCCCCACCTGCCGTCCCCCAGCCCTGAGGTCCCGGTGTTCGGACCCTCCGCCAGGTGAAGCTGCGTCGGCGGTGGAGGAAGGACGGTGACGGGAGATGATTCTCTCCGAGAGCCGCCAGGAGCCGTGGCTCTGAGTACTGACCTCTGTGTGCCCGGCTCCTCCTCCCGCAAATGGGGTTCAGAACACAACCAGCTCCGAGGGGTGTCGAGGTTCAGGGAGGCCGCAGGGAACAGCTCAGCAGGGAGCCAGGCACCGAGGGAGGGCGGTTTCTGTGAACAGGATAGTGTTGTTATTATGATACATTATTAACAAACAGAAGCACTCACATGAGAGCCACAGCCGTGCGTGCGTGTGTATGCACATGTATGTGTGCGTGTGCGTGTGTGTGTGCGTGTGTGTGTGCGTGTGTGTGTGTTGGGGCAAAGGCTGGGAAGGGAGGGACTAGAGTCCAGACTTTCTCTATCAGCTGGCTCTCAGGCTCCCAGAAACCTGCCCTTCCCCCTCCCCCTGCTGAAGGCCCAGCCCAGCCCCCGAAGACCGCAGGGGGCGGGGCTGATCTCCCCAGAGCAGGGGTTGGGACACCCAGAGCCAGGGTCCTGCCTGCGTCCCCAGTGCCCAGCGGGGCTCAGGAGTGGTGCGCTCTAGCCCACTGCAGCCTGTCCCAGCCTCCCGGATGTGCCCGGGCGACCGTGCAGGGCAGAGGCGGCGGCAGGCGGCGAGCTCCACACTTGGACTTCCCGGCTGCACACCGACCAGGTCTGGATGCGAAATGTCAGGTCGGAGAGCACCCTCACTGGGCATTTTCCAGACGTTCACCAGGCTGCCCTCCTCACAGCTGCGCCTAGGGCACCCCGCACGGCCAGAGAAGACGGGCGCGGGGGGGGGGGGGGGGGGGCTCCCTGCACTTAGCCAGGGCGGTCGGTGTGTTGTCAGAGGCCGGCGTGTTGTCAGAGGCTCAGCCGTTGGGCAGGGTGTTGTTGCTTTTGTTTGCAGTTGTGTTCGTTGTCAGCGGGGACACAGTAACATCTGCAGGTCCCCGGGGGAAGGGCAGGGCAGGGAATGGAAAGAAACTGGGCCCTGCGCGCTCGGGTGGCTCCGTGGTCTCCCCATGCAGCCGGGTGGCAGGTTCGATCCCCGGTCAGGGCACATGCAAGAACCAACCCATGAATGCGTAAATACGTGACAACAGATCGATGTCTCTCTCTCTCTCTCCCCTCTTTATCTCTAAAATCAATTTAAAAATGTTGTTTTGTTTAAAATTATTTCCTTTGAGAGAAAAAAAATCCCCAAATTCCGTGGTCCCCGGGTCCCCCTCATTCTCCGAGGCAGGAGAGGGAGTTTGGAAGCTGTGATCAGCATCTGTGAGACGGGGACCCCCCACACCACCTCCCCTGCCTGGCCTCGGCTCCCCCTGTGAGGCAGGACCGCAGGACCTGCCCCGTGAGGCTGCCGTGAGGCAGGGAGCGATGGTGACGGGACACTCACCCGCCTGGGAAGCAGTGTCTACTGAGGGGCCCAGCGGTGGGTGCAAGGGAGTGAGATTGCACAAGGGACCCTGCCCTCGGGGGGCTCATGGACCAGGTCCTCCTGGGGCGCCCCCACCCCCAGAGCAGCGGTGTGGACAGCAGTGGCCGCTGACACCACGCTGGCTGCGGGAGCTACTCGGACGGCTGTCATTGTTCAGAGCCAATCTGTCATCGCACCGATAAACCCGGCTGTCAGGGGGATGTTATTTCTGGATGGAGGGAGGCTCTGCAGGCCTGGCTCCTTCCTGCCGGCACCCACAGGGCCTGCTCCTCGCACGATAACCTGGGGCTTCCAGCCTGCTCCCGCCGGATGCCCAGGCCCGAGCCAGCCGCCACAATGCTGGGGAGCAGACAGCGCTCCCCTCTGACCGGATTCCTGGCGTTGTCTGAGGGAGGGAGGCCTGCTCTCTGTCTGCCTGACAGGCTGCCTGAGATTCGGCTATTTCGGTCACACGGGCTTCTTGGTTTTTGTCCCGAACACGTGTCTATGGCATCGTCGTGGCCCTGAGCTGAGCCGGGCCGGTTGAGCCTCCGCCATCTGCCCTGCAATGCGCTGGTCCCGTTGCCAACTGTCATTACCCTGCCACCAGCAGCGCTGGCCCCTCCGGTCCCACCAGGGGCTCCTGATGCCAAGCACCCCTGGCAGCAGCCGTAAATCAGGGTCTTCATTAAAGCCCCGGCCTGGGCTATTTCAAGTCTGATTCACGGTGCCTCGCTTAATTTTATCTTGTGGTATCGAGCTGAGTTTTAATTTGCCGAAAGTGCACAGATCTTAAGCACTCAGCTCAATGCACGTTTACAGATGTACAGACGCCATCCATATCACCCCAGGAAGTTCCCTCCTGCCCCCTCCCAGCCGATGCCCACCCCACCTCAGAGGTAGCCACTGGTCTCACCTCCATCACCAGAGGTGAGCTTTGCTGGTCTTGAACTTCATGCAAATGGAACCACGCAGTATGTTCTCTGGCTCTGGCTTCTTTCACGGAATATAACATCTATAAAACAGTTATTGTTTATGACCGGAAACTCAATACACATTCATTGCAAAAACTGCAAATAATTTACAAGAGAAAGAAAAGACCATTTAAACCCGGCGGCAGTGATTGGTGGTTGAGCGTCGACCTATGAACCAGGAGGTCACAGTTCGATTCCCGGTCAGGGCACATGCCCAGGTTGCAGGCTCGATCCCCAGTGGGGGGGCGTGCAGGAGGCAGCCAATCCAGGATTCCCTCTCATCATGGATGTTTCTATCTCTCTAGCCCTCTCCCTTCCTCTCTGAAATCAGTACAAATATATTTTTTTTAAAAAAAGAAAAAAAGTAAACTATTGTGTGTCTGAGAGGTAGTACTGCAGCGAGATTGGTACAGAAGTCTAGGGGCCACGGACTGCAGGTTAAACGGGGCTGTCAGGGAAGGCCTCCCTGGAAATAAACAGCAGGTATCTAATGGGAGAGCCATCGGGGGAGAAAACAGCAGGTGCAAAGGCCCTGAGGCCGCCAGGAACCTGTACGTGAGGAACAGCAAGGAGGCCAGTGTGCCGGGGTGGAGTGAGCAACAGCAGTTATAGGAAATGGGGCCGGAACGGTAATTAGGCTAGGTTAGGTAGGGCCTCAATTTCACGCTGTGTAAGATAGAGAACCCTGGCAGGATGTGAGCTAGGGAGGAACCAATCAGAATTTTATTTTATTTTTGTTAATCCTTGCCTGAGGATATTTTTTTTTTGTTAATCTTCACCTAGGGATATTTTTGTCCATTACTTTTCAGAGAGTGGAAGGGAGGGAGGGAGGGAGGGGGAGAGAGAGAGAGAAACATCAATGTGAGAGAGATAGAGGGACTAGTTGCCTCCCGAATGAACAAGCCTGGACTGGAAGTGGCATGTGTCCTTGGCCGGGAACTGAACCCGCAGGCGGACATTCTAACCATGGAGCCACACCGGCCAGAGCTTTAGTTTAACCTCACTCAGGCTGCTATGCTGAGTCCAGGCCTTAGAGGGGCTGGCGTAGAAGCAGGTAGACCAGTGAGGAGACTTTACACCGACCAGGTGGGAGAGGACGCAGTTCACAGGTAACGCCAAGAGGATTTGCTGAAGAGTCAGGAACCGGTGTCTTCGTTTCTATCGCTGCCTGACAAACCACAGCAGCCTAGTGCCTCCGAGCAACCAGGAACATGTGTTATCCTCACTGGAAGGGAGTCAGGCACTGAGGGGCAGCGGAGCGGCTGGTTGGCTCGGGGTCTCCATGAGGTGTCGGTGGGGCTGGGGTCAGCTGAAGGCTTGACTGTGGCCGGAGGACGCACTGCCAGGCCGGAGCCCTCACGTGGTGCCGGCTGTTCCTCCCCGAGGGTCCCTCCACGGCCGCCCGCTGTCCCCAGGGTGAGCGAGTCAAACCCGAGCGGGAGCCAGGCCAGAGCCACCCTCCAGCATCCGGCTGGGGAAACGCCAGAGCACCCCTCTGCCACGTTGTGTCCATGAGACGTGAGGGCCGGCCCCGGGCCCCCGCCCCTCAGCTCTGCCCCCGCCCGTGCGGGTCAGCGGCCCACACCTGACTCCAACAGCTCCCCGCAGAGCTCGCCTGTGCGGCACCAAGGCTCAGCCCTCACTCCGCACTCCGGGGAGTCGGACAGACAGACAGGTCAGTAGGTGCCTCAGGGTGAAGGAGGGGACGCGGAGGCCCCCACTCCTGAGTGACCTCGGACAGAAGTGACGATTGCCAGGCGCTGTCTGCCATTCTCACCACCATTTTTAAAAATATATATTTTATTGGTTTTTTTACAGAGAGGAAGGGAGAGGGATAGAGAGTTAGAAACATCGATCAGCTGCCTCCTGAACACCCCCTATTGGGATGTGCCCACAAACGAGGTACATGCCCTTGACCGGAATCAAACCTGGGACCCTTCAGTCCGCAGGCCAAGGCTCTATCCACTGAGCCAAGCTGGTTGGGGCCTCACAACCAGTTGAGTTGGGTGTTGCCCTTCGTGTTTCCCAGGAAGTGAGAGAAACTGAGCCCCGATGCATTAGGCCGTGCGGGAAGGAAAGCCCCAGCCCTCACCCCCCGCCCCCCACCCCGCATCCAGGCCTCTCCGCCTGCCGGTCAGCCGGCCTCTCCCAGCCTCGGCTCCTTGCCTGTAAAATGGGGGTGCAGTGAGGCTCCCGGAGGCTTCCCTCACCCACAGAGGCCCCGCGCAGGGCAGGCCGGGCTGGATGCGCCGAATGCCAAGTGGAGAAGGTGCTGCTGGCTCTGGCCAGGGGACGGGCAGCCGGGCACCTCTGCCCGTCGCGTGAGGCTGGGATGCCCCGTCCAGGAGCCCTGGGCACGCAGAGGCTCCGGGCGTCATCTCTCCCATACCCTCCCCCGTGGCTCCCGCCTCCAGTTCCTGAGATCTGGCTCCTGGCCTGCTGCCAGCCCTGCCACCCGCCGGACGAGGGCCGGCCTGACGCCAGGCGCCCCCGGTACCCCTCCTGCCGGAGGCCTTTCCTGATCGGGCGTGGCCTCTCCAGGGCCGGCTCTGCTGTCCCTCTCCTGGGGGCCCCTCACCTCTGTCTCAGACCCAGGGTGTCTCATCCCCTTTGGTCTCACAGAGACATGTGCCACCGTCTCTGGCTCTGCTCTGCCCAGACAAGACCAGACATGCTTTTCTTCCTCTTCTACTTCTTTTTTTTAATCCTCACCCGAGGATATTTTTTCTATTGATTTTTAAAGAGAGTGGAAGGGAGGGAGGAGGGGGAGAGAGAGATAGGAGAGAGAGAAAGAGAAAGAGAAAGACTAAGAGAGAGAGACATCTGTGTGAGAGACATATCAATTGGTTGCCTCCGGCACATGCCCGGACCAGGGCTGGGGATCAAGCCTGCAACCCAGATACGCACCCTTATCGGGATTCGAACCCGAAACCCTTCCAGGCACAGGCTGACACTCTAACCACTGAGCGACGCTGGCCAGGGCTCTTCCTCTTTAAAAAGAAATCGGTGTTTTTCTGATTACCAAGTTAATACGCTCCTATACAGAAAATTGGGAAAACACAGAAAAACAGGAGAAACACTACTAACCCACGCACCCCCTCACGCTCAGAGACGACCACCATTCCTAGCTCGCGTTCCCTTCCGCAGCGCCGGACCGTCAAACCTCGGTTCTCGAACGCCTCCCATCTCGAATAGTTCAGTTCTCGACCAAAGTGTTCACAGACACAGTCTCTGCTGTCAGCCTCCACTGCAGTTTTCACCGACACCTCTGCCTGCGGGGCTCAGCAGGACACAAAGGTCTCTCAGGCAGCGAGCCAAGGAGAGGACGGTGGTTAGCGCACGTTTGAACGTAAAGCGGCCAGGAGAGGGCTGATGCTGCTGCGGGTGTGGAAGTGCGCACAGAACCACCCCTCCAGGCGCTCAGGGGGAGGGAAGCTGCTGATGGGATCCACGGGGGCAGGGAGCCAGGGATCGCATTCCGGAGGCAGCGGTGAGTGAATGTCTTGTTGGAGGCTGGGAGGGCGTGGCTGGGACATTTAAGAACAGAAGTGTTTCTGCATTGAACAGCCCATTGGACGTGTTTGTGTGTAAGAAAGGTTATGGCAGGGAGTCCTGCGTGGCTCGGTGGTTGAGCTTCCACTCAGGAACCACGAGGTCACCCATTCGATTCCAGGTCAGGACACGTGCAGGAGGCAGCCGCTCAGTGACGTTTCTCTCTCACCCGTGTTTCTGTCTCTCCATCCCTCTCCCTTCCTCTCTGGAACAGCCTTCCGGAACTAATGAAGTTCGAGAAACGAGGTTCCACTTTATTTCCTTCCAAGCTTTTTAGATACGGATTAAAAAAAAAAGCCTGGGATGGAACTGGGCATACTGATTGTGAAATGTCTTATTTCATTTACTAGCCAGTGGTCGGCAAACTCATCAGTCAACAGAGCCAAATAGCAACAGGACAACGATTGAAATTTCTTCTGAGAGCCAAATTTTTTAAACTTAAACTTCTTCTAACGCCACTTCTTCAACATAGACTCGCCCAGGCCGTGGTATTTTGTGGAAGAGCCACACTCAAGGGGCCAAAGAGCCGCATGTGGCTCGCGAGCCGCAGTTTGCCGACCACGGCACTAGGCGATGCATCTCTGAGATACAGCTTCTTTTGTGAAAATGTCAGACTCCTCCGCAGTTCCTACCGGGGACCCCTTGCTAACAGCCTCTGGTTGACTCACCACCTACTGTGCGCCAGGCCCCGCGGGGACGCCTCGGCCTCATCCTTACTGCGGCCCAGGCTGTAGCTTTCCTCCCCAGAAAAGGCTTCACTCTAGGGGTTCACAGACCCCCAAGTCAGACGGGCCAGAGAGACCTGGGTTCGAGCCCCCGCCCTCCAGTTTCCGGGCTGTGTAGCCTCAGACAGAAAACATCATCCCCCTTCTCCCCCAGGCCTGCTTTGGGGTGATAGGAAGCCGGCGTCTTCTGCAGGCCCAATTCTAGGCCACAGGGAGGGGAGCATCAGGATTTTAGAGATGCAACGGGGAGACCTACCCTGCAGGGGGCCAGCAGGGGCACGTGGAGCCACCCAGGCGACATAGGCACTCGAGGGCCCCATCCAGGGAGGGACCCCACCCCCCCAGGGTGTCCACCAGGCCGTGGCAGGGGAAATGC
Source organism: Cnephaeus nilssonii (assembly GCF_951640355.1). Taxonomy (NCBI): domain Eukaryota; kingdom Metazoa; phylum Chordata; class Mammalia; order Chiroptera; family Vespertilionidae; genus Cnephaeus; species Cnephaeus nilssonii. The sequence continues at coordinate 2,974,277 of NC_137077.1, read as the reverse complement.
CTTGGAGGGGAGCCGGCCCTCGGCTGCTCTGGCTCCCGGCAGCGGTTCCCAGCCTCGTTTCGGCCACGCCCCCTGAGCATCTCTCATTCCTGATGCCCCCCTCCCTGTGACATGGAATTCTTATTATTAAAAAAGTGACTCCTATGCACGTGGAGGAAACCTGAAGGGCCATTAGCTTGGTCTAAACAGGCTTCCAAAGGCCATTAGCTTGGTCTAAACAGGCTTCCAAAGAACATGGCTTCCATGAAAGAGAAAAATAAAAGAACAAAAGGACAGTTGAAGTCCTGAGGAAGAAATCACTAAGAAATTGTTAAAAATAATAATAGGAAGTGATATGAAAAAATAGCAAATAAAGATTCAAAACATAATAGAGAACCGAAATGCATAAATACGTCACAATATATATTTACATGCTGTACATGAGGGTCCTAGAACCATAAGAAATGCAAAAGATTCACTGTGACTAACTCATTCTCGAATTGCCCCCCTCAAAAATCAAATTGCCCCCCTGTGGCGTGTGCCCCTCGCTGGGAACCACTGAGATAAGGTGTCCCAAGGCTGAGGACACAAGTCTGGGATGACAAGTGGAAAACAGGGCCATGGAAAAGCTGCGTGGCGCTGCCCCCAGGTGGGCCCTGGACGCTGGGCCAGCGCTGGGCCTGCACACACACATAGCCCAGCCCTCGCCCTGGGCCGCTCCCCTCCCCTCCCGCACTCCCGGAAAGCCTTGTCCTCACTTCTCTCCAGGCTTTGCACTGAGGTCAGAGCCTACACGACTCCCCTGACCACCGGCTAAGGCCCCCCACCCCCAACTCTCACGCCCTCCCCAGCTTCACTCTCCCTCCGAGCTTCTGACTCCACTGTCTCCCCCACTTGGGTGTGGGCCCCCCACTAGACTGTGTCATCTCTAGATCCCCACCATCTACCGCCCTGCCTGGTGTAGTGCAGGTGCCAATCAATATTTGTTACGGGAATGATAAAAAAAAGCCCTACCCTATGTTGGTGCTGCAAGGCCTGCTGGGCAGCGGTCGTGGCCTCAGCAGGAGAGGCTCTGGGGAAGGGCCCCGGGAAGAAAGGGCTGCCCCCCTGGGTCATGGCTGCCTCTTAGAGAGCAGGATCCACACTCAGTCCCACGGCGCTGGGAAGGCCAGCAGCTCCCCATGGAGGAAGGGAAACGAAGGCCCGGCGCTGGGGCAGCTGTGGGGGGTGGGGCGGGCAGGAGGTGTAGGGAGACCTGGGCTTGAACGGCTCTGCTGCCCACAGGCTGGATGGGCTCCGGTAAGTGGCCTTTTTCAGAGCCTCAGTCTTCTCATCTGTAAAATGGGTTACAAGTTCTCTCTTGCCTGTGCACTGACCCCTGGGGTGCTCTGGTGTCTGTAGTGCGGGGGGGTGAGGGGTGAGGGGGGATGGCCAGCTCCAGGCAGCAGTTGTAAGGATTCCAGATCGGAAAAGGTGCTTAGTCCTGGGATTGGGGGACTGACCAGGTGGTGGGAGCAGCGCGGTGGCGGCCAGTACTGCTCTTATTGCTATTGTCATTCACCTTCTACCCTAAGGCCTCCTGTGGACGGGGAGAGGCCAGGGTCCCCCGCAGGCCCAATTCTTATTCAAAACTTGTTTTCCTCCTCCTGTCCAGGGATCAGCATGTTATCTCAAGGATACTCTCACCGACCCCTCCCTAGGCCTTCCTACCTCCCGTCTGTCCCCACTGTCCTCCTCCCTCCACCAGTTTTGCTAATGTTTTCTGAGCACCTACTATGCGCCTGGCACTGTGCCTTCAGCCTCCAGACCCTCTGGAGGCATTCTCACACTCCTGGGCCCCTGGACCCTGTGTCATCGCCTCCCCTGTCTGATTTTTCATCTGCAGTGAATGCGGAGAGAGGCCCTATTTTTAGGCTTCGGGCTCCTGCCAGGGAGGCACTGTGGTTATTAGGGAGGGTCAGTGCCATCCAGACTTTGGGGGGCTGGGAGACAATGGGATTTGGGGGTGGGGGTGAGGGGGGGAGATCAAAGAAAGGATCACAAGTAGTGGAGGCCAGGAGAGCTCCCAGGGCGGGGGAGGCCTTGGAGCTGGAACTCTGCAGAGTTTAGGAAACATTTTAGGATTATCTCCTCTTACACCCCCACCCCCTACCCCCCCAGCCTGGGGATCTAGCGGGTGGGGGTAGGAGGGGATGCCAGACGCTGTCATCCCATTTCTCAGGTGAGGACCCAGAGGGAAAAGTAGGTAACATGGTCACTACAGAGGCGGGAAGGGGCGAGGGGGCCCCAACAGGTAGCAAGTGAGAGAAACAGGAGCAGGGAGGCCCGGACCCCCCGCTGCTCGGGTCCTGAGGCTGCAGGACTGAGGTAAACAGCCTTGTTGTTGTGTTCCTGGGACAATGGTTACTTTGTAATTCCCGCCCTCCTCCACCTCCGACTGGGACCCCACGCCCCTCCCCCCAGGACCCACCCCTCCCCACCTGCCCCCTGGGCCCACCCCCAGGAACCTTTCTGATTTCTCTTCCCTCTCAGGGCCTTTGGGGGCGGTCTCTGTCCCCCATTTCCCCCTGGGCCCAGGAACCCCAGAGCAGGGCTGGCCGACCCCACTGTGGGAGGCAGGAAAACGGGGTGCTGTGAGTGGTGCAGCAGGAAGGAGGGGGCGTGGGGCGGAGGGTGCCCAGAAGGCGGGTGGCTGCGTGCGCCCAGGGTTCTTGCACTCGACGGGAGGTTAGGGAGATGGAAGGCGGAGAGGGCTGCACCTTTGGAATGTATTTCATGCCGCTGAGCGTACACTTCAAACTAGTTAAGATGGTCCATTTTACGGGTCTTTACCACAATAAAGAAACTGAAAACCCAAACAGAACCTGGGTAGCTCCCGGAGCGCCCCGCCCTAAGCGCGAAGACTGGAGCGCTCAGTCCTCGCTGTTTTCGGAGCCTGTGTCCCGGGGAAATAAAGGGGCGTGAAACGCACACCGAGCCCTTAGGACGGCTTTGAGGACGGGGGGTCATCCCTGTAAGGGTGCGGGTTCACCCACAGGTGTCCCCGGGGCCGGCGGCCTGCACGCCGCGTGCACACGAGCTGGGAACGGAGAGCAGGAGCGGAGCGTCAACAAGCAACCGCGACACTGTAGCGGGTCTGCTCTCCGCACCGGAGCCCGGACTCGGCGGGGGCGGCGGGGCGGGGCGGGGCGGGGGGCGGGGCCGGCGGTTTATACGGGAGCGCGGGCCGCCAGCTGCACGCCATCCGCCGCCGGGCTGAGCGCCGTGGGCACCGCCACGCCTGGCACCGCCACCGCCGACGCGAGGTGAGTCCGAGCCCCGCCTTCCCTGCGGGGACCCCCACCCCGCGGCCGCCCGCCCCGCGGCCCAGCCCGAGCCCGAGCCCCCGGAGCGGCCCTGGGTGCGGGCGGCTGGAAGGCGGGAGCCCCCAGCAGCTGTCGGGGGTGTCGCTGGCGGGACCCTGGCTCCGAGACACCCCCTCTCTGGGGGGACCTGGGCTCCCCGCGGGCCTCCGTCCCCGCATCCGAGCGATGGGGCGGCCTGAGCGCCCCCCGGGAGGACCGGATCCCTCGCCGTCCCGCCCCGCCCTCCCGCGCGGCCTCGGGGCCGGGAGCCCGTACCCCCCGTGCGCACCGGGCCGGGACGCGGGGGCGCCAGCCGGGCGGCCACCAAAAAGGGAAGATGGCGTCGGGCACCGTCCCCGCGGGACCGAGGTGCCGCCCGCCGCCGCGCACCTGCCCGGAGTGAGCGACGGGGCTGATGGCGGGACCGGGGAAGTCCGAGCAGGAACTTGGGCGGCCGGGGCGCGGCGCCACTCCCCTGCGGGGCCTGCGCGGGGGCCGCGGGGGGCGGCGTGCGAACCGCGGGGGCCGCGGCCTGTTCCCGGGAGGCGGGAGGCGGCGGCCGGGGGTCCGCACTCCATCCGGTGACCGGCCGCGGCCCCGCGCTCAGGCCTCCGGGGTGCGAGTCGTTTTGTGAGCCGATGGCGAATTGTTACTGTAATTTTGCAGCGCGAGCCCCGGGGCTGGACGGGCTGTTGTTGTGCTGCTGCTGCGGTTGTAACATTTTGCGCGGCACCTGCTGCCTGCGCTCCGGAGAGGGTTTGCTCCGTCGGCTGGGCTCCAGCTCCAGCTCCAGCTCCAGCTCCCGGCCCGGAGGTGCTCAGCCGGTCCTTCCCTCGTCAGGAGGAGACGGCCTGTGGCTCCCCCGCCGCCTCAGGATGGGTCCCATGTTACAGACGGAGAAACGGTGCGGTTCCAGGAGGGAGCTTAAATGCTGAAAGCTCACAGCCATGCTCTGGGAGCCGAGCACAAACCCTCCGCTCAGTCCCTCTGTGTGATCTTCGCTGCGCTGCTCTACGGCGGGGCCTCAGTTTGCTCATTCTGTAAAATGGGTCCATGAGGTTTCCAAACCGGGTGTGGAGAACGCCTCGCCAAGTGTTCACCGTTAGTGGCGTCCTGGAGTTAACACTTGAACCTTATTCTACTTCTTCTGGGCGTGCCTTAGGGATGAGTTTTCAGGAGCGGCGCGTTTTTGTAGTTTTTGTAGTATTGGTACCGTTTGCACTGGTTCCCTACCTGGTCTGTCTGAGGCCGAGGCTGGGCCTAGGTCCGGGTGCCGGCTGCTGAGTGCTGCTCTTCCTCCTGTTTCACCTCTCCTCCACTCTTCCCCTCCCTCCTCACTCCAGGATGTGGGGATTTCCCACCATCTTCTGCACCTCAAGGTCACAGGGATTTCGCTGTGGCTTCTCCAGTCTTACCAACCTTAGGCTGTACAAGTTTAGTGTTGCTAGTTGGTTTTTTTTGTGTGTGTGTGTGCTTTTCTTTAGTTTTTGTTTTAATATGTCTTCAGTATCTAGGAAGACTGGCTTCCAAGCTGCGGGCTTTCAGCCAGTGCCTCAGAATGTCTTCCTGGGCAGGGGGATATACGTTATGTTTTCAGTGACGTCAGAGAGAAGAAGGGAGCGGGAGGGAGAGAGATGCATCAGTGATGAGAGAATAATTGATTGGCTGCCTCCTGCACACCTCCTACTGGGGATAGAACCTGCAACCTCCCCCCCTTTCCCGGCATGTGCCCTGACCGGGAATGGAAGCAAGACCTCCTGGTTCATAGGTCGTCATTCAACCACTGAGCCACGCCAGCTGGGTGGAAACATATTTAATAAACCTTCTGAGTTGGCGGCCAGTTGATCTTGGTTTAGGTGGGACCTATCTCGGCCGGGATATTCCTCCAAGCACCAGGGATCCCCAGAGGCCTTCCATGGGATGGTGTGAGGCTTAAAACAAGTGGAGGGATACGCTCAGCACGCCCCCTATGGGTGTCACTCTCATCATTGCCGCCTCCTCTGAGAAGTCTTCTCTGACTGCCTTGGGTAAAGGTGCTGTCCTCCCGCTCCTCCCACCACCTCCTCTGTCCCGGGACCTTATTGTCCTGCCTCCAGGACACGAAGGGCGGTGTGAAATGGCCCGTGTGGGCCCACTGGTGTGACTTAGCCCGTCTGGGTGCCGTGAGAGCAGGAGCTCCAGCCCAGCCTGGGCCCAGGGGCGGAGTGGGCAGGGGCCGGCTGTGCCAGCTGTGGGCAGTTTCGGGTGGGCAGTAGGTGAAGAGCTGGGCTCCCGGAGCTGCAGAGAAGGCAGAGAGCAGTGTCGGCCGCGTTGGCACCTGTGAGCGTCTCTGGTAAACGGAAGGGGCGTCGGGAAGGGGTCCATTCCGCTGTGTCCTGAGCTGGCCCGGAGGCACGCCCGCTCCTGGAAAGTCCTGTTTGGGGGCCCTACTAAGTTTGTAGATGGGGAATGGCTTCTTGCCCCCCTGCCTCGGGCAGAGTGGAGCCCACGAGAGACCGGCTGCTTGACCCTCTGCTCAGAACCATTCCGAGGAAGTCCCCGCACGCTCGGGTGTGTTGTTGGCGGCCGCCAGGAAGCCTGCAGCGCCCGCAGTGGACGCGTGCAGCCGCCCCCTCGTCCCTTTGTCCTGCCCAGGGTGGGTTGGGGCCGGGCTCCCTGCGAGAAATACGGGGGATGTACGGGATGCAGCCAGGTCTGGCGGCCAGGGCCTCGGGGCGGCTCCGGGGAGCAGCTGATTTTCCTAGAGTCAACATTAGGATGTGACAACACAAAACACCGGGCCTGCTCGGGAAACCTGTTTTTCTGGCGGCAGGAGAAGACACCCGGTCACCAGACTCAGAGGAAGTGCATGTTCCAGGGCGAAGACAAGCCGCCCTAGCCGGTCTGGCTCAGTGGCTAGAGCGCCGGCCTGTGGACCAAATTGTCCCGGGTTCGATTCCAGTCAAGGGCATGTACCTTGGCTGCAGGCTCCTCCCTGGCCCGGGCCCTGGTCGGGGCTCGTGCAGGAGGCCACCCCTCGATGTGTTTCTCTCACATCGATGTTTCTCTGTCTTTCCCTCTGTCTCCCTCTCTCCCTAAAATCGGTGGGAAAATAGCCTCAGGTGAGGATTAGCCACCGAAAAGCAAAGCAAAGCCCACCTGGCTGTTGGAGGCTCGCTGTGAACGGGAGGTTTAAGATCGAGGTGGCCTGTGTGTCTGGTTTGGAGCTCAGGAGGGGCCCCCTGAGGCAGGGCAGGGCGAGCTGCGGGCTCCATGGACCGACTCAGGTGTGACCCCGGGTGCCCAGCGCGGCCGGAGCTCAGGCTCCCGGGACGCTAGCTTCCCGTGGGTGAGCATTGTGTGTGCCCTGCACGCGGGCCGCCTCCTCACAGCTGCCTCCCCACCAGGCTCTCACGCCTGCCCTTTGGCGAAGGTGAGCGTGTGTCCACTCTAGGGTCCCCCAGCCAGGCCTGCCCGGCACCCTGAGCCCAGCTCCCACAGCGTGTGACATGCCGCCTGGCTCCCCCAAGCTGTCCGTGTTCACTGGGCCTGCGCTGAGCTGGGCAGACAGACCAGGAAACGTTTAATGAGACTTTAATGGGCCGAGTGCCCATCCAGGTCTGTTTACCAAGTGCTGGGAGGAGGAAGATGCGGAGCCATTGATTGGTGGGGAGCAGCTGGGTTCTGAGGCCTGCCTGGAGGAGGGAGCAGCTCCCCCCGCCCCCGTGCCAGCCTGCGGAGGCAGAGGAAGGGTGTAAAGATGGGGTTGAGGCTGCAAAAGGGCTGGGAAGGCACTGCAGGGAGACCCCAGTCTGGGGGGAAGAGACCCCGAGGGCTGCCTGCCCTGGGCTCCGCAGGGATAGCCCCTCGGCCACCGTCAGTACACGCTCTTTAACTTACCGGCCGACCGGGTGGCATCGGCACCGACACCTGCCCTTCCAATGGCGCTGGGAAGGCACGGGGTCCGCTTGCTGGTGTCCCCCAGGTCCTGGTGACTGCAACCCCCTGTGACTCTGAGAACGTGACCGCTGGGTTTTTCTTGCCCTGCCTCCCCCCCCCCCCCCCCACCTGTTTTCTCTTCATCTCGTTGAACTGTTTATCATAACAGACTGGGTGGCTCATGAGCAACACGATTTATTTCCCGCCCATATTTCCCGCACTTTGGGCGCTGGGAGGCCAAGGTCAGGGCCCACTGACTTCCGTCTCCGCCCTGGAGGACGGGGCGGGCCCCTTCAGAAAAGCACGAATCCTATTGGCGGACCCTCCCAAGGGCCCGCCTCCTAAAGCCCCGTGGCCTGTTAGGTTTTCAACATAGGAATGGGGGGCAGGGGAGAGGGAGGGGGGATGGAGACACCCAAACATTCAGACCAACCACAGCAAACTGACTTAAAATTACCTTCAAGCCCTAGGCTGTTTGGCTCAGTGGATAGAGCGTCGGCTTGCGGACTGAAGGGTCCTGGGTTCGATTCCAGTCCCAGGGCACAGGCCCAGGTTGTGGGCTCCATCCCCAGTGGGGGCCATGCAGGAGGGAGCTGATGGATGATTCTCTCTCATTGGTGTTTCTGTCTCTCCCTCTTCTTTCCTCTCTGAAGTCAATAAAAATATATTTTTAAAAAATTACTCTCAAAACCTGTTGTCAAGAGGATTATTAATGTTACACTTGTGCTGCAGTTTGGAGTATTTCTATAGATAATCAAGAAGGAAAAGACAGAAAAGAATCTCCCCAACGCTTGTTTTACATCCGAGGAATTCGTCCCGAGTCCGAGGGGCCAAGGAATTTGCCGCGTGTCCCGTGGCCGAGCCGGCCGAGCACCCGGGCCCCCCCCCCCCGAGTGTCTTCCAGGCGGGCCCGGCAGCCGCTCCGCCCTGCCTGCCTGGGCCCCCGCCGGCCTGGGGCCGGGTTGGCCTGCTCCGGTGGGGAGACCCCCCCAGGTGACCATGGGGCCGTTTTTTTCTCCCATGAACCCCACAAACAGCGGAAACCACTTTGTCCCTGGGCAGGTGTGAAGGCGGCACGCACACACCTGTGTCTTTTCACGTTCCTGAGGGGTTACGACGCCACCTGAAACCACACTCAGGTAGAACTGGAAACAGGAACCGATTCGCTTCTGTCTTGCTGAGGGTTTCAGGGTCACCTGAGGGCATTTTTCCATGGGTTTTTAGAGAGTGGAAGGGTGAGGGAGACACAGCAACTGGCTGCCTCCTGCATGCACCCCGTCCAGGGCCTGGGAATGTGCAACCAAGGTCCTTGCCCTTGACCAGGATCAGACCCGGGACCCTCCCGTCCGCAGGCGGGAGCTCTAGCCACGGAGCCAAATGGCGGTGGCCGTGGTTGAATCTCCAGTCCTGTCCCCGGGCTGAGGGGGTCCTCCTCCCTGTGCCTTTGAGGAAATAATGATCAGAGAGGTGGTCGCATGGCCAGGCTCACACAGGACAAAGGCCACAGGTGAACTGCTGAGTTTGGGGTGAGGGTGATATGTTAGTTGCAGAAGTAATTATATACTCAGAACACTGAAGCCTTCCTCCATCCCTTGCCAACTACCCCAGGCATTCCGCGAGCCCCTCCAGAGGTAGCCGCTACGAGACACATTTCCTTCCAGGTCTTCTGTGTTTCCATTTGTACATAACGTATGTAACCAGCCTGGCCGGTGTGGCTCAGTGGTCGACCTATGAACCAGGAGGTCAGGGTTCAATGCCAGGCCAGGGCACATGCCCACGTTGTGGGCTCGGTCCCCAGTAGCGGGTGTGCAGGAGGCAGCCGATCCATGATTCTCTCTCGTTGATGTTTCTATCTCCCTCCCTCTCCCTTCCTATAAATAAATTTAAAAATATTTTAAAAAATGTATGTAACCAGTGATATGTACACATTTGCATAAATGGAGTCACAGCTGGCTCCTCACTTGTGTCCCTCGCCACGCCTTCTTCCCATCTTTCCTGTGGAGACCCACCCAGACCCGCCTCCTTCTGTTTTCCCGGGGCCACCTGCCCACCACGTGTGGACGCGGGGAGGACGGGGTGCCGGCCCTGCACCAAGCTGAGGTTCCGGAGCTTACGTCGCCAGGTGCCCAGGGCAACCCCAGGCCGTGAATCCGGCTTGAACAGCTCCTGCCACGTTTTGACCTGAACGGTGGCTCTAAAGGAAGTGCCTGGAGTTGGAGGCCTCCGATGGGTGACCAGCCCTTCACTGCTGAGCCTCAGTTTCCTCACCTGTAAATAGGGGGGCCCCTCCCACAGGGTTAAAACTGTATGTGTGCACATGTCCGTTCCGCCCCGCCTCCACCTCTGGGCTCCAGGGCAGGGTGCGAACAGGTGGAATGACGCGTTTCTCCGAGCGTGTCCGCCCAGGTTGCTGCGTCAGAGTATTTCTGGAGCCCGGATGTGCGTACCCTGCTTTTGTGGCGAAGAGGCTCTGGATTTCCGTTCTCAGCCCTCTCAGGTCCCCATCTGTGAAATGGGGGGACAGTCCCCTCCTTCTGAGGGAGGTTGATGCAAATAAAAAGGATGTGGGGGTCACCCGGAGATGAAGTCACAGGCCCAGAGAGCGGCCAGAGCGAAGCTGGGACTGGGCTGGCCCGGGTCCCCCAGCCTGGGGGGGGGGCGGAGGGTGCAGCAGGCACCGGGGCCGGGCGGGGCGGCCAGCACCCGCACCGCTGGTCGAGGAGGCAGGCTGGCTGCAGGCGGAGGGCGGCACCCCGGGGCCGGGGCCTCAAGAGTCCCTTTCAAGCCACAATGTTCCAAGTTTGTGAACAACACCCACCCACCCCCAAGGCCAATTTCCAAAACTTTCTCTTTGCTTGAAATGCCTTTCTCCTTACTTACCTCTCCCTCCCTTTCCCCATGATCTCTCCATCACTCAGGGAAGTGAACCCGCCCCCCGACACAGGCTGTTTGAGCATCTGCAGGTTCAGAATGGCCCAGGCTGGAGCCTGGAGCCTGGACTTCCGCTCCAGGTGGGGAGGGAGTGGGAGGAGGAGGGAGGAGGGTGGGGGGTAGGGGTGGGTACTTGGTAACTGAAATAGACCTTTAAGACGAACAGCTCTACCGCCTCCAGAGGCCCAGTCAGGGCACATACAAGCATCAACAATAAACGCATTAGGGAAGTGGAACAACACGTCGATGTTTCTCTCTCTCTGAAACCAATAAAATTAAATAAAAATGATAAAAGACAAACAGCTCCATTTCAGACCAAGTCAAGCTATTGACTTGAAACAGTTTTTTTTAATTATTTTTTTTAATTGATTTCAGAGAGGAAGGAGAAATAGAAACATCAATGATGAGAGAGAATCATTGATCGGCTGCCCTTGCACGTCCCCCACTGGGGATCGAGCACGCAACCCAGGCATGTGCCCCGACTGGAATCGAACTGGGGACCCTTCAGTCCGCAGGCCAACACTCTATCCACTGAGCCAGACTGGCTAGGGCTTGAAACAGTTGTTTTTGCTTTAGTTTTTTAAAAAAAATAATTCCAGAGAGGAAGGGAGAGGGAGAGGGAGAGAGAGAAACATCAATGATGAGAATCAGCGATCGGCTGCCTCCTGCACGCCCCCTACTGGGGATCGAGCCTGCAGCCCTGGCATGTGCCCTGACCTCCTTGTTCATGTATCGATGTTCAGCCCCTGAGCCACGCCGGCTGGGTTTTGCTTTAGTTTTGAGTCAGTGATGGCCGCACACCCGTGGAAGTAAAGGTCCCAGAGCACAGAAGCATCTTTATAATAAAGATGTAACATGCAAATGGTCGTTACGCCAGGAAGCATAGGGGGCAGGGCAGCAAGCTGTGCGGGGGGGGGGGGGGGGGGGGCTACAGGAGGGCGGGGCAGCGGGCGGAGAGCTACTGGAGGGCGGCAGCGAGCTACTGGCACTCGGATTGGTGTGCAGGGCTACTAGTATGTGATAAAAATCAGGTCCCCCCCCCCCCCCCCAGCCCTTCCCAGAGACACGGTCTGCTGGACTGATCTGTGCAGAGAGCAGTGTCTGTTTACTCTCCTTTTCCTCAGGGCAGCAGCACAGTCACAAACTAGCTGCTCCCTCCCGCTGTGTCCTGTCGCCACGCGCCTTCACGATCTTGGCACCGGGGCACCTCCAGACCCGCGGCGTGCCCCTCCCAGGGCCGCCGGGACGGGTGGGTTTCTGTCGGATGCGTCTCTGGAAGTCAGAGGTTCCGGACATTTGTGACTTTGGTGGATGCTGCCTGAGGGACCCCGCTGCCGTCCTGCCCCTCATGACCGCTCCCGTCCCACCTGTGGGTTCCTTAGGGGCTCCGTTTGGCGCCTGCCGGGCACGCTGAGGGCCACAGTGGGAGCTTTCCCCCCTGGGCAGACGGGGGTGCTGTTTGCCTGCAGAGGGCCCTGTCCCGGCCGCTCAGGTCAGTCCTGGTCGCACCGCAGTGGCAGAGCGGGGACGGAGCCCAGGCCTTCCTGCTGAGGTCAAGGCCGTTCTGCTCGAGCGCGTGCCCGATGCTGTGGGCTCTGGGTGCTCCACCCACCGGGGCATCACCCCATCACGGGCAGGGGCAGGGCTGTGACTGGGACGGGGGGGTGGGGGTGGAAGCCCTCCCAGAAAAGACAGGACCAGGGTTCCCCGGCCAGGCCCACCCAGCACCCTGTGGCCTGGCCCCAGGACCCAGTGTCCAGCGGGCATTGCCGGGCCATGCCCTGTTCCTGGTTTGCTGACACGTGGCAAGGCTGGGCTGGAGGAGGCAGAGGGTCCACACGCCAAGGAGGGGCCAGCTGTTAGTGTCCGTGTGTGTGTGTGTGCACGCGCGGGGCACAGCCTGTGACCTGTCGCCTGTTGGAAGGAGCATCTTCCTCCCTCCACTGACCTCCCTGTGACCCCTCTGGTCCCTTCCGCCCTCTGACCTTGGCCTGCCATTTTTGAAATTGAAATTGTCAGCGTCCTGCCCGGGTCTGTGGGTCCCCCACCAGGAGGTTGACACCCCTCCCCGACTTCTGCAACCCTGGCCTGTCTGTCTTTGGCAGAACACCTACTGTATGCTGCACCGGAACGCGACTCGCTCAGCTTCAATGCAGCCCTGGGAGGGAGATGGCATGTCCCCATTTCCCAGGCTTGGAAACCGAGGCCAGGCCTGGAGCTGGTGGCTAAGGGCAGAGCTGTTAACCCAAAGCAGGCCAGCCGTGTGGCCCGGCCTGCAGGTGTCCCCACGCCGCGGGGGCGGCTGTCCTCTGCACAGGGGCTAGATTTGCATCCTGACCTCTTCGGACCTAACGGGGCTCCTGGCTGTGTTTTCCACTGAGTCTGTAGGAGGGTGAGGTGTGGGCTGTCTGGGTGGGTGGGGACGCGCGGCTTCCTTTCACCAAAGAAGGGCTTTAAACCACATATTTGCAAACCTGTTGGAAAAAATAGATGCCGACAGCCAGGCCCGGCTCCGGGATCGGCAGCTGCCGCGGCCTCCGCACGGGCCTTTGCTTAGTCCTGCCACAGGCGCTGCTCCGCTCGGTGCCGCGAGTCAGGGAGGGTGGAGGCCGCGCCTGCGCTGTTGCTGGCTGGCACATGAGCACGGATTCCGCCCCTTTGTCCCACAGCAGCCCCGAGAGGCAGCATTGCTGGTGTCAGTGACGCGGGAGGCCACCCCGCAGCCTGGCTCCGAGTCCCTGCTCGAAGTCAGAGATGTGGGACCCGCAACGCCAGTGTGATTGGCTAGAGACAGAGGGAGCAGATGGCGTGGGAGCCCCGTGGTGCCCCCACCTGGCTCTAGGATCTGGAAGGGGACGCTAGAGCCGAGTTCTTTAGGGGCAAAGAGGCGTGAGCCAAGCCAGGAGACAGGATGGTGGCCAGCGGGCACTGCCCATGACACATCGGGCATAGTGACAGCCGTCTGTAGTGGCAGGGACAGGGCCCAAGGTGAGGGTGGCAGGCGGAGCTGGCGAGGCGGCCGGGTGAGGAGAGGGCCCTGGTCGCGGGGTGCCCCATTTGTTGCCAAAGGTTTCCGGGATTGTCGGGGGGTAGGGTGGGGGTGGGGTGGGGGCGAGGGATGTGGGATCAGTGGGTCAAGGTGAGGCTCTGAGACCCAGGCCCAGTGAAGTCCCCTCGAGGCCCCAGCAGGGAGGGGTTTCCAGGGGCCTCAGCCTGCAGAGGGGGGTGGGCCGGAGGGAGGGGGAACCCGGAGGCCGATGCAAATGAGGGCTGGGACTGCTTTCCCAGGGAAATGGTCATTTCCATAGACACCAGCCCCCGGGGCCTGGGTGCAGGCAGCGCTCCTGGTCACAATTCCTCAACCACCGGCTTATCACCAGCTCAAGTGCAGTGTGCGCTCACTGCCTGCAGCCTGTGCAGGGCGCCCTCCCCCCGAGCGCTGCCTCCGTTCATCTGGGTCTTTCCTGTGTTTAACGAAGTGTTACATTTTTCTTTCTTTCTTTTTAAAATATGTTTTTGTTGATTTCAGAGAAAGGAAGGGAAAGAGAGAGAAAGAAACATCAACGATGAGAGGCAATCATCGATCGGCTGCCTCCTGCCTGCCCCACACTGGGAATCGAACCGTGACCTCTGGGTCATAGGTTGATGCTCAGCGCTCCACCCCTGAGCCTCACTGGCTGGGCTGGAGTGTTCCGTGTTTCTCCGGAGATTTTAAGCGTGTTCTGTGAGATTCATCCCGGATCAAAACCTGTGACGATGTATTTCTTTTCTCCTGGTCCCTTCTGGTTGCCCTGCAGGGAGGCGGTGGGTTTCTGTATGTTGATCTTGGATCAGGAACCTTGAAACGCCTGCCTTTTACGAAAAGGACCCCTTTCCTTCTGCCGGCGGGGATGGTGCCATCCTCGGTTCTCAGCGGCTTCCTTCATCACAGTCCTCTCTGTGGAAGTCTAGCTCCGTCCTCCTTCCTTTGGGACAACTGCCCCTCCCCCGAGTTCTCCTTTCTCTGGCCAAACGGGCCAAGTTGCCGGAAGAGGGGTGAAACGAGGCAGGGCTGGGGTCATGCCCTGGCTGCCTGGATCAGGGCTGGTCCTTTCAGCAGCCAACCTCCCCTCCCCCCAGTCATAAGGCTAAGAAGTCACTCTGGCTACAGCAGTGGCGTCAGACCACACAGGTTACGTGTCGTGAACAACTGCGGAGGGGCCGGATGCATGGCCCCAGCACCCCCCCCCCCCCCCCCGCCCGGTGCTGATGAGGGAAGGCTGCACCCCCAGCGCTGGGCGTTTGGATTGCTGACAGCATTTAGGGTCTTAGAAAGGTCACCCTGCCCTTCCCCGGACACGTGTGCAGGCCCGAGGGTCTGGGGGAGTCCCTGCCTCTTGGCCCTACCTGCCTTTCACCTGTGCCTGCAGGCCCCTCGCAGGCAGCGGCGCCCCGCCCCCCCCCCCCCCCCCCCCCCCGGGTGCGGATGCTGGGCCTGACCTGCCAGCTCCTCTCTGCCAGCTCCTCTGGGGCGGGGGCTGTCCTGACAGGTGCGCTGGCATATGCCAGGCCGCGGGCTCGCCGAGCCATTGTGGCTGTGTTTACACCTTCATGTCTGATTTCTCCGCCCCGCTCCCGCTCCCGCTCCCGCACTGCCTTTCCGTGGGCTCCCATCCGGAACAGACGCAAAACTGCCGCTTCCCGCTTAGGAAACGCAAACAGCCGTCCCTCTTGGAGAGGCGCTCCGAGCAGTTCTTCTCGGGAACAGTGCTGTCCTGTGCGCCCCCTCCCTCCTCCGAGGCCCCCACCCCCCACCCCCGTGCCTGTCTGCGCCCTCGCTGACGCCGCGGCTTGGCCATCGCCGCGCCTGCCTTTGGGGCGCATTGTTGAGACTCACCTGTCTAGACTCGCCCGGGCACCTGGGGGCCCCCAGCTTCCCTGTGTTCCCTGAGCCCTGCCCGCCTTCGCCTTCTGCGCCTTCACCCTTTCACGCTGGAGCAAGTGGGGGCGCACTCTTGTGCAGCCTCTGTCCCCGGAATTGGGTACCCTCTGACCCCAGAGGTGGGTGCCCTCTGTCCTGGAGGGGGTGCCCTCTGACCTCGGAGGTGGGTGCCCTCTGTCCCGGAGGTGGGTGCCCTCTGTCCCGGAGGTGGGTGCCCTCTGACCCCGGAGGTGGGTGCCCTCTGTCCTGGAGGTGGGTGCCCTCTGTCCCCGGAGGTGGGTGCCCTCTGTCCCCGGAGGTGGGTGCCCTCTGACCCCGGAGGGGGGTGCCCTCTGTCCCCGGAGGGGGGTGCCCTCTGTCCCCGGAGGGGGGTGCTCTCTGTCCCCGGAGGTGGGTGCCCTCTGACCCCGGAGGGGGGTGCCCTCTGTCCCCGGAGGGGGGTGCCCTCTGTCCCCGGAGGGGGGTGCCCTCTGTCCCCGGAGGTGGGTGCCCTCTGACCCCGGAGGTGGGTGCCCTCTGTCCCGGAGGGGGGTGCCCGTGCACGTGGTGCCTGCAGACATAACTCTAGGAGCGGAGGTCTGGGCTCTGCTCCGTCTTGGTTCAGGGCGGGCAGATGTGCGGAGTTAGACCTGTTTCAAAGCCCGGGACGCTATTGTAAGAAGATAACAGGGAAACGCAAAGGAAAGGCCAGGATGGAAAGGCCGTGAGGTTAGCGCCCTCCCTCAGTGCTCCAGGCTCTGCTCGGGGCACTGGCAGGAGGCCCCAACCCCAGAGCCAGGGGCTGCGGGTGCCGTACAGATGAGAGAACGGGCGTCACGCAGCTGAGTGGCAGAGGGGGACTTGAACTCGGACTCTTTGGTTCCATCCTCCTCCTCTGGACCCACAGCCGTCTGGTACAGCGTGGGGTACACGATGGTCAGCCAGGGCACAGCTCGCCCAGCGATCACGTGATGACGTGAGCCGTTACGGATGTGGGAGTTCATGGGTGAAATCGTGGGCCTTTGGCTGCAGGAATGGGAAGGTTAGTGAAGGGCCATTTGAACAAACTGGGTTTTACCTTCCTGCACAGGCAGCCACTGGCGTGCATTTTCTGTTCCCATGGTGCCACCGGAGAGCCAGCTCTTCCCCGTGGCTGTGTCTGAGCCTGGCAGTCGCTGTACTCAGCACCCCCGTGCCCCGGAAGGCGGCTCGGCTCCAGCCTCACTCTGCGCTGCAGGCAGCAGCAGGGAGAGCGGCCCAGGCCCAGTCCGCTCCCTCTCAGCCCCCACGTCAGACTTCTGAGACGGCAGTGGCCAGGACTGGGTTACATGCCCATCCCTAGCTGCAAGGCATGCTGGGAAAGGGAGAGCAGGAGTGTCGTGATGGGCTTAGATGCACAAGGATTTGGGGCCGCCCTGAAGAAACTTAGTTGTTTGGGGGTGGGGGGGCAGGGGGTAAATAAGAGCCTTGCTGAGACGGTGGAGGAAGGAGCTGTAACGCTCTGTGGGAGGGATCCCATGTTTGAAATTGTGTGATGTGTGACTGTGCTTAGGAACAAAGACTGGGAGATGGGCAGGGTCCCCGTGGAACTGGGACTGCCCGACTGCTCCTCACTCCGCTCCAGGGAAACAGAGTGCCACGGAGCGGAGCTCCCGGTCACTACTGCCAGCCGCCGTCACCACCACGACGACAGACACCTGGGTTTGTGGTTGACCAGCCGCCTCCTGGGGGCCAGGTGTAGAGCCTTCCTTATATTTGTGCACTGATTCCCTTTTTCTTTTCACAAAGAGGGAAGACCAGAGCCCTCAGGAGTCATTTCAGACCCCTGACGTTAGAAATGTCTGAGGGAGAACAGAGAGGTGCGGTGACTTACCCAGAGACACACAGCCAGCCAGCGTGTGGGGATTCGTGCTGGGGGGCTGGGTGGGAGGAGGCTGATGGCGGCTTTAGCAGAGGGAGCGTGGGCGAGGGTAGAGGTAAGGGCGCATGGTTTGGGCGTCGGTCAGCCCGTGTCTGTCTGTCCTTTTCCCCAGAGAAGACATGCCTCAAGCAGGACACCTCTCCCGGAGCCTCATCTTGTGCACCTTCCTTCAGGAGCATGGCCTGCGAGCGGCGGCGGACCCGGGCGTGACCAGTCTCCTCCAGTACTATCCTGAGCCCCTCGGGTAGGTCCCGCTAGCTGTCTGTGGGCCCCGCCCACCCCATTCCTGGTCCGTGGCCTTTGGGGGGCGTGGTTAGGAGAGCAGGCCTTCTGGTCCGGGCAGGGCTCCAGAGTGGAATTCCCCGGGTGTGGTCGTGGAGGCCAGTGCCCCGGGCAGGGAAGCTGTGTTCTGATACCGTTTCACGGAGGGCACCTTAGAGCATCCAAGGACCTTCGGCGCCAGCCATCCAATGACTCAAGCGTGGGGCCTTAGGACGGAGTGCCTCCCGGCCCCCATGACCCTGACCTCTTCATCAAGGCCTCTTAAGAGCCTGGCAGGTGTGACTCAGTGGTTGAGCATCGACCTTGAACCAGGAGGTCACTGTTCGATTCCTGGTCAGGGCACATGCCTGGGTTACAGGCTCGATCCCCAGTGTGGGGAGTGCAGGAGGCAGCTGATTAATGATTCTCTCTCATCATGGATGTTTCTCTCTCTCCCTCTCCCTTCCTCTCTGAAATCAATCTATATATATATATATATATACATAATTTTAAACAAAGGCCCCTTAAGAGATGGATCGAGGTAGCCTGAGGCCCCTTCAGACTCTGCTGCGGCTCCTGGCCCTGGCTGGGGGGGCGGCAAAGAGGGCACGTGCCCAGGATCAGTTCAGGGTCCCGGGTGCTCGCCGCTGCTCTAGGCCTCAGGACTCTTAGTCATTAGATCTTGGACTTGGGGGTTGGGGCTGGTTGGGCTGTGAGGGCGGGAGGGACCCACAATGCGCCTTTTTCCTCCACCTGCCCCGTCTGTAGATGGCAGCAGGGACGTCCAGCTGGCACAGTGTTTTCCTGAGGCCCCACAGGGTATCGGGTATCGGCATGCAGGTGGGACCTCAGCCCACTCCCTGGTGCCAGCCAGCCCACCCCACCCTCCCCGCCCCCCATTGCTCCTGGAGCAGAGAGCATGGCCCGAGACTGGGCAGGTGGCCGGGGCCTGCTGTGCTGGGAGGGCTCTGGTCTGGGAATCCCCAGGCAGCGGCCTAGTCACTGGGATGGAATGTGTGGGCAAACCCCGGAGAGCAGGGCTGTGACCCGCCCAGGCACCAAGGGGGAGGGGAGCACGTCAGGCGGGGAAATTGGGGGAGTGTAGGCGGCTGCTCAGCCCCTCCTTTCTCAGGGGTGATGACCGAGGAGGTTTCAGGATTGGGGACCAGGGAACAGGTCCCTGAGCACCCCCCCATGAGGAAGAGGGTAAGTTGAGGCCCCTGTGGGAAGCCAGCCTGTGATCCGGGGGGGCTCAGCCCCCCACCTGCCCAGCTCCAATACCCAAAATGCCTCCATGTCCTCCTACCCTGGCTGAGGGCTCAGACCAGACCGGAAGCCCCCGCCCCCACTTCTGGAGTCCCCGGTGGACAGACCTCGATGGCTGTCTGCCGCGAGGTGGGAGCCAGAGGCCTGAAGGTTCCCTGCCCCGCGCCCCGCTCTGCGCTCCGGAACCTGTGGCCCAGTTGGCTGGGTGGGTTAGGTGTGAGTCGCTGACACAGCCCACCCTGCTTCCCTGCCCCCCTCAGAGCCCTGCCTCACGAGGTGGCCATGCGGCTGGCCTCCATCGGGGACGAGCTGCAAGTGAGATGGATGCTGCTCCGCTTTGCCCACCTGCCCCGGATGGCCATGTACAGGTACCAGCCCCCGCCCAGCGTCGCACTTTGTCCTTCCTGCCTTGGCCGCCGACAGCCGGACCTTGAATGACAGGACGTGCTGAGTGGGCTCCGATGGTGGTGCCCGGATGCTGGTGCCTGAGTCCCCGCGGAGACGCTCATGATGTGCCGGCCTCCCTGAGGGTCCTCAGACCTCATGGATTGCTCCGGGTGGGGACAGAGAGCTCTTACTTGAGACCAGGCCCCAAGCGGTGCGGTCCCTTGGTCTCAGGGAGGCAGCCTTCTTTTGGGGAGCCCAGGCCTGTACCCAAACATAGCTTCTCTGGAGGGAGGACTGCTCCCCTGGGACCCGCCTCTTTGGGCTGTGGACAGTGGAGGGTTTTCCATGTGGCCAGGTCCAGAGCGCAAGGCCAGACGCCAGGGGTAGGGGAGGGGGGAGAGGAGACAGACAGGAAGTGCACTGGCAGGTGGGGGTGGGGTAGGGGAGGGGGGAGAGGAGACAGACAGGAAGTCAGGTGAACTGAGGACCAGAAACGGCCATGGAGCATGGAGAGGCCCTCATTGCAGAGCCACCCAGGGAGGAGGGCGAAGGTGGGCGTGGTGGCCGGGGAGAGGGGACGTGCCCACGTCTCCCCACAGCTGTCACCGGGAATCAAGGCCATCGGCCCTGTCTGCGCAGTAATGGCCACTCCCTCTCCCTTCTGTCTTTCAGCTTCGCTCACACCTACAACCAGACCGGCCTGAGGGTTGTCCTTACAAGTGTTATGGGGGGTCTCACTTACCTCAGGGGGAACAGAAGGTTCTGGAGCTTCCTGATCCTCAGGGACTGGGTGAGCCTGGGCAGTGGGGCTGCTCCGTAAAGCGTTCCCTCTCGTGGCCCGCTCCCCGCCACCCCCTACTGCTTGTCTGCCTGCTCCCCCACTTCTGCCTGGTCCCGAAGCCTCTGGGGCTGAGCCTGGGATTGTTGGCTGCACGGACCCTGGGGTGCCTTGCCTGCTTCACACCCGTGTCCACACCTTTCCCTCCGGCTCCTCACTCACCTGCCCGGCAGGGGACTCTTGTCCTGAGCAGCTTTCCCCCTCCCGCCCCCCGTTCCTCCCACCAGCACAGTGGATTGTCCCCTACCCCTCAGCCTGTCCTCAGGGGCACTTGCCTCTCCTACCCTCCTGCCCTCCTCCTCTCCCTGGACCAGGTCCCAGAGCCCCGTTCCTGCGGGAGATGCCCTTGTTCACCCGCCTCACCCCGCGCACACCCCAGGGCTGACCACCAGCCCCCCAGGTGGTCCTCACTCTCCGCTTCCTCTCACAGGTGGCCCCCCGCCAGGGCCAGGGACGGGGGCGCAAGCTGTCCGGGCTGCTGCTGCTGGTGCTGCTGCTAGACTGGGGCCTGCACCTCCTCCAGTGACGGACGGACGCGCTGCTGGCCAGTGCGGGGCGGGCTGGACCCTCCCCCCCACCACCCTGGAGGTGGCCTTGTTGGTTTTGTCTTTTTAACTGTTTTCTTATGATCCCTTTTTTATATTTAAATGCTGAGTGCTGGGACACTCCTGAGGTTTCCTCCGTGTTGTTTGGGTTGTTTTTGTAAGAGAAATGAAATACCTCTGGGATCTTCCTGGCCCTTCCTCCCGTGGGCCATGCCGCGGCGCTGGGGAGTGCTGGTCACACCCGTGTCTGCGACGCCCGCAGCAGAGAATCAATCTGCGGGAGGAGATTTGAGGGGCGAGGAGAGCTCAATAAAATGTTGGTTTCCATTCGTCTCTGGTCCTCTCTGGGTTTGCAGTGTGGGCTCCATCTTGCCCCTTGGAGGGAGATGATGGGGGGAGGGGAATGCCCCAGCCACTTGCCTGCGTCACAGCCTCGGGCTCCCCCCCACACCCGAGTGCTGCTTGGGCCCCCCGGCACCGGCTCACTCTGCCCTTCACGTCTTGGTGCCTGACATTGACCGTTAGGGATTCTGTCCTTGGGGCTGCCCTCCCTCCCACGCATGCTCATCCAGCCCTGCCTGCGGGCGCGGTGCAGCCTCTGAGCGGGCGCACAGGAGGGGGAGGCTGGCAGGGCCCCAGGATTCCCACAGGGGCAGAGGGACGACCCCTCCTAGTTAAAACCAGCTTCGGCCCGAGTCCGTGGTGATCTAAGAAGCCTCTTCCACCCCAAAAGGCAGGACCAGGGCTGTTCCTCTCAGGCAAGCTCGGGATCCCCAAAGAATCTCCACAGCGCTCCCCATCACCCGCAGCAGCTCTCCCTCAGGCTGGGCTCGCCCAGCGTGGACACGACCCCACACCCCGGGGACCTGAGGCGGAGGCTGTGGGGCCAGGAGGGGCCCCATCATCTTCCATTTCGGGGCCTTTGAACACAGCCCCTGGTCTGGTCAGGATTTCTGGAGATGAGGTGAGATGGAGGCTCAGAAGGGTGCCCTGGGCACCCTGCTCCTGCCAGGGCAGGAGGGCAGCGCCCAATCCAGGCAGACCAGGGAGCCAGGGGACCCAAAGATGGAGGGACACCCCGCACAAAGATGGTGTTGGTGTCCCCAGGGCGCACAAAGATGGTGTTGGTGTCCCCCGGGCGGGGGGACTGGCTGCCAGCCCTCCAAGGAGAGTACTGGGCTCCCCTGAGACTCTGCTCCCACAGCTCCCCACTCCCTGTCTCCTCCAGATTCAGTTGGCAGGGGCAGGGCGAGGGCCCCCCCACCCCCCCCGCAGGACTCCGGGTGGAGGTTCTCGCCACACCCTCGGGGTCCCTCCTGTGCCACTGCCTCTCGCTGGCTGTTCGGCTCCTCCCGTGGCTTGGAGCACGCTCAGACCCAGGGCTCCCTCCCAGAGGAGCAGCAGGCCTGCCACATCCGCTGCCTCCACGCACCCGCTCCCTCTCGCGGGACTTCCTGGGCTGAAGGGACCTCGGACCCCTCCCTGCCTGCAGCACAGCCCGCCCAGAGCTGGTCGCCTGACCGCGCTGCTCAGCACTCCGCAAAGGGGATTCCAGCAGAACTGGCGATTGCTTAAAAATAATAAAGTTCTTTGTGAATGTTTGAAAATTTCTACATGTTTTAAGAAACAGTTCTTGCCCGGCTGACGTGGCTCAGTTGTTGAGCGTCGACCTATGAACCAGGTCATGGTTCGATTCCCGGTCAGGGCACATGCCTGGGTTGCAGGCTCGATCCCCAGTGTGGATTGTGCAGGAGGCAGCTGATCCATGATTCTCTCATCATTGATGTTTCTCCCTCTCCCTCTCCCTTCCTCTCTGAAATCAATAAAAAGGTATTAAAAAAAACAACCATCTTCAAGGAATGTCTGGACAGTCGGCATATCCGCAGTGGCTCTCGGCCAGGGCTGTGGAGACCGTGTTTGGGGGTCACAGTGGCCAGGAGCCGGCACAGCTACCCACAAGCTGGGGTTCCCACAGGGGGGCTGGTTCTACCCGCAGGCCAGCAGGGCCCTGCTGAGAAACACTGTGGAATGAAACACCAGCAGCCCCACCCAGGATTTGAAGAGCCAGCACATCAGCAGTATGTGAAGACCAACGGGCTTCATTCCCAGGAAGGCTTGCCCCCTGTCTGATCAGTGAGAACCGAGATGGCAGCGTAGGTAGGTAAACACCCACTGGTACTTCCCGCCTCCCACAATGGCATCAGCATTACAACTAAACCAGAACCACCATCATTTGGAACCACCTGAAAGCCGGCTGAATGGAAGTCCTACAAGAAGGCACACTGGTAGGAGGGGCGGAGGCACCGAACGGGCTGGACCGGCACCCACGTGTGCCACTTCTTTAACCAGGAGGGAGATTGTCTCTGCGGAGGCCCCCGTGAGGAGCAAGGGGTCCCAGCCCCACACCAGACCCCCCAGCCCAGGCTCCCAGAGCTGGGAAGACAAGTCCCCGTAACTACAGGCTGTGAAAACCAGCAGGGATTGGGGCTCAGTGACACAGAGGCCGATGGAGAACCAGCTGTTCCTCTTAAAGGGCCAGCGCATGAACTGAACTTACAAGGTCCTGCTTCCTCTGAGCTCCAGCGCCGGGCGGGGGGCGGGGGGAGAGAAGGCTCTGGGGGACCCAGACATACTGGGAGGAACTGGATTGTCTGGCATTGGGGCAGAAACTAGAACCAGTAGACAGCTTTAGATCATACCAGATTACAACTCTACACATCCACAGCAACACACTCAGAGCAGACACAGTGAGCACCAAGTCCTGCTCCCTGGGGGTGTCTCCTGCACAGCAGCTCCCACTGTAGGGCGACGGGTCCTCACAGCCAACTGGCCCGGAGGTCAATTCCTTCCAGTGACACCAACAGCACTCAAGGCTCAGCAGCCCCGCCCCCAGCATCCAAACACGTGTGGAGGAGAAATGGACTGTTGTATAAATACTCACTTTATGTGCTTTAGTGGCGTCACACAGTCCCTCCCCATCACTGGCAGGCAGAGACTGGACAGGAAGCAGCAGGAACAGCCTCCTCTGGGGAGGCCAGGCTTGCTCAGCCCCCGCCGCCCCCACCCCACCCCGAGGTCATCGGAGACCCTGCAGGTCCTCGTCCGCGGCCTCCTCGGCCTCGAGCACGTCCACGTGGCTGTAGGACTTCCAGGCCTGCAGGTTGCAGCTCCGCAGGATGGCGCCCAGCTGCTTCCCGGGGCCCACCTCGAAGGTCCGGGGGAAGTCGGAGCCTTTCTTCCTCTCGTACAAGGCGTGCATCGTCTGCTCCCACTTCACCGGGGAGACCACCTGCTTCACCAGCAGCTGCTGGATCTGCGCAGGGTGCATGTACCTGCTCCCGCTGACGTTGGCGTGCACGGAGACCAGGGGCCGCTTCACGTCGATGGCCTTGAGGACCTGCGCCAGGGGCTCCACGGCGGGCTCCATGAGGCGGGTGTGGAAGGCCCCGCTGACCGGCAGCATCTTGGTGCGTCGGAAGTGGAACCTGGAGGAGTTCTTCTGGAGAAACTGCAGAGCCTGCAAGGGAACGGGAGGAGGGGTAAGCCAAGCCAAGCTCAGGAAACGACACAGCAGCCAGCACGGCTCCATCACAGCCCCGGTCCAGAACAGGCTCCTCCTCCCACACCTCCTCCCGCAACCACAGGCGGTGACGGACTCCAGGCACCTCGTTCGTGAGAGCGGCTCCCGAGTCAGTGCCCCAGGAGGCCCCCTCCAGGAGGCCCCCTCCAGGACCTGACCATGGACCGGTGCCCAGGCAGGCGACCAGTGTGGCTGAGACCTGAGGCGGGAACCGCGGGATCTGGGTCCCATCTCAGCACTGTCATTCACTAGTTGGTGGCCCCAGGCAAAGCACTCGATCTCTGACCTTCTCCTTCCTCCCTAAAAAAGCACAATTTCATCTACTTTGAAGGTTGCTGGGAAGTGATCAAACCGGAGGGGTGTGACAGAGTCTGATTACAAAAGGGAACTATCTAGCCCTGGTCGGAGTGGCTCAGTTGTTTGAGCATAGCCCTGTGCACTGAAAGGTTGCCAGTTCGATTTCCGGTCAGGGCACGTGCCCAGGTTGTGGGCTCAATCCCCAGTGTGGGGCGTTCAGGAACAGCCGATCAATGATTCTTTCTCATCACTGCTGTTTCTTCTCTCTCTCTCTCCTTCTCCCCCCCTCTCTGAAATAATGAAAATACTTAAAAATAAAAATCAACATAAAATCTTAACAAAGAAAAAAATTTAGCCAAAACCGGTTTGGCTCAGTGGATAGAGCGTCGGCCTGAGGACTGAAGGGTCCCGGGTTCGATTCCAATCAAGGGCATGTACCTTGGTTGCGGGCACATCCCCAGTAGGGGGTGTGCAGGAGGCAGCTGGTCGATGTTTCTCTCTCATCGATGTTTCTAGCTCTCTATCCCTCTCCCTTCCTCCCTGTAAAAGTCAATAAAATATATTTAAAAAATTTAAAAAGCAGTCTATTGGAGCTGTCGCCAACCTTTCGGACCTCACGGACCACGGGTTGGCGACCGCTGGTCTAATGTGTTCATTTTCCATCCCATTCCGCTACCCCTCGTCATGGTTACTAGGGCTGTTTTCATGTTCCTACGTAACCGCCAACGTGAAAACCCAGGAGGCTCCCAGCTCATTGTCTTCCCTGGCCCCCTCCTCCGGAAGCCCATCCCGATCCCCAGGCCAACAGGCCTAAACCAGGAGCTGCTTGCAAACAACATAACGTGCAAATGTCTTTAACAACAGATATTCTTAAGAGACCTTCGCTCTCAGGACACAGCCCAGGGCCACCCTCCACTGGGACCTGTGCACTAAACAGTCTGCCGTTCCCCCCAAACCCAACACCATCCACAGCCTGCTCCCCCAAACCCAACACCATCCACAGCCTGCTCCCCCAAACCCAACACCATCCACAGCCTGCTCCCCCAAACCCAACACCATCCACAGCCTGCTCCCCCCAACCCAACACCATCCACAGCCTGCTCCCCCAACCCAACACCATCCACAGCCTGCTCCCCCAAACCCAACACCATCCACAGCCTGCTCCCCCCAAACCCAACACCATCCACAGCCTGCTCCCCCCAACCCAACACCATCCACAGCCTGCTCCCCCCAACCCAACACCATCCACAGCCTGCTCCCCCAAACCCAACACCATCCACAGCCTGCTCCCCCAAACCCAACACCATCCACAGCCTGCTCCCCCCAACCCGACACCGTCAGGGCCTGCTCAGAGCCTGGGCCAGCTGCTCCCTGGAAGACTAAGTTAAGCCTTAAAAAGGTCACGGCAGTTGCATGATCGTGGGTGATTTTACTTTACCTCTGTGCCTCAGTTTCCTCCTCTATAAAATGGGGTAACGGCAATATTTATAGGGCTATGGTAAGGAGAACTATGCTTGGCAAACAAGTGCTATTTAAGGTTAGCAGTCATTCTCTGGAATACCAAGCCCATCCCTGTCCACCGGGAAACTTTGTAACAGGGTACCTAGTCTGTGCCCCCACAGGAGGAGGGTTAGTTTTGGGTGGCACGGCACCTCTGGGGGCCCCTCCCTGCAGGGGTGCATCCTGCCCGCCCAGGCATGGCCAGGGCAGCCCTTGGCCCTCCTGTCACTCTCCTGTGCTGTTTGCAGCTTGAACCCCGGGGCAAGCGCGAAGTAGAGCCCAGCCCAGCACCGCTTACCCGGCGTGGGGACCTCACCTGTGGGAACCACATCCGCGGGGACCATGGAGGGTTCGGGCCGTCACTGCGGCAGAATCCAGACTGCCCTGCCTGCCCTGGTGCCTCACATCCATGGCCACCCTCCCCCGACCCCCCACCCCAGCTCACGGAGGGCCGTGCCCCAGCAGCCTCTGCACAGAGGCCTGTTGACTCCATGCGGGGCCTCCCACCACGCAGGACTGTGACACAGCATCCTGTGTGGACCCTGCATCATTTCAGTGGGTCCCCGAGTGCTTTCCATGGAGCCTCCGACTCCTCCAACTTGAGTCCCAGCCGTGGGCCCAGCCGTGGGCCCAGCAGGCTCCCCTGTGGCTGGCGCTCAGGTCAGCGCTGGTCCAGCAGAGGCGCCGAGGGTTTTACATCCTGGGCTGAAGACCCCGGCACTTCCAACAGAACCGAGAGGCCACACCTGGGGCTCCGGGGGCCACCGGGCGATGCCCACCTGCCCGGGAGCCTGCGAGGGAGAGGCCTCCGGGGTGGGGTCCGCCTGGCCCACTCTGCACTTCGTCCCAATGAGCAGCCAGCTTCACGAAGATGTGGAGGCCGCTGTACCTGGTCTCCGGTCTCCTCCCCATCTTGTCACAAGAGGGGCCTGCTGGCTCTCGCTGACTCAGGAGACACGGGACACCTGGCTGCTGGCAAGGCCTGAGAGGAAGCCCTGAGCAGTCAAGTGCAGGAAAGCACTCGAGTGAGACCGGCTTCAGCCCCGGCACCGCCTCCCTCACCTCCAAGCACTTGCCCTCTGCCTCCACTTCCTGTGTGTGAGGCTGAGCCCAGACTCCCTGCCGCAGAGCAAGGACGGGCTGGGAGGACCAGACAAGGCGTGCGAACAGCGCCCTGCGCCCGCATCCATCTCCTCCAGGCACTGCCGTCTGGCGTCCCCTCCGTGAGCCCACTGGTGGACAGCCTGGCCCTGGCTGTGCCCTGGCCCTGGCTCCCCCGCTCCCAGTGGCCTTCCTTCGATGGCAGGAACCTGGCCCATCAGCCACGGGGCCCTCAGCGCCTGTCACGGAGGAGCTGCTCGAAGTGCCGTCGGGGGGAGCGGCGAACGGAGGGACGTGCAGGAGGGTTAACTCGGTGCAGAAACAGAGCAAGCAGGCGGGCGGAGCAGCCCAGCAGGAGCCGGCTCTCCCCTCTCTAAGGAAGCAGCACAGCAAGGCTGAGAGAAGCCCAGAATGTTCTGCAGGGAGGCCCTGGAGACCATCCGGCCAGCCCTTTACCCCTCAGGTGGGCTGGCGGTTTGCCCAAGGCCCCTGCCTGTACGTGTGAAGCGGGGATGGCACCCGCCTTCGGCCTCCTCTGCATCGCTCCTGCCCTCACCTACTTCCCAAGCCCACGGCTGGGCAGAGCACCCGCCGCGCCGCTGGGGCTCACGGGGTGGCAGATGCCAACCTCCTCACGGGACCAGGGTCAACACCAACCTCCAGGTGTCCCGAGATCACCCTGCAGTCCGGGAACAGGTAGTTGGCCACCTCGCACACGGGGTTCTCCATGCCCAGGGTCTTGCAGTGCTCCCGGGCTTCCAGACAGGCGGACGTGAACTTGGTCTGGGGCCGGCCGAGGACGGACAGCATCCCGCTGGGGACGGCTTCCGAGGCCTCCTGCATCGCCTCAGCCCGGATTTTCACCGCGTACAGACCTGGCCGGAGAGAAGTGCGTGGGAAATCAGCGTACGTAAGAGGGAGGGACGCTCAGGCTGTGGGCGTGCCGAGGCACTGATGTCGGCATTTGTCACCGGCCACACGGCCGTCGTTCTGTCTGCGCCCATCACTCAGAGATGTGCCACTGTCACCAGGAAGCAGTGCTGTCCTCAGCCGGCACAGATGGACTCACAGAGCTCCCACCCAGAGGCCGGCCTGGTGTAGGGTCTGACCGGGGGTGATCTTGTCTGCAGGCACTTTTTCATTGTCACAACTGGGGGGGATAGGGGTGCTACTGGCAACTGGTGGGTAGAGGCCAGGGATGCTACTCAACATGCAAAGCACCCCCAAAGCAAAGAATGATCTGTCCAAAATGCCAACAGTGCTGCCACGGAGAGACCCCGGTGTGCGGCGAAAGGCAGGTGTTCGGGCCACGTTGCTTTGGGCAAGTCGTGGTCTCCTTCCAGGTCAAATTTTTAGTCAGTACAACGAGGATAATAGTATGCATCTGCCTGGACTGTTGTGAAAAGTCAGGAGTAGTTAGTTTATTATGTAAGAGAAATCTTGTTGAAGAGGAACAACAAGAGCCAGCAGGTATTTGGAATAATGTACCAACTACAAACAATTACATGGGCTTCAATAACGTAATTATTATAAACCCGGCACTGCCGCCCTCACTCGGCAGCTCTGCCAAGGCAGACGACCGAGAGCACAGGCTCCTGGCTCCGTGGCTCCGGAGAGGGGAGAGGACAGGGCTGGACCCAGCTACCCGGCGCCAATGGTCGTGATCCAGGAATGACCTGTACCTACTGTCCCTGACCAGACCCAGGGGCCAGTCCTGGGTTTGATGGGACAGCAGAGAAGGTCTGAGGAGCGAGTCCTGCACTGTCTCTCTAACGTCCTCAGTCACTTGGTACCGACGTGTTTGTACTGAGCCCTTAGCCCCCTTCCTGGCAGCGAACGCGTAAGAGCCTGTGGGGGAAGTAGCAGAGAACACGCAGGAGAGAGAACATGGGAAATCCTCCCACGCAGGCATTCAGGAAGTAGCTATGCAAAACGTCAAGCGAGAAAACTGAACACAGAATGTACACCTGCTATAATTCTGAAAATTACACACGTAAAACTATGTACATATAAAAGAGTTTTATTAGCAAGTAGGAAATATGAAACTTTTTCATTTCCTTAATAGTGCTATATATTTTTAAAAACACTGAGGTGAAGTCACAAAAAATATAAGCAGTTTCAAGTGTACAAGGCAGTGTACTTGTTGCATTCATGCTGTGCAACCACCAGCTCTCGTTTCAAAACTCTCCACCATCCCACGAAACACCACACCTGCTACTGGTAATCACTCCGTTTCTCCTTCCCTCCACCCCCATAACCACTAATCTGTTGTCTCTGGACCTTTCACACGCAAGGATCACACAGTATGTGACCGTTGTGGCTCCGCACTGAGCACCTGTTGGAGGTTCATCCATGTTGCAGCCTGTGTCGGTACTTCACTGCTTTTCACTCCTGACTAACATTCCAGCACAGATACTTGATTAGCTCATCCGCTCATCGGCTGATGGACATTTGTACTGCTTCCGCCTTTTGGGTATTATACACATCTGTGTACACGTTTTCATCCTAGGTACAGACCCCCGGGACGACTCCTGGCTCACATGGTGATTCTGTTTCGCTTTTTGAGGAAGCACCACGCTTCTCCACAACGGCTGCACCCTTTTACACTGTTACCCGCACCGTGGAAGGCTCCTATTTTCACATCCTTGCCAACACTTATTCTTTTCCTTTTTGTCACTGATGTTGTAAATTAAAGCCATCCTGCCCTAGCTGGTTTGGCTCAGTGGATAGGGCGTCAGCCTGCGGACTGAAAGGTCCCGGGTTCGATTCCGGTCAAGGGCATGTACCTTGGTTGTGGGCACATCCCCAGTGAGGGGTGTGCAGGAGGCAGCTGATCAATGTTTCTCATCGATGTTTCTAACTCTCTCTCTCCCTCTCCCTTTCTCTCTGTAAAAAATCAATAAAATAAATATATATTAAAAAAAAAAAATTAAAGCCATCCTAGTGGAGCCCTGGCCGGTTTGGCTCAGTGGATAGAGCGTCAGCCTGCAGACTGAAGACTCCCAGGTTTGATTGCAGTCAAGGGCACATGCCCCCGTTGCGGGCTCGATCCCCTAGTAGGGGGCATGCAGGAGGTAGCCCTTCAGTGATTCTCTCTCATCATTGATGTTTCTATCTCTCTCTCCCGTTCTGAAATCAATAAAAATATATTAAAACAAAAATAAATGAAAAATAAAAATAAAATTTAAAAAAGCCATCCTAGTGGATGTGAAGTATCTCATTGTGGTCTGTTGTTTTGTTAAAATATGCTTTTATTGATTTCAGAGAGGAAGGGAGAGGGAGAGAGAGAGATATCAATGATGAGAGAGAATCATTGATTGGCTGCCTCCTGCACGCACCCTAATGGGGATCGAGCCCGAAAACCAAGCATGTGCCCTGACTCAGAATCAAACTGTGAACTCCTGGCTCATGGGTCGATGCTCAGCAGCTGAGCCACACCAGCCGGGCTCACTGTGGTTTTGATTTGCATTTCCCCAGTGATTAGCAATGCACATCTCCTCATGTGCGCATTGGCCATTTGTGTATCTTCTTTGGAGAAATGTCTATTCAAGTCCTTTGCCACGGCTCTCACTCAGATTCCTGTCTGCACGCAGCATGCCCCAAGCCAGGCACCGAGGCCAGAATGGCCAACTGTAAACGAAGATGTCTAACTTTTCACTGTATGCAAAACTCTTAGGAAGTGAAACTCAAGATCAAACATTCATCTCCTTTTCAATCAATGAACTGTACTGAGTGTCTACCATGTGACAGGCACTGAAGGTGTGTGATGGACCGAGAATGCACAGGACAGCGGGGAAGATGGTCAAGCACGCAGATTCCATGAGATTACAGAAAGAAAGGAAAACCCTGATGAACTCTCCCAGCTTAAACGAGAATCAAGGTGCAGTCTGGCCCTCAGTTCCAATGTCGCCCCTCTCTATATGCTCCTCTATCACCCTCGTGGCGCACCATTACTTTTGGCAACGTCCCTTATCTCTAGTGAGCCCAGCAAGACGACACCCCTGTGCCACACCAAGGCCCTCTCTGTACCTTCAGAGAACTCCATGGCTCCGGCAAACACTAGGGCTGCGAACTCTCCCACACTGAAGCCAGCAGCGGCGACGCAGTTCTCAATCACCTGCAGCGACAGATGCAGAACGTGAGGCCTGTTCGGGCTCTGCTCTGGAGAGCTGGCCGGGGCTCCGGGAGCCAGGCTGGGCGGGCCTGGGGCTCCAGCTCGAAGACGACACTCGCTGACCTGGCCCTTTCCTGGTCAGGAACGTCCCTGGCAGTGAAGGCCCCTGGCTGACTCCGAGGCAAAGCTCTGCCTCCAACTCTTGCCCCTGCCCTGGACCGCCTCCCAGGCCGGAGGGAGCGGAACACAGAAGTGAAAAGTAGGACTTCCAGGGTCACGCAGGGTTGGATTTGATTCTTAGCTTGGGATGGTTCCCTAACCTTTCTGAGCCTGTTATCTCATCCCGGAAATGAGGAAGGAGCAGACCCGGTCCCAGGCCGCTGAGAGAAGTACGTGAATTAAAGGGTAAGCCCTCCGGGAATGTTATCATCACAGCTCAACAGGACCACCCAGCTGCTTCCTTTCATTTCCGAGTCTCCTTTCCTCATCCACAAACGAACAGTATTTTCCTCACAAGGTTGTGAGGGTGAAATGGAGTGAAGGGTTTAAAGTACTAGCTTTACATTTACTGTCTTGTCGGGCTTTTTGTTGTTGCTGTTAATCCTCATCCAAGCATACTTTTCCATTGGTTTTTAGAGGGAGTGAGAGAGAGAAAGCGAGAAAGAGAAACATCAATGTGAGAGAGACCCATCGATTGGTTGCCTCCCGCACACACCCCGACCCAGTTCCGGGGCCTTGACCAGAATCGAACCCTCGACCCTTCAGTCTGCAGGCCGAAGCTCTATCCAAGGAGCCAAGGGGAACACTTACTGTCTTGATCGAGTTAAATAATAACAGCAATCAATTCACACCTGCAAGTGAAGTGACACCCTCAGACGTATTCTCAATGATCTTCCAAATTCACTTAGTACTCAAACTGTTAAGGATCATTTAAAGCAGCATCCCGGCCCTTGACCCCCCCGCCCCTGCTCTGTTTTCCTTCCTGCAACACTTATCTCTAAGACACTATGTAATGTACACAGTGCATTACTCCCATCACCTGTCTCCCTCCCCTATGCAAGCTCTCTCAGGGCAGGGGTCCTTGGTGTTTGCTTATGGCGGTATCTCCGGCCTAGAACAGCGCCTGGCACGGAGGGGGCCCTCAGACCCCTGTCCCCGCGGGAGCGCCCGGCCTGGCGGTGCGAGCGCGGGCCTCACCGCGGGCTGCAGGTGCTGCAGTTTCTCCACGGCGGCCAGCGAGGCCACGAAGACGGCGGGCTGGCAGTGCGCGGTGCGGTCCAGGGCCTCCTGCGGCCCGCGCAGGCTCAGCTCCAGCAGGTCGTAGCCCAGCACGCGGCGGGCGGCGGCGTAGAGCTCGCGGACGCGCGGGTAGCGCAGCAGCCCGCGGCCCATGCCCACCACCTGGCTGCCCTGGCCCGGGAAGAGCAGCACCGAGGACTGGCCGGGCAGCCGCCGCGCCGCCGGCTCCCGGGGCCCCTCCTCCGCCGTGGTCGCATCTCGCAGCAGCTCGGCCACGTCCACGGCGCCCGGCGGAGGCGGCCGGAAGTTCGAGGCGCCGCGGCGGCCGCCCGCGCCCCAGCCCCAGGCCCCCAGGGCCCGCGCCACGCGGACGCTCATGCTGAGGAACCGGCCCCACGCGCGTTACCCGGGCGACCGACGTACGACTGCGGCGGCGCGGCGCGGCGCGGTCCGTGACGCATTTCCTCCCGGGCGGACCGGGCACCCGGGGCGGGAAGAAAGGTTCCGCAGTTCCTGGTTCCGGCCCCGCTTGCCACTCTTCACTGCTGCGTGCGGGCGTCTAGAGTGACCGGTGCGCTGACTTCAACCCCCACGGAAAAGACGAAAACGCGACCCTGCACCACCATGAGCCCTCCAAAGTATTTATTGACTAAACAACACCAGCGAAGCAATAGTCACGCTTTCTACCTAGCACCTGGAAGTGCTCGAAACGCCTCCACATTCTTTGTCTCAGCACTTACTTGATTCTCCCAGCTGCACTGGGCGTTAAGCAAGATAACAGCTCTCTTGTGTAATGTTTCCTACAAACCAGACCCGGTGCCTAGCCCATAATAAACACCCAATAAATATTTGTCCCACCGAACGAAGCCCTGGAGACTTTTCAGACATTCGCTTATTTAATTTCTCACAGCTACGCTGTGACGAATAGGTACTGTTATCCTCCATTTATGGGTGAGTAGACAAAGGCTCTAAGAGTGGGTGACAGAAGAGGAATGGAAATTGGGGTTCCCTGGCTTCTGAGGCTGGGTCAAAGAGAGTCTATCTCTAAACCTCAGCCTAATCACATACATACACCTCCCCCTTCGCTTCTCTCTCATTTCCTGCCCACTCCTTCTAAAGAGCCCAGGACACACACACACACACACACACACACACTCACTACACACCTCATAATGAGAAAGATCGAGGTAGAATGATGTCAGCAAATCTTCAGTGAGTTTGTCCTGAGAATGAAAGCCCTAACTCTTAGGACATTGTGGCAGCCTTGCTTTTGACAAGGAAAAAGTGGGAATGAGCTGCTTGCCCCACGAGAGGAGATTAGTCAAGGGAATTACGGCGAATCTAATGCTGTGATCGTGAAAGACTGGGAGGAGCGTCTCAGGTTGGGACAGGAATGGAGCCTCAGGAAGCCCGTAAATCCCCAGCCCCGGAGCCGGTAAAGACATCAATGCACAGGGACAGGGAGAACAGGAAAGGGCCAGCAACAGCCTGTCTGGAAGCCGGAAAGCGGGCGGACCAGTGTGACCTGGCCTAGCGGCCCCCACGCAGCCAAATCCCTCCGGCAGTGGAGCTGAGGACCAGCCCTTATTCATACAACAGCAAAGTGTAGGAGCTGGTAGCAGGCTGCTTCTAGACCTGAGGTGCAAGGCTAAAGTAAAGAGAACCATTTGGAGGGGTCTTTGGGGAACAGTTAGATCTCTGGCTCCCCTCCTTCTCTCTAGCCACTGAGTGATGCCCCTCCCCCATTCTAGCAAATATCCAGAGATGAGTTCTGGGAAGGGCTGGGCATGCCAGGGACAGTGGTGGATGTGGGTACTCCGCCGAAACAGGGGGCGCTGAATGCTGAATGAGGGACGGCCTCCAGGGTTCTCCCCACGGAGCTGGAACCCTGGAGCCAGACCCCTCCCCTCCAGCAAGGGCCCGGAGGACCTTGGGGAATCTGGCCAGTCCAAGATGAAAATCCTGAAGGTATTGACAGTCCAGGAAGTTCCCAAATGGCCCACCAAGTTCAACTTAGAGTGAAGTTAAACTAACACATACCATCCACTGACTTATTCTCCTTTTTTTAAAAAAATATATTTTTTTGATTTTTTTCAGAGAGGAAGGGAGAAGGATAGAGAGTCAGAAACGTCGATGAGAGAGAAACATCGATAGCTGCCTCCTACACACCTCCTACTGGGGATGTGCCCGCAACCAAGGTACATGCCCTTGACCGGAATCGAACCTGGGACCTTTCAGTCCGCAGGCCGACGCTCTATCCACTGAGCCACACCGGTTAGGGCTCTCCTCCTTTTTTCCCCTAATCGTGAGCAGCCATCGAAGACTCCCAGGCATCTGAGGAAATCCTCTTACAGACAGAAAACAAAGACCACATAGGGTTCAGAGTCGAAAGAAAACTACCATGGAAGTCAGAGAAGACACTGCCTCCATGAAAAAGGAACAGGAAGTGACATGAGAAAATAGCACTCAGAAAACAAAAAGGAATCCCTGGGAATGAAAAACAGGAGAGCGGAACTGAAGAACTGAAGAACTCCAGAGAAGGCCAGGAAGAGAGAGCCGAGGAAACCTCAGGAGGCAAAGCCACAGAAGAACCAAACGAGAGAAGCAGGAGCGGAAAAGAAGCGCGAAGACCAGCCAGGGAATCCAGGGCACCGCGTCCCTGCGGCTCCAGAAAGAGGAGTGAGAAATGGCGGGAAGGAAATCAGTGTTTTTATTTCATTCCTGGAGAATAAAGGGCGTGGTTTTCCTGGGTGAATGGGGCCCTGCGTGCTGGCATGATGGATGGAGTTAGCCGCACAGAGAGGAACATCAGTGTGAAATGTCGGGACTTGGGAGGCAAACATCTTAAAACCTCCCAGGAAGAACAAAACGGGTTGCATGCAAAGGCTTGGAGCCCAGAATCGCCTCAGCCTTCTCATCAGCTCTGTGGCGGCTGGGAGACCCCGTCTCCATGACGCCGAGGGACAAATATCTCCACCTTTGAATTCTTAGCCAAGTGTCTATCAGCCAGGTGCTGGATATATATGTCCCTCGAGGCTGGCACATGACACGTGCCCAAGGACGCTCCCGTGCTCAGTGCTGTGGAGTTCAGAGGTCATGGCCCACTTGGAGGGGAGGGTGCACAGAGTTGGGGTTCTGGAAGAGCTTCCTGGGGTGACACTGGAGAGCAGTCAGCCTTGGACACGTGGAGACACCCAGGGGGAGGGAAAGGGGGAGGAGGAATGGCGCTCGGGCAGGGGAACAGCGTGTGCAAAGGCAGGGAGGCGGGAAGGGGTGGGCAGCCAGCTTGACCCCAGCTTGGCAGGGCCGTGCGTGCCGGGCACAAGGCTTGGGCTGGCTCCCGAGGCCGTGGGGGCCGCGGAGGGTTCTGAGCGGAGGAGGGGCGTGGAAGGGAGCTAGGGGCCAGCGAGGGCTGTGGCTGCGGCCAGGTGCAGGTGGGGTCGCCGGGTTGGAGGGGAGGGAGGCGGGAGGCGCGGAGGCATGCAGGCAGAACGATGGACATGCACAGCCGTGCCCAGACCTCGGTGGGTCCTCGGAGCTGCAGGCTCCCACCTGAGACAGGCTGTTAACCCGTGAGGGCAGGGCCCTGGGGGTTTGTGCCCGGCTCTCCCGCTGGCCTGCCGGGCAGCAAGTAGTAGGGACAGCAGTCTCTGCCTCCGGGGTGCCCGAGGGCCTGGCGCCTGCACGCAGAGGGGCGAGGCTGGAGGGAAGCCACACGCTTTCTCCCACGGGCCTTCTGGGGAGGGAAGTGTGTCACTGGGCCAAGCCACGGGCACCTCTTCGTGGGAGGAGGGCGCTGCTGGCGGCTCTGGGAGGCGTGGCCAGGCCGCTTCACTGGGAGGGAGGCGCAGTGCCTGGGGCAAATACCTTAATTTCTTTTAAAACCCGACGGGAGAGGTGGGTGGAGTCCAGCCTGGATTATTCTTGTTATGCCAGTGCAGTCAAAGGTGGAAGTGCCCACCGGACAAAATGCCAGGGCCCGGGAAGTCGGACCTGGGCCCAGGAGGCCCCCCCCTGAGCCCCTGAGCCCGGGGAGAGGGGTGCGGCTCACCGTCCCCCAGGACAGCAGGGGCGGCTGTGAGCCTGCAGGCTCCGGGCTCTGCCCACCAGGTCAGCCCAGGCCGGCCAGGCCCGGCTGCAGTGACAAAGCGGCGTGCGATGGGGAGGGGTGCCCCCCTCCCCCAGGGGCTGGACCTGTGGGTCCCATCAGGGTGACGCTGGCAAACTGGAGGCACCTCTGGGCTGTGAGCCCGCAGCCTCCACGCACCGAGCACCACGGCTCTGCCAGGCCCGCATTCTAGGCGCCATCAGTCCCACTGCCTGTGCCCACCTTCCAGACCAGGACTTGGAGGCCGAGGACCCAGCCAGAGGGCTGCCAGGAGGAGGGTGAGGCTGCCTCCCGCCCTGGGCAGCAGCTAAAGGGGGGCTCCTCCGCAGACGGTGGCCAGGCGGCTGTGTAGGTGGGGGTTCAGGTTTTGCCATCCAGCGATGCGATGCCCCTCTCTGAGCGCCATCTCTGTTGGCCCATTTTACAGATGGGAAAGGTGAGACTCCAGAGAAGCGACCTGCTTGCGGACCCAGTCGGGTCGCGGCTGGGACCTGTGGGGAGGAGGAGACCTGGTCCTGGCGGGTGAGCAGAGCGCGTCCCGCGGGCGCCGCCGCTGGGAGGAGGGAGCTCCCCGTCCCGTCCCGTCCGGTCCCGTCCCGCGGGCAGGCCAGTGGGCGGGCCGGGCTCCCAGCCAGCCGGGCGGGGCCGGGCGGAGCCTCACTGCCCCGGGCGGGGCGGGCCGGACCGACTTCGCCTGCCACTTCCCCTGCGCAGCTCCCTTCCCGGAGCGAGTCCTCGTCGCTGGTGAGTGGGGACGGGGCGCCCGGGGAACCGAGCAAGGGGGCCCCTCGAGGGCGCGATCCCCGCCGGCGGCGTTTGGCCCGAGGGGGCAACTGAGGCCAGAGGTGGCAGGTCCCGGGCGGAGACCCGAGGGGAGGCCGCGGGGCTGCACTAGGAGCTTGGCTGCAAGTCACTGGGGCGGCGGCGGTTGGGCGATGGGGAGACAAGACGTGTGTGTGTGCGTGTGTGTGTGTGTGTGTGTGCGCGTGTGTGTGCGTGTGTGGTGTGTGTGTGTGTGTGTGTGTGTGTGTGTGTGAGACTTGGGCAGCCCCGCCCCGTCCCACCTCCGCCCCCTTTCGCCCAGCCCGGGGCACGTCCGGGGGGGGGGGGAGAAGCAGAGCCGCGGGGGAGGGGCGGACACCCCCTCTTCCGCCCACTCCTGTGAGCCAGCCGGCCGGGGAGGGTGGGACGCCCTTTGTAGGGGAGGAAACCCCGGCCAGACTGGGGAGGTTTTGCCCAAAGCCAGGTAAGACCCCAAGCGGCCTTAGAACCCTTAGAACCCGGTCCTTAGCCCCCCATTCCAGTGCTCAGGTGCGCAGTGGCCTGGACATGGGCCTGCTGACCGACCTGTACCCTAGGCACACCTGCCAGAAGGGGAAACTGAGGCCTGTGGGCTTCCAGCGGCGAACACTGCGGAGTGCTGGGGTGGCTGGCAGATGCCGTGGGCTGCTCCGGGCGGCAAGCCCCTCCCGCTGGCCTGCCGAGGCATGTGGGTGCCCGGGGCCAGGTGCCTGGCGCCAGCCACGTGCTCAGGGTGGGCTGCAGGAGCGGGGCTGGGCCTCTCCAGGCTCAGGAGCCCAGGCCGTTCCACCAGGGCCACGGGCAGGGAGGGGTGGCAGAGGCGGCCCTCGACCAAGGCTGTGCGCCAGGATGTGGGCTGAGGCCTGTGTCTCTGTGGGGCAGAGTGGGGCCCGCAGGGCAGGAGGAGACAGGCGTCAGCTCCTCCCTCAGCTTCTCCAAGGGAGTGGAGCTTGTCCACTGGTGGGAAAGGAGCTGTGAGCTAGGGAGGGAGAGGAGCAGGCCTCCGTGAGAGGCCTCCAGAAGGCTGCTCCCACCCCCAGAGGGAGCCTCCCAGGGCGTCCCGGGCCCCGCGGGGGAACTGAGGCTCAGGCAGGGACCACTGGCCCAGGGAGTAGCCACAGCCGTGGAGCTGGGCTTCGAACCAGGGGGTTCTGTGGTGGCTCAGGGGTGGGGTGAGGGCCCACAGGGAGGGAGCCTACTGTTTGCTGTGTACACTTGCCTTTTCATCATTTTACGTTTGAATCTTGGTTTTTAAAATCTGTATTTTCTTTTACTTCTTTAAAAAAAATATTTTATTGATTTTTTACAGAGAGGAAGGGAGAGGGATAGAGAGTTAGAAACATCGATGAGAGAGAAACATCGATCAGCTGCCTCCTGCACACTCCCTACTGGGGATGTGCCCACAACCAAGGTACATGCCCTTGACTGGAATCGAACCCAGGACCCTTGAGTCCGCAGGCCGACGCTCTATCCACTGAGCCACACCGGTTAAGGCCTTTTACTTCTTTTTGATTGTGCAAGCAATGCCTGGCCGCGCTCTGTGTTTAAAAAGTAGTCATGCTCCACAAAGCAAGTTTCTTCTTGTCTCCCAGCCGGACCCAGCGCCACCCCAGCCCACCCCAGTCCTACTCCTACCCCAGCCTCACCGCGGCCCCGCCCTCCCGGTTTCCAGCGGCTGGGGGTCCTTATAGACCTGCTGTCTGGTACCTCGGACACTTTCATGGTGGAAAGGCTTTACAGAGGTTATAATCAGGAGGATTGGCTGTGAGTCCTACACACACACACACACCCAAGTCCCTAGTCCCTGGGACCGTGGTGGCTTCCAGGGAGACAGAGGCGGGGAGGCTGGGTCAGCTGGGAGGGGCGTCAGAGAAAGGACAAAAGGCTTTGTGCTGCCCCGGGGCAGCTCTGCCACCTTCTGAAGGAGCGTCACCTACAGGGGACCCACAGCCCACAGCGGGTCCAGGGAGACGGAGGGCCCCCCGGGACCCCAGGGCCGGGAGTGAAGGGAGGGCCTGGGTCCCCGTCCGGGGCGGGGAAGGTTCAGATCCTGTTCTGCTGCCCGATGCTCCGAGGGGCTGGGACGTGGGCCTTAGGGTGGGCGGGAGGGAGGCCCTTGGCGCTGGCGTGGTCCGTGGGCGGAGCAGGGAGGAGGGAGGAGGGAGGTGGGGTGACGCAGGCCGAGGTGCCAAGTCAGGATGGGAGGGGGCTGAGAGGGGAGGCGCACAGTGTTGTGAGTGGACGCGTGGCCCAGAGCTCCGGCCAGCAGAGTCCCAGCTCGGGGTGGGGGTGGAGTCCTCGGCCTCAGAGTTACACAGACCCCACAGTTCTGTGATGCCCTGTGCCTCAGTTTCCTCTTCTGGACCGTGGGAATAGTGAGGAGTCCACACGGAGGCCCAGAGGGCCGTGCGGCTCAGGGCTCTGAGAAGAATAAGCGAGGGGATGAGTCCAGCCTGGCCCACTGCGCCCTCCGCCCTCCGCCAGTCCCACCCCACCAGTAGCCCTACCCCCTCCAGTATCCCCACCCCTCCAGCAGCCCCACCCCTCCAGTAGCCCCACCCCCACCAGTAGCCCCACCCCCTCCGCCAGCCCACCCTCCACCAGACCCCCCCCCCAGTAGCCCCACCTCTCCGCCAGCACCTCACCTGCTGGTCATTCCCAGGGGCCCAGGCCCTGAGCCCTGCTTGCCCCATTCTTGGCCTGGTTTGGAGGCCGTGGGGGCGGGGCCTCCGTGCAGCATTGTCCCCTGCGTGTCCAGTGGCCAGCCAGTTTTCTCAGCCTGGGGTCGGCTCCATGGAGGAAATGGGGCGAGTGGCCCCCAACACCCATACCCACAGCCCCTCACTCAGCTGGTCCTCACTTGAGCCTCTCCACGGCCCCATGAAGCAGCCAGGCCAGGTTATACCCACTTGCCCTAGGGGGGAACTGAGGCCCAGAGAGGCGCTTTGGCCTGGGGTCACCAAGCCAATTGGAGGCAAAGCCAAGGTTTGGGTTCTTAGTCACCTTCTGCCAGAGGCAGAAATGAGGGGGTGGCATTGCCCCTCTGCCCGAGTCCGAGCCCTTCCCCTTCCCGGCCCCGGGCGCTTCCTGGCGCCCCCCGGGGCCCCTTCCAGAGCGGATCTCTCAGGCCGCCCTGCCAGCCTGGCCAGCATGACTCAGCGTGTGGGTCCCCCCGGGGGTGACTCAGGAGCCAGGCAGCCTCCAGAGGCCCATGAAACGCCCGCCTGGCCTCTCCACGGGGGGCATCTGGGCTCCCTGTTTGCGACCCTCTGACCCTCTGACCCCCTCGGCCCGTGGAGCACAAACAGCCCGGCCCTTGAAGGGGCGGCCTGGGGGGGGGAGGGGTGGGGGGCGCAGGAGCTCTGGCTCTCACCCTGCTCTGTCGCTTCGGCCACAGGGAAGCCCCACCCCTGGTGGGGGGCTTGGGAGGTGGGCTCTAGGCCCCGGCCGGCTGGCACCCCGCGCGGGTCTGTGTGGGGGTTGCTTAGGCAAGCGCTGGGTGCCGTGTCAGGGTGCCTACCCCGCCCACAACCCCCCCCCCCCCGGGAGAAGTGTGGACAAGGCTGCATTGTGGGCGCCCTGACAACATGGTGCTGGTGAGAGGAGCCGGTCCCCAAAGGCCACGGGCTGCAGCCCTGTGAGGGGCCGGAGTACCGGTCAGTCACCTGGAAATGCTCCTGCGGAGGGGCGATCGGAGGCTCCTCAGGGGCCCAGGATCGCGCCCTGCCCGGCCCTGTCGCGGGCCCAGCCCCGGGCAGTGCGGGAAACTGTCCCCACTCAACAGGCGGGAAAACCGAGGCCCAGGGAGGGAGGGATCCCGGCCGCTGAGGGCAGAGCTGGGCCCCGCTGGGAGCCCAACACTCTGTTCCTTCAAAATTAAGATTCACTGGCCTCTCCCTCTCCCTCTCCCTCTCCCTCTCCCTCTCCCTCTCCCTCTCCCTCTCCCTCTCCCTCTCCCTCTCCCTCTCCCTCTCCCTCTTCCTCCCTCTCCCCCCCCCCTCTCTCTCTCTCTCTCTCACACACACACACACACACACACACACACACACACACACACACGCCCCGCCTGTCCCTCCCCTGAGCCCCGAGGGCCTCCTCGGCTTCTTAACTCGCTTCCTGAGCCTGCAGCCCGGCTGGCTCACCCCACCACCTCTAACTTCCTCAATGAACTTTCTCTAATTTGAAAAAAAAAAAAATAACGCTCATAGAGACGCTTTGGAAAACGATGGCGATGTAATGAACCGCCCCGTGCGGGCCTCCTGGGCCGGCGTCACCGCAGGGCCAGACCTGGCGAAGCTCCCGCCCAGGCCGGGACCCAAGGCCCATGCTCAGGTCGGGGCTCCGCCCGGGCCGGCCACACAGCTCTTGCCAAGAAAATCCTGTTTTCAGGATGATGACAACATCTTTGAGCGTTTGTTACAGTTTTTACAATGCATACTTATATGGTCTACTTTCTGTTGAAATTGGGATTGTCTGTATTACTCAGTTTTATATTTATGCGGGCCTCTGGGTTGCACAGGGCCTCTCCCCTGCATCTGCCCCCCTCCCACCCCCCTCCAGGCCACCCTTGCTGGCCGGCCGTGTCCTTCTCTGGACCCCCACATCCCCCTCCTGTGTCCCCCTCCTCTGTCCCCCTCCTGTGTCCCCCTCCTGTGTCCTGTGGAGAAAGTGCTCACTGCCTTCCAGCACCTTCTTCCCCAGATCCCGGGTCAGGGTGCCCCTTCTGAGGCTGTGCCCAGCCCCCCTTCCTGTGTGCCAGAGAGGGAAAGCAGCCCCCCACCCCAGCAGGCTGTGATGTAAGTTTACTGAACTGAATCCAGTGTGTGGCTTCTTATCTCATGCAAAGACACCCCCAGATTCTCCAACTGGGGTCAGTGTGTCAGGGGCGGCTCAGCCCCTCCTTTTGTGATGGGGAAGCAGACGCTGAGTCAGGGGTGCTGAGGGGCTTGGGGTGCCCGCAGCAGGTCCCGGCAGAGCTGGCCCCAGAGGCCAGCCTGGGCTCCCCGCCCCCTCAGTGTCTCTCTGGACTCTCAGCCCCAATGAGCGTCTCAGCTTGCCAGGAGCATGGCACGCTGCCGGGCACCTAGTAGGTCCTCAGCGCAGCGCTTGGTGCTGCTGGGCACGGGGCACGGCCACCGAGCATAACGGCGAGGCCGATGCCTGGGTCCCCAGCTTCCCGGCCCGAGGCAGAGCCTTCCTCACCCTGAGCCCTGCCCTCCGGCCTGCTGAGGCCTCCCCCTCCCACTCAGCACCCCGGTGGCCCAGGGTGTCAGGCAGGAGCGGGTTTTGACCCAGGCCAAGCTTGGCCCCAGAGTGCTGTGTGACCCCAGGCAGGCTGCTGTCCCTCTCTGGCACACAGAAGGGGGGGGGGGAGGTGATTTTATTTATTTATTATTTATTTATTTTAAAAATATATTTTATTGATTTTTTTACAGAGAGGAAGGGAGAGGGATAGAGAGTCAGAAACATCAATGAGAGAGAAACATCGATCAGCTGCCTCCTGCACACCTCCCACTGGGCATGTGCCTGCAACCAAGGTACATGCCCTGACTGGAATCGAACCCGGGACCTTTCAGTCCACAGACCGACGCTCTATCCACTGAGCCAAACCAGTTAGGGCGGGAGGGTGATTTTAGGGTGTGCACAGGTCCCACACTGGGCTGGGCCCCGGGAGGCCCAGGTTGATGTTCCATTTTACGGAGGGAAAGACTGAGGGCAGCCGGAGGGTTTGGGTGATTTGCCTGAGGTCCCTGTGAGTCCTGGGAGGCAGGAAGGAGCCAAGCCCTGTCTGCCACCAGCCGCCCAACGAGTGAACGAGAAGTTCTGGGACCTAAAGCACAGGGTGTGGACTGGCCCAGGCCTCCCAGGCCCCCGGCTGGCGCTCGGCCTGGGGGGGGGGGGGAGGCTGGGAAGCCTGCTTGGTGGCGGGGGCCCAGCTGGCCTGACTGAGGGGCAGAGCGGAGGGCTCCCCGGTCTGGAGACCCTCGGCCAAGGCTGAGGCGAGAGCACAGGACCCTGGTGCGGGGGCCGGGCTGAGGGGGGCCCACAGTGGGACGGGCACCTGGGAGGCTCCTGCGGTCGGTCGGTCGGGGCAGCTTCTGGGCTTCTGGGCGGGAGGAGTTTGGGTGGAGATGGGTTCACTAGGGCCCCGGGCTGGGAGGGCCCCTCCCCCTCCCCCTCCCCCCTCGCTCATCCTTTCCTCGCCTCCCCTCTTCCCTTCAACCGAGCGCCTTGTGAGTGACGAGGGGCTGGTGCCAGGTCCCCCCAGGACTTTCGGTGACGCTGAAGGAGACGGCGGCCTGACCCGGGTCTGCGCACAGTAGGTCCTCGGGAAACGCCCAGCCTCTCACCCGGCCCTGGTTTCTCTTTCAGAGCTTCCAGAACCGCATCCGGAGCAGCGATGGCCCCGCCCTGGGTGCCCGCCGTGGGCTTCACGCTGGCGCCCAGCCTGGGGGCCTTCCTGGGCTCCTACCACGTCCGCGGGGAGGGCCTGCGCTGGTACGCCGGCCTGCAGAAGCCCTCGTGGCACCCGCCCCGCTGGACGCTGGGCCCCATCTGGGGCACGCTCTACTCGGCCATGGGGTGAGCGGGCCAGTCCCCCGGGGCGGGCGGGCGGGGCCTCTTCCCTTTCTGGGGCCCAGGCCGGGCCGGGCTGTCCGTGCTGCTGGGGCAGCGGCCCCGTGTCGGGAGGGTGGAGAGGGCGGCGGGCCGTGGATTGCACCACCCAGCTCTCCCCTGCGGGCTTCTCGGCAGGGACAGGCCGGATGGCTCAACCCCACACTGGCATCCTGGCTGTTTTCACAACTCCAGGGTGAGACGGGCTCCGTGGGCAAAGTTCATATGTGGGCCGCGTGGAGGCTTCCCGGACCCATGGCAGCAGTAACAGCCGCAGTCACAGCGGCTGCCGTTGGCCGAGCATCCGTTTGGTGCTAGAGCGTGGGACCCGGCGGGAGGCCCTGGACTAGACCCTGGGAGTTGCTGCAAGGGAGTGCTGTGTGTGGTCGCCCCTGGTGGCCACGGTGGGAACTGCATGCAGGAGGTGCTGGCAGCTTCCTGCCCATCTTCTGGAATGTTCCCAGCATGCGGGTTCTGGGCCAGCCCAGGGCAGGGTGGGGCCGTAGACCCTAGCTACCCTCGGGGCAGGTAGCAGAGGCTGGGCTGGGTGCCCAGAGTTCTGGTGGGAGTAAGTCCCTGAAACCTGGCTGTCACTGGCCCCCCCACCCCCCCAGCCCAGCCAGGCTCCCAGCGCTCCCTGCGTCCTGCT
Source organism: Cnephaeus nilssonii (assembly GCF_951640355.1). Classification (NCBI taxonomy): domain Eukaryota; kingdom Metazoa; phylum Chordata; class Mammalia; order Chiroptera; family Vespertilionidae; genus Cnephaeus; species Cnephaeus nilssonii. The sequence goes on along the minus strand of NC_137077.1, from coordinate 2,929,983 downwards.
CCCTTCTCCCCAGTCCTGGCCCAGGACCTCGCTCCTGCGTCAGCTCGCTCTAGCCTCCAGGCCTCCACACTCCTCCTTGGCCTTCCTCTACCATCGAGACCCTGACACGGCACAAACGTGGCCCCGTCTCTTTCCTGGAACCCTGCCCCGTGAGGCTCCTGTAGGCACTGCCAAGGGCAAACTCCTACTCATCCTGCAAGGCCCAGCCCAAATGTCCCTGTGTTCTGTGCAGTGCCTGGGCAGGGCTGGGAGCCTCACGGGCTTCCTTCACAGCACCGGTAACGATAATCGCGGTAAATACTTATTGAGTACCCCACGTGCCAGGCACTGTCCTAAGCACGACCAGTGTGTTAACTTGATTCCCCACAGCAACCCTGCGAGAAATGAAGGCCCAGAGAGGTCAGGCAACTTCCCAAGGCCACACAGCAGTCAGCGGCAGGGCAGGCCTGCGCCATCACCGCGCCGTCCCGGAGGTCAGTGCGCGCCTGGCCTCTTCCCGCCGTTGCCCTGACAGGGGCCTCTGTTTCAGATACGGCTCCTACCTGGTCTGGAAAGAGCTGGGGGGCTTCTCGGAGGAAGCGGTGGTCCCCCTGGGCCTCTACGCGGGGCAGCTGACCCTGAACTGGGCGTGGCCCCCCATCTTCTTTGGCACCCGGCAGATGGGTGTGGTAAGTGCCTCCCTGCTCCCTGGAGTTGGGCCGCGGAGGGTGGGCCTCCTTCGGGGGACATGAGCCCCACCACCCGGACGGGGCCGGGCCCAAAGGCAGCACCCGTCAGCAGCCTTAGGGGCCAGCGCCCTCTGGTGGAGCCTCCAGGCGGCTTTCCTCCAGCGCAGGCGCCGGACAGGCTGGGGCTCTGGTTTAGGGGCCAACGTGGAGGACAACCCACATTGCCCCTGGCGCCATGCGCCCCACACGTGGCGCGGGTCAGGCAGAGGCAGTTGTTGCCATGTTACATGTGGGGGAACTGAGGCGGAGGGCTGGGGGGGGGCGTGGCCGGGTCCTGCAGGGGTGGGATGGAGATTGCTCCCATGGGTGGGCAGCTGGGACATGCACCCTAGTGGGTACCTTGAGCCTCAGGCCCCGTCCTCCGTGTCTCCACAGGCCCTGGTGGACCTCCTGCTGACGGGGGGGTTGGCGGCAGCCACCACCGTGGCCTGGCACCGGGTGAGCCCTCCGGCTGCTCGGCTGCTCTACCCGTACCTGGCCTGGCTGGCCTTCGCCACCGCACTCAACTATTGCGTCTGGCGGGACAACCAAGGCCGGCGGGGCGGCCGGCGGCTTGCGGAATGAGGTGCCTGTCCCTGAGGACTGTGGCTGCTGCCAGGTGGGCCTGTGGCGGGTGGTGGCCTCACACCTTCGTGGCCACCACACCTGCGAGTCTGTCGGGGGCTCAGCCCAGGGTCACCACCGGCTTCGGAGCGGCTCCAGGCTGAGCCCACACCCAGGGGCACGTCCTGCACTTTCTGCGCTGCTGGGGGCACGGGCTCGGGGCACCGAGTGTCACAGCCAAATAAAGTCTCTAACACGCCCTGGCCTTTTTCTTGGCGGGGAAGCTCATCCCCTGCTGGTGTCTGAGCTGCGTCACCGATGGGCCTGCTCAGGGCGCCTGCACGCTCTGGGGGCCACCCCAGACCCTGTAAGAGGCGAGGGGCCCAGGGAGAGCAGCCCGGGTTTGACCCGGAGCCCACCCTGGCTGTGCTGCTGCCTGGCTGGTAGGGACCCGGCCCGGGCCTTGGGCTCAGCTGACAGGCCGGCCTGCCCCCCTCCGGGCCTCCAGGAGCCGGGGCTCAGCCTCTGGAGGGTGCGGCCCACAGTCTGCCTGGGCCCAAGGCAGGGCCCTCCGTCGGCCGCCCCTGGGGGCCAGGACGCCTGCCAGCCCGCCCCACCCAGGGCAGCCCCTCAAACACCTCATGGGGGGAGGGCACATCAGAGGCAGGAAAGGCCGGTCCCAGCCCAGCAGGCAGCAGCCCCTCACTGGCCAGGCCTGCCCAGGTGTCACCCCGGCTTCACACGGGAGACCCACGCCCTCCCAGGCAGCTGTTTGGAGTAAGGGAGGCGGGCAGAGGCCTCGCTCCTGCTGGGAGGACGTCTGGGCCCTGGGCCGAGCTCGGCAGCGCGGCCTCCTGGGACCGTGGTCGGACCCCCTGGCTTTGTTGCCTGTGCTGTTTGTGGTTGTCACATAAGCTAATTAGAATCGGAGACACTTTCCTGTGCAGAGCGCTCGGCGGCTCAGCAGCCCTGAGTTTCGCTGCCTCTGCTCTGTCTCCCTCCTCCCCCTGGCTTCACAGTCAGACGTGACCCCAAATTACGAGGAGCTCGGGGAGCCGAGCAGCCAGCCGCCCGCGCTGCCCAGCAGCCTCACCTGCGCACTCGCTGCGAAGAGATGTCCACGCTCGGCTCCGCAGGCGTCTGGCAGGGCCGTGAGCGCGTGGCGGGGCCCGGGGCGGCTCCCGCCATGTTTCCGGGGCTCCGCAGAGCAGCGGGGTCAGGTGGGACTGCACATCCACTTTATTGTTTGGTTTCGAGTTTCCCACCACGGCCACGCGTGTCCAACGGAGGCCACGTGTGTCCGACAGACGCTGTGCGGCATGCAGCACCCGAGGCTGCTGATCTCTCCCGTGACGCACGCAGACCGCTGTGTCCGTTCCCTACACCTGGGTCAGCTCCTCTCCAGCAACATCCCGCCTGCTCAGCCAGACGCCGGGAGGGTGGGCAATTTGCGGCTCCGCCCGCTGCGTCGGCGAGGCTTTTGCTGGTCTTTGCCGCGTGCTCCCCCTTTCTGGCTGTCACAGCCACGGGGCCCGCGGTGGTTTCCACGCCGGCTCAACAGGAAAGCCCACACCGGGCAGGTGTATCGGGTCCTCGGGGCTGCACCCTTTCCCGGAGCCGCTTCCGCGGGTGAGGTCTCGGCTCCCCTCCTGTCCGCTGACCACGAGGACACAGGGCCAGCCGCTCACGCTGCCCAGAGGCTCAGTGGGAGGTCGTCACTTCTGCACCAGCTCCCTGGACCCTCTGGCAGTTTCTTGAGCGGCGAGGGCCCCTGTGATCCCTCATCCCAGGACGAGGAAACAGGGAGGAAGTCCCAGCCCAGCCCTGATGTAAGAGCTCAGAGCTCACGGCCGAGTGCACAGCGGCCTGAGCTCCACACCTGCCCACCACTTCCTGCTCTGAAACGCAGACACTGGGTTAGGGAACCGCTGTGGTCTGAGGGGTGCCTGTCCCCCAAATTCACGTGTTGACATCCTAACCCCCACGTGATGGTATCAGGTGAGGCCTTTGGGGTGATGAGCCCTCTGGGGTGGATCAGTGCCCTAATAGACCCGCAGATCCCTCACCCCTCTGCACGGGAGGACACAGCAAGATGATGTCCATGACCCGGAAGTGAACTCCCAGACACCCATCTGCTGGTCCCTTGATCTCGGGACCCTCCCCCCGCCCCCCTCCAGGACCGTGAGAAAAGCTTCTGTTGTTGAAGCTGCCAGTTTACGGCATTTTGTTACGGCAGCGGAACGGTCTAAGACGGGGACTTGGGCCCTGAGCACCCCAACTTCTCCTCCCGGGTCTCACACCTGGAGAGTTTGGTTGAGCCGGGAGGAGAGCCGCTGGCAGAGCATGCCAGGCCTGTGGCCCCGGGACCCAGACACAGGGAGGCCAGAGCACGAAGGCGCCGAGGGGACAGACGCCAGCCGCTCTCCCGGGAGGAAGCAGGCGCTGTCCCGCCCGCGAGGCCTCCCCTCGGCTCATGGACGGGCCGAGGTCCCGGTCAGCACAGAGGGTGGACAGGCAGATGGGAGGCACGGGATGGTGCCATCTCACTACCAGGACTTCTCTTGGCTTCAGAATGAAACACACACACACACACACACACACACACACACAGCAAAGCAGGCCCCCGCCACTGTCCCGTTAGCTGGGCAGGCGCATTGCGGCTACAGCTGGCATCTGACTCCACATTTCAGAAACGACATTACGAACAAGAACTTTATATTTTCTTCCCATAAACGAAAGAGTAACAATAATCCGACGTCTGACCCTGGACTCTGGTGGAGGATGTATCTGACGCGAAGTTCTCGGTGGAATCATCCCTCGAAGCCGCCCCCTGCCTGTTGCTCTGCTGCACACGCAGGTCCCCTCGCCCAAGCACCACCCACCCTCAGAGAGGGCGACCCCTGCCGTCCAGGGAGGCCAGGGCCGCGGGGAGCAGGACGGCTGCCCTCGCTGGATGGCGAGGCATCAGCAGCTGCCCGGGGGCCACAGGTTTGCTGGTGACGGTTCCGGGGAGTGGGGGGGGGGGAGGGGGAGAATGGGGGTGTGAGAAGGCTGGGTCTGGCAAGCAGGGTCCCCAAGGTGTTCTGGGGACGCCTGCCACACGGGCCGAGGGGAGGCTGGGAGCCTGGCCCCGCTCTGGGGGAGCCAGGACGCCTCAACAGACTGGACGAGAGCCGCTGGCCCTGCTGACGTTTGGGCTCCCACAGGCGTTCCTGGGGACCTTGTTTCTGGGGACACCTCGTCACACTCCCCAGAACCCCTCTCGCTAACGCCCGGGAAACATGGACGCCAGGACCCAAACTCGGCGATGAAGCTGGGGCTGAGCTGAGCAACACAGCAACACCGGACAGGCGGTGGGGGTGCACACAGCGCCGGGTGGGAGCAGGACCTGGCGGCCCGGCCCGGGAGGAGGGGGCTCTGCAGCAGCGGCTCAGAGCCCGGGGCCGGGTCGCCAGGAGCCCGCGCAGGAGGCCGGCGCCTACACCAGGCGGGTGACGTGGCAGCCGCCGGGCTCGTCCAGGAACAAGGTGCTGAAGACGTCGTTGAAGAAGGTGGGGTGGTACCGGCAGGCGCGCTCGCAGTCCGGGTTGAAGTTCACCTCCAGGATCTGGGGCTGCATCACTCGCTGCCCTGGGGGCACACAGCGCAGGCACTCACTCCTGGGAGCTCCCGGGGCTCCGCTCCTCGGCCTGGCCTGGGGCCTCCTCCACGGAAGGACCCGAGGGCCCGGCCCCGACTCTCCTGAGCCTCCAGGAAGCGGGGCGCCCCCCACCCCCGTTTGCTCTCCATCACGCAGGCTGTCGCCCCTGAACGACGGGCCTCCCCAGGCCCAGGTCTCCTGGCCAAGGACGGCCCAGCAGCCCTGGCCAGCGATGCCCCTCTGGACACGGGCTTTGGGTGCGTGAGGGTTTGGGCGGGGGGACCCTCACCGTCTGGACGGCTGTCCCACTTCAGCATGAGGTCGACGGCGTACACGGCCCGGGACGAGGGGTAGTGGCAGAGGCCCCGGGGTGGCGGCTCAGCACACGCCGCCTGGAACAGCTCCGTGAAGGCCCGGAAGATCTCAGCCTGGGGACCAGGCGGCTGGGTCAGGGCTGCCCGAGCGGCTCTCCACGTGGGGTTTGCTGCCCAAGCCCCAGCCCCCAAAGGGCCCGAGTCACCTCCTCCTCCATCCTGTTTCCCCAGGCCTGGCCGAAGCCGCCTCTGCCCACACCTGCCCCCAATCCCGGCACCACCTGCCTGCCTCCTGCCTCGAGCCCCGGCTCCCCCTGCACCACGGTGTGCAGGGCACTGCCACGCTCACCCGGGGACGTGGAGGCCAGCCTGCACCTCCACTGGAGTCCTTGCTGCCCCCTTAGGTTTGCGACTCCTGGGACAGGCAGGGCTGTGGCCGCCGGCTGCCCCAAGGGTGCCCTGAGGTCCCCCCGGTCGCCCTCCACACCTCACCGTCCCTTCCCTGACCTCGGTGGGAGGAGGCAGACCTGCACGTGGCCCACACAGAGGCCCTGGCCCCTCAGCTTCGCTCAGGACTCACCTGGACGCTCCTCCAGGGGAACTCTGGGTACTGCTTCTCAAATTCAGGGATGAACTCGTCGTAGTGCACCTGCGACAGACACAGGGCCCGTCACCGCTGCCCTGCCTCCACGGGGGCCTCGGACTCCCCGTCACCGCTGCCCTGCCTCCACGGGGGCCTCGGACTCTCGCTGGGGCCACAGGTCAGCGCCAGCAGCTTACCCACCCCCCCTCTCGGGGCACAAGGGAGGCAGGAGCCGAGTCTGAACCCTGGACACGCAGATGTACTTCTCGCAGCCTCAGTGTCTTCATCTGTGAAATGGGACGATGCTCCCTGCCCACAGGCTTCCTTTGCAGGGCTGCTGCGGGCCTCACAGGGGCAGTGCCCGCAGGGGGCTCTGCAGGCTGTGAGGTCGGGACGGCGCGCCCCCGCCCGTGCCAGTGCGATGGGGACAGGCCTGGGACCCGTGTCTGCACGGCCCGGGGCAGCAGCTTCTCGGGTTTCTCCCAGAAACGCCCGATGGGCTGCCCACGGGAGCCCGGCGCTCACGCCCCCCGGACACGTGTCCCCACACGGGGCTCCAGAGGAAAACGGGCCCCAGGGTGACACGTGTTCGATGCAGCGGGAAGACAGTTCCCCCAGCAACAACGTCCCACAGCGTCGTGGGGCCCGGTGAGGGCTCAGGCTCCCAGGGACCCGTGGGCGCAGCCCCGGACAGGAAGAGGAACAAGAAGCAACCCCCCTGCTGGGGTGCACGCGGCACCGGCCCTGGGGGCCTCAGGCCTGGCCCAGGGCAGCAGGCTCAGGAGCCGGGAAACCCGGGAATGAGCTCCAGCTGGTGAGCCAGTGAGGGACAGGAATGCCTGCAGCCGCACGGACAATAATGACGAACCCTAAAACCTGCTCAGCAAGAGCAGCGCAGGGGTTTGTTCACGAGGGTGCTGTTTACACAAAAACCTCCATGTGCAAACAGGCGTGTGCCTTGTTTAGGGACGAGCTCATGCTGAACAGACTCAAGACGGGCCTCTCAGCCCGACTGGCGTGGCTCAGCGGCTGAACGTCGACCTGTGAACCAGGCGGTCACGGTTCGATCCCTGGTCAGGGCACATGCCCGGGTCGCAGGGTTGATCCCCAGTGTGGGCCGTGCAGGAGGCAGCTGAGCAATGATTCTCTCATCATTGTCGTTTCAGTCTCCCTCTCCCTCTCCCTTCTCTGAAATCAATAAAAATATATTAAAAAGGAAAAAAAAGAAGTGCCTCCACATTTGGGAGCGGCCCCTGGCGGAGGGAGGAGGCACGGCAGGCCTGTGTGGGGTGGGGGTGGGGTGGGGGTAACCACCGCAGGCGAGGGGGCTTGTGGGATAACGCACCGAGGCTGCGGCCCCTTCCTCCTCCCTCCGCCCGGAGCCGCCTGCTTCCGCCAGGCTGTGCCTACCTGCCCCAGGGGCGCGCTGGCCGACGGGTTTGCTGCACGAACAGAACCGTGAAAGGAGCTTTGCCCTGATGCCCCTTTGCCCCAGGCGCCCGGAGAGTGCGGGGCGTTCAGAGAAACCAGGCAGGGTCACAGGCCAGCGCCCCCTGCCCCCACCCTGCGCGGGACCCTGTGCCCCGCTGCTCCTCACCCCAGTGCTCAGAGGTCTGAATGGAAGCAGGTGGTGCGTCTGGGGGCCCGTGCCTACCTGCTTCAGCACCACTTCCGGGTCGTAGTTCATGACAGTGAAATGTTTCTCGTAGTCGTCCAGGTCGGTGAGGGCGAAGGGCCTGCAGGACCAGCAGGCAGACCTGAGTGGGTCCCGTGGCCCCACAGGGACTCCCCGGAGGTCCGTAAACGTCACCGCGGCCCACAGGTGTGGGTGCCCGTTTTACAAGGAGGCCGACGTCCCTTACGGTGGTGAATGCGGCTCGTGGTGCGCGGACAAGGACTTCCCGTCTGAGGCCCCCCCTGCCCGGCCCCGCCCGCCCGCCAGTCTCTCGGTTACCGGTTGGAGAAGCGCAGCCAGAACACGTCGTACACGAACAACCGGAGGGGCTTGACCGAGCGCAGCAGCACGATGTAGCGGACGTCGAACTTGACCCCCCCCACGTCTTCTCGCAGGAACAAGACAGGACTCTCAATGTACTTGCACACCACCTGCAGGGCACAGTCCAGGCTCACGGGGGTCCCCCAGCACCTCGGCAGGGGAGAGCACCGGTCTCGCTCGCTGAGGGCTCGCGCCTGTGGGACAGCCCAACGCCGCCCCCCACCTGGAGGGACCTGCACCCCGGCTCTCCTTCCTCTGCCCTTCCGGACCCTCGTCCATCCTGGGACGGTTCCCTTCTCTCTCCTTTGTTCACTGGAAGGAAAAGGTCCCACCAGTTCAGCTTTTGGGAACTGAACACACTGTGGTTCCAGCCTGAAACCCACCGGCCCGCATCCCAGGGGGACCTGCAGTGACGGCGCTGGGCCCTCTCCCCTCGCCTCTGCCTTTGCCCGGAGCAAGCTCCGCGCCCTCCAGCGCCCGGCACTGCCGCCAGGCGCCATGCACTGCACCCCTCCGTCCAGGGCCCCAGGGCTCCTGGGCCCGGCCGCCTCCCTCCAACCGTGCGGTCACGCGTGGCGCAGCGTGTGGGGACCCCGAGGTCAGATACACCCAGGACGGCTCTGACCCGGGCTCCCTCCTCTCACCGGACGGCCACGGCCCCTCCCTGCTGGCAGGGCAGGGGAAGGAGTGGGGGTGCTCGACCTGTCCCCCGCCCAGTGGCCACCCAGCCTGTGCACCGAGCGCCCGCGCCCGCGGCGGACCCACCTTGGGGCTGCTCTCGCGGTGCCGGATGACGCTGTGGAGGCTCCTGGTGATGTGGGTGTCCAGGCTGCGAGCCAGGTTCCAGGGCTTGCAGATCCAGTGGTTGTCCTCGCCCCTGGGAGCAGAAGGGAGGCTGGGCTGCGCCCGGGGCCCCCTCCCAGGCAACGGCCCCGGGACCTGGGGAGAGAGGGACACCCAGGCCCCCTCCCAGCCCTCCCCGCCCCCCCGCCCGGGGCTGAGGGAGGCCACGTCACCGCAGAGGTCAGAGGCGGGGCCTTGGGGATCAGGAGGCGAGGCCTGGACCCTGCACAGCGGAGGGTCTCGGCCAGGCCCCCGGGACGGCGGGTGGGGCCCCCGGGACGAGGGTGGGGGCTCACCGCCTCTCCCGCTGCTGGAAGCAGCTGACGAACTGGGGCAGCTCGGTGCGCAGGTTGAAGGTGCGGGGCAGCCAGGCCGGGCCCTCGGGGCCCCCCGCCCGGCGTGCGATGGAGGCCAGGCAGTCCTTCACGGTCAGCAGGCTCTCGCAGGGGAACTGGTTCAGCAGCACGTGCGGCCTCTCCTGGCTGAGCCGCCTGCGGAGAGGGGGGACCGGCTCAGGGGCTGGGGGGTGGGGGCGGCCCGGGGCCTGGAGGGGGCCTCACCTGTAGTCCTTGAAGTGTGAGAAGTTGTAGAGGATGTCGGCGTCCGCCTCGCTCTGCGTGAAGGTGAAGCGGGGGTGCGTGAGGTGGCCGAGCACCTGCTGCACGTCCGTGTGGACCCTGCAGGGAGAGGGCTGGTCAGGCGGCAGGGGCTCCTCGGACCCTGACAGCCCGCTCTCGCACCTGGAAGGGGCCGCCTTGTTAGGGTGAAGCGGGGTAACCCCAGGGGTGCACCAATACGGCTCTTCCCTCCGCGGACACACAGGCACCGGTCAACACTCCGCTGCCCACAGGCTCACCAGGAGCCTGACCCTTAGAGAAGCCGGTGCCCCAGGGGAGCGTGCTGCTCAGGCCCGTGCCCCGGACAAGGCCTCCTCCCACACCGGTGCTCGCTGTGCCCGCCTTGCCTGGCCCCGGGCAGAGGTGTGGCCAGGACCTGGGCGCCTGTCTGCTGGGGTTGAGGTGGAGGCAGGAGGCCTGCCTGGGAGGGGCTCCGGGAGGAGAGAGGAGCGGGGCGGGGCTGCTGGCAGGACCGGGGCAGGGAGCAGCTCAGGGAGGTGGAGGGGTGCTGGGCAGTGGGCCTCGGGAGAGGGGACGAGGGCCGGGCAGCGGGAGGAACCCCCAGGACCGGCGGACGGGGTGAGGGGAGGTGCCGCTTTCTGGCTAGACCAGGTCTGGGCAGCTGGAGGGGCCCCACTGGAGGCAGAGGCCAGTCCCCGCCCAGCGGGACCCGCCTGGCGCCTGTCCTCAGGGCGGGTGGAGCTCTGCACCCCACTTCCTCATCTGTAGAATGGAGCATCCGCGGCTCCGGGGCCGGCTGGGGCCTGCTGCCTGGCCTCATGTCACCCCCAGCCCACACCTGAGGACGGGGCGCAGCCCCTGGCCGCCAGCTGCCCTCCGAGGTGCCCAGCACGGCTCCCAGCCCTTGGGGCCTGGCTGTTTGCTCCGGGACCAGAACACACACCGAGAACCTGGGCGCGCACAGCAGTCCCGCGTGGAGCAGTCGGCACACGACACTCTGTGCCTTAGGACAGAGCGGGGGCGGACCCGGCTCCGGGGTCCTCCGCCTGCCTCCAGCGCACTCACAGCCGAGTCCTGTCCTTCGAGGTGACTCTAAACTCTCCCTCCAGGGCCCGCTCACCCCTCACTGCCTGTAGCATTCTGTGACCCTAAGAACCCCACTTCTGGCATCTCAGTCACTGCGGGGCCTCAAGACAGCGGGCCTAGGAGCGCCTCGCTGAGCGGGTGCTGTTGTGGGAGCCGTGGAACTGGGGGTGGGGTGGGGGGGGTCTGTGTGAGCGCAACGGGACCGGGAAGTCTGGCTGGAAGCGGAGGGCACGCACTTGAAGACGTGGCCGCTGGGACGCACCGCCGGGTCGATGGCCAGTGGCAGCTTCTCCTTGTTCTCCTCCAAAATGGCCTGGAAGGAGAGACACGGGAGGTGGAGACGGGCCTTCGAGAAAGGAAGCCACGAGCCCCGCCTCCCCATCCCGGCTCCCCAGGGCTTAGGACCTGGGGCACACCCAGCCCGCACGTGGAGCCTTTCCCCAGAGCTTCCGCGCCCCTCCTGCGCCCCCCCCCCCCCCCCGGCCTGGGGGTCTGGGCTCCAGGCCCCGCAGCTGCTGGACAGCCCGTTTCTCAATCCACCTCCACACCCAGCGGCAGGTGCCCAGCCTGCCCGGAGGGTGCTCCCAGCCTGAGCAGCGAGGTGGCCTAGGACACGCCCCCCGACTCTGACCTCCCTCAGAAGGGCTTCATTCGCCTTCCCCTGTGTGTGGGCTGAATGAGCTGCTTTTAACCAACAGGAAGTGGAACAACATTGTGCAAGTTCACCCAAGGCCTGGGGCTTCCTCCCTTCTCCTGGGTCACCTGCTCTGAGCGCAGCGAGCCTCCACCCCGAGAGGACACGTGGAGGCCCGAGGCCTCCTGCCAGCAGCCACGCCTCGCCGGCGTGGAAGCAGGTCTCCGCGCCCAGGCCTCCGGAGGCGGCTCTGGCGGGCGCCTGGCTGTGCCTCCCGGCAGACGGTGTGGGATGATACGTGTCTGCCGTTGGAAGCTGGAGCGGCTTGCTCCCCGGCGATAACTAACTAAGCAGGCGACCAGGCCTAGAGCACAGCCGCAGCCAGATGGGGCCGACGTGGTCAAACCACCAGCACGGTTCAGGGCTGGGCCTCATCCCTCTTCCTGGCCAGTAGAGGGCGACCCAAGGAAAAAAGACATTTTAATTCACGTCCCTCTAACAAACAACACTGAGATCAGGAAGTCTTGCCCGGCCGGCGTGGCTCAGTGGTTGAGCGTGGACCTGTGAACCAGGAGGTCACGGCTCCATTCCGGGTCAGGGCACAGGCCCGGGTTGTGGGCTTGATCCCCAGTGGGGGGCGTGCAGGAGGCAGCCGATCAATGATTCTCTCTCATCATTGATGTTTCCCTCTCTCCCCCTCTTCCTCTCTGAAATCAATAAACATATTTTAAAAAAGGATCGGACAGCCTTTGTCCCTCAGCCATTCTTAAGCCTCACTCCTTTGTTTTCACTCACGTTTCAAAGGTTTACTAAGCACCTACTAGGCGCATGCACCGTACGAGCCTCCGAAACACCTCTGAACCGAGAAGGGTGGCACGGAGTCTTGGGCCTGGCTAGTTCCATCACCACTGGTGATAACCCAGAATTCTCGGGCAAAGTGCCAACAGGACCCCGCTGCACCCCGCCTGCCAATCAGCAGCACCCAGAGCCGCCAGCACCACACGGCACTTTCCACAGTAACCCCAGGGGACGTGTTCCCTCCTCCCCACAGCCCGAGGCGTTCCGTGAGCGGCTGCGTGCTGGGGGACAAGGCGGCTTCAAGACGGGGGGAAGCGAGGCAGAGGCGTGTGGCCTCTGCTCGGAAGCCATCAGGTCCCCTTGGTTTTGGACTGTGTGACCTTTGGCAAGTTACTTAACCTCTCTGTACCTCAGTTTCCTCATCCTCAGTACAACGAAGGCAAAAACAGGACTGTTGGTCCCATTGTTGTAAGGACCACAGTAGAGGGCGCCCCTGAACGGCTGAGCACAGGCTCCCTCGTTGCCCGGTTTCCCACGGGGACCAGCTGACAGCAGGCAGTGGCAGCAGACCAGAGGGCGGGGGAGGGGAGGGGCCGGCGCTAAGCCCTGCCCGGCTCTGTTCCCACAGGCCCCACGCCCCCCTCCCCCTCCAGGCCTCACTAACCCCGGCTCCCCGAGCTGGCCCCCACGTGCTGGGCCCTGCACTGAGCTCACCACCAGGCCGGCACCTGTGAGGGCCGGTGTGTCCCGGCGGCCCTGACCGAGAGGCCGTGCAGACTGAAGCACCTTTGCCGCCCTCGCAGGGACAGCTCCTTATCGGGGCTCCCGCACCCGCAGCTGTGTGCGCTGCACGGCGTCTGAATGCAGCGTCTCCCTGTGCCCGGGGAGGGTGGGGTCAGGAGATGCGGGAACGAAGACGGGGCAGAGCATCCAAGCGGTGCAGCCACGGGCCTGAGCTCCGAGCCCCTTGTCTCTCAGACGCTCCCCCTCTTCCCCTCCCCACGGCAGCTGGTGCCACTCAGTAACATCTGGCGATGGGTGGAGGGGGCTCCTGGACCTCCAGGCAAAGGCCCAGGGCAGGAAGGCGGGGGAGGTCGCACCTGGTAGTACTCGGCGGGGGGCTCGGGCGTGCGGGAGCTGACGTCCAGCAGGTCGGAGGGCGCCCAGGGCAGCAGCATGCACCTCCGGACCAGCGGGTCTGTCTCTCCGTAGGCAAAGTCCCGGGTCACCTCCTCTGCAGCGAGACATGCGGGCCCATCAGGGGTGGCAGGGGACGGCCTGGCCACCTCCGAGGGCGGGCGTCTGACTTACCGCCCGTGTCCAGGTCCCGCAGGGGCCAGAGCAGCGTGTAGGCCACCTGCTGGGGCATGTAGAAGAAGGGCGCCGTGGCGAAGCTGGGCACGTCTGCGTGCTGGATGCGCGAGCCGAACTCGTCCATGATGTACCACACCGGCACCTTCTCCTCGGCCGTCTGTGGGCAGAGACACGGCCCTCGTCCACGGCCCACCACCCGCCCCTCCCGCCCACCCACACACCCGGCACCCACCACCAGCGCTCTGAGCGCGGAGCGGCTGTCACAGACCCCCGGCCCCTGGACACAGGGTCTCCGGGACGTGGCCCGGCCTGGCAGACCAGGACACAGGCCGAGACGGGGTGACTGCTGTGTGCTGAAGGCGCGTGGAGACAAGGCGTGGATGTGTGAGGTCTTGTGTGTCTGACCAGGGCTGGGGGGAGGGGGCAGACGGGAGACTTGTCGTTCAGGGGAGGCGACATCGAAGCTGAGATCCTGAGAAACAACTTGCTCTTCCCAACCTACACGTGGTGAGGGCTGGAGCCCAAGGGTGAGCGGGGGCCAGGGTGCCGGCAGCCGAGGACACGTGCCAACAGGACTCAACTCGTCTCCCGAAGGCGCCAGGAAAGAGGCAGCCCAAGGGTAGGGGTCTGAGCGGGGCGTGCCCCGTGAGCTTAAATCCACGCAGACACCGGGGTCCTGGTATTGGCTGGTGCGGGGCAGTAACAGGCCCACGATGAAGCCGCGGGGGAAGGGGCGCTTGCTCACGGTGGGGTGGAGGCTCACGGTGGGGTGGAGGCTCACGGTGGGGTGGAGGCCGGCTGGGTCCAGGCTCCTGGCCGCCCACCCGCCCCGATCACCTGGGCAGTGAAGGCCCACGTCGTGTCCGCCCTCTGCCCCTCCCCCCCGCGCACTCACCCCGTGGGACAGCTGGTAGGTCTGGTTGAACTTCCACATCTCCTCCAGCACCTGGTCCACGGCCTCGGCGCTGGGCAGCTCCCCGTGGAACTCGACGCCCATCAGGTTGGCCATGCGGTGCAGCAGCCCCGGGATCTGCTGCAGCTGCTGGCGGGCGTGCTCCACGCGGCACGTCCAGGCGTGGTCGATGAGGAAGATGCTGCAGGCACAGGCCACGGGGTGAGGCTGCCACGCGCGCACCGCGAGAAGGGAAGCAGCAGGGGACGGGAGGAGGAGCGGCCGGGGCTGTGGCCTGGACCTGCGCTCCACCGACCGCTCGCGGTGCGGCCGGGGCACATGCCTCCACCCGTTCCTGAACCAGGACAACAGGGGCCTACGTCCCCCCCCCCCCCCCCCGGCCGATGGAGCAGCAGGAGACGGAGCAGAGTGCTGACTGCGCGCTGGGATTATCACAGCGACCACCCTGACAGGGAGTGCGGCCCCTCGCCGCGCAGCAAACGCACAGGCTGGGCGGCCGGAGCGGGTGGGCGCTCGAAGGAGCCGCCACGCGGAGCTCATCACGCTCGCCGGCCCTCTGGGCACCCCCTGGGAAGCACCACGGCCTTCTTTCGGGCGAGGCCGCAGGTCCCCACACGTAAGGACGCCGCAGCCCACACCCTGGTTTCCCTGGAGGGGCCTGGGGCGGGGGAGCTGCAGGGCGCCCGTACAGCGTGGAGGGGCTGAGGCCGAGGCCATGCCCGCCCTCCTGCTCCAGGACAGGGCTGCCAGACACCGACCCCACACCAACAGGTGAACGGGCCTGGCATGCTCCCTGGCTAAATGACCGGGACGGCTGATGTGCCAGGTCTCAGGCTGGCTGGCAGGCTCGGCAGTCTTGACTCTGAGCTCGCACAGCCGGCCGGCCTTCCGCAGCCTCGGCTTCAGCAACCTCAAGCTGAACATCTGCAGCCCGCCGCGGGGTCGCCGTGCTGTGTGGTCAGGCCTACGGGGGGCATCTGTACGGAACATGTGCCGACACTTTGACCACGGTTCCCTAAACCACAGAGCACAACAGCTTACACACGTTAGGTTGCAGTCGGTGTTATAAGTAACCCAGAGATGATTCCACACACACAGGGTGTGGTAGGTTCCAGGCAAACACAGGGTGGATAAAAGTGCGGTTACAGCTGTTCGCAGGGAAAGCAATACAGTAACTAATCAATAACAATAAGCTGCTTCACGTACTTCCAGCTGCAGACCTGATCCTCCCCGCCCTGTGCTACGCCCTTTATCCAGGGCACGTGAGCAGCCGGGGGTTTGGCATCTGAGCGGGTCCTGGGACCTTCCCCATGGACATGAAGACTGTTACTCTGGATCCCCTAAAGCAGTGGTCGGCAAACTGCGGCTCGAGAGCCACATGCGGCTCTTTGGCCCCTTGAGTGTGGCTCTTCCACAAAATACCACGTGCAGGCGCACACGTACAGTGCGATTGAAACTTCGTGGCCCATGCGCAGAAGCCGGTTTTCGGCCTGGGTGAGTCTATTTTGAAGAAGTGGTTCTAACGCCGAGCCACACTCAAGGGGCCAAAGAGGCGCATGTGGCTCGAGCCGCGGTTTGCCGACCACTGCTCTAAAGCAAGGGACGGTGCGTCCTGCCCTCCTGCTTGGAGTTCATGACCACGTGGCGCAGTGCACAGCTCCCTGAGGTACCACGTGCCCACAGGCGGGAACGGAGCAGGCGCAGGTGGAGGCTGGCAGCGCTGAGCTCCGTGGGGAAAAGGGCCGGGAGCGTCTGCATCAGAGCGGGCGGCGGCGGTGCTGGGGCTGCAATGACCTGGGTGGCCACTCCCACCGCCTCGGGCTGGCGGACGCGGCAGCCCCCTCCCTGAAGAGCCTCGGACACGGGGCCTGACGACTCAGAGGCCAACAGGGCTCTCCCTCCAGGTGCCAGCGAAGTCCGGCAGAGGGACCTGCAGGCCTGTCCTGGCTGGCGGCCCCTGGGAAGCAGGGAGCTGGGGTCCGGTCTGAGCTCTGCCCTGTCCACCCTGTAGCCCCGGACAAGGCCCGCCCTGCTCTGGGCTCGGTGTCCTCACCTTCGGACTCAACCAGACCACACTCCTCAGTCCTGGGGACAAAGCCCCAGAGAACATGCTGGGTCCCAGGCGCCACCGGAGATGCAGATTCCGGAGACGGGGAGAGGCCAGGCGTCCTCGTAAAAGCGGGGTCCCCCACTAAGACTGCAATGGGTTTGACACCCACACTCCACAGCTACGGGCCCTGGAGAAGTCCTTCCCGCCTCCTCATCAGCAAAACCAGAACTCATCCCCTCTGTGCGACCACTGTGGCCGGTGTGCCACGGAGGCTGCGCTCAGGAACACGACCCACAGGGGGCGCCACCAGTACCAGGGCCGCCGCAGCGGCGACCACAGGAGCCCCCGGCCTTGGGGAGACCTCTGAAAGGAAGCGGGCCCCGGCAGCCACACGCGGTGGCGGCGTCCACCCAGGCCTACCTGTTGGGGTCGGCCGCCTGGAGTCCGTTCTCGTTGGTCACGATGACCTTGTAGCAGAGCTCGCTGCCCGGGTTGGGCTTCTTCTTGTGCGCTTCCCGTGCGGCCTCGTCCTCACTCTCCTCCTCCACCTCCTCCACCTGCATGATCCCGAACATCTCCCCGGCGTCGAACACCTGGGACCACAGCGCGAGCGTCAGGGGGACGCCCAGCCCCGGACCCTCCCCACGGCCGGACTTCGGCTCCCGGCCTCCAGGTCAAACCAAACCCCTCAGGAGAAGCAGGACCTACGGATCGCCATCTACCCATTTCACAGGTGGGGAAACTGAGGCTCCTAAAGAGAGCAGTCAGAACTGGGACCCAGCCTACCCCGCAGGACCATGCTTAGAAGCGGGCCTGCAGGAACGTGTCCGAATCCTGTCTACTCCGGCCCCTGCTGCACAGGGAAAACGAGTCGCGAGGCAGTGTGTGCGTGTGTGTGTGTGGCTCCGGTCACACTGGAAGCAAATGAAGGTCAAGATCTTGGGATCTCACCCCAATTTTGTTCTCAGCAGAGGAACTCATCAAGCAGCTGAGAAAACCCAGAGGGAAACAGGTGTCCGAGCCTCCTGTGGCCACCGCACCAGCCCCCCCTCCCCCCCCAGCAGCAGTCAGGCCCGCAGGAAGCGTGACCTGGGGTCGGGGCTGGTCTCCTGAGGTCCGGGCCAGGAAGATAAAGGCCTTGGTCCCCGAGTTCCCCTGGCAAAGGACAACTGCTAGCCACGTGCAGCGGGTGAAGAGGAGTCAGCCCCTGCGCTCTGGAGCCGGACTACGTGACCTTGAACGAGACAATGAGCCACGCCGCGCCTCAGTTTCCCCATCCATCCATTGGCATGTTAGGACCCACCTCAGAGGGCTGTTGGGAGGATTCATGATGAACACAAAGAGCCAGACCCTGAGCCCAGCAAGTGCTCCGAGCACCTGCTCCCAGCATTCCACTTCCGAGGCCCGGCACCGGGTACCATCGCCTTCCAGGACAGCTTTGCCGGCCAGGCCAACACAACGGTGCACAGGAGCCCCTGGCACACAGCAGGGCCTCGGCAAAGGCCAACTCTCCCGAAAACCCATTTCTCACCATTATTTAAAAAGGATGAAAAATCCCCCCAGCAGGCGGAACGCTGCAGCCACCGGGCACAGGCACCTCGGGCGTGAGGGTGAGCACTCAGGGTCCTGCCCAGGGAGCTAGGCCAGTGGCAGAGGGAAGTGGGGCTGGGCCGTTTGAGGACCGGGAAAGGGGTGCCGGGCCTGGAGGGCTCGGGAAGATTTCACGGAGGAGACAGTAAAGGCCAGGGTGCACAGTGGGGGCAGTCAGAAGCCAGGGTGCACAGTGGGGGCAGCCTGAGGCCTGGGGGCAGAGGGCGTCCTCAGGGCTGGCTTCTCCCGGGCTGTGGGGTGGGCGTGACCAGTCCCTCCACGGTGGAAGGGCTGAAATTTGTTTTCATTTTAAACACTTCCCCAGCCTTTCCAAGGGACCTTTCTTTCGAGGCCAGGCGCCAGGGTCAGCGCCTTGCGGATGGAACTGGGGGACCCCATCCCTGCGGGCAGGTGCCTGTGCCGCTGGGGTGTGCCCTCCCGTCTGGGTTCAAGCAGCGGGCGCCCCTGAAACAACGACTGCAGGGTGGGTCAGGCAAAGCCGTGACTCACCGCTCGGCCCATCGCTGAGTGGCAGCGAGGCCACGGAAAAACACCGGGTCAGAGCAGGGCGGAGGGGGCACTGGAGGCAACTTATCTCACGCCTTCCTGGCCCTCCCTGCCGATCTCCAAGGTGTGTGTGTGTTTAAAGGGTGCTTTATGGATATGAGAGAGGAAGGGGGAGAGACAGACATGGATGTGAGAAACATGGATTGGCTGCCTCCCATACTCGCCCAGACTGGGCATCAATCCATAACCTAGGTGCGTGCGCCGACTGGGAATCAAACCCACACCTCCTGTGGTGGAGGGGAGGACGCTCGGACCAGCGGAGCCACCCGGCCAGGCAGGACTCGGGTGTCTAGGTGGAGGACCCGCTGGGTGAGTGACTTGCCCAGGTCAGAGCTTACCGCCCAGGGAGGCTGGCTGGGCTGGAGCAGTGAGGACCTTTTACCCTAACAAACTGCTGGGGTCCCCTCCCAAGGGGTCCCCTCCCACCCCAGGGCAAGT
Organism: Cnephaeus nilssonii; assembly: GCF_951640355.1. NCBI lineage: Eukaryota > Metazoa > Chordata > Mammalia > Chiroptera > Vespertilionidae > Cnephaeus > Cnephaeus nilssonii. The sequence continues at coordinate 2,911,368 of NC_137077.1, read as the reverse complement.
GCTCAGGAAATGCAGGCGGAATTGAGGGCACGTCATTGGGGAGGGGGGAGTGGGGGGGACGTTCACTGTTACAAAAGATAGGTATGCACTGGCTGCGGTTGGCACTGTATCTTTGAGCAGGAAGGTACTTGGTCCAACCCCAACGTTGCAGACACAGAGACTGAGAGGGGATAGTCCAGGCTCGGGGACACCCGTTGTCTGGCTCTGGAGCTCCCCTCATCACTCACACGGCTCAGTCTGCCTCAGCCCCAGGGGGCAGCCCCCTGAGAAGGGGCCTGATTCCAGCTAAGAAGGACCCACTAGCCATCTTCAGCATTGGGCCAACTACCCCAAACCAGGGGCCACCCCTTAGCTAAGACCCCCGCCCCCCTTGGAGGCCCAGGCCAGAGCAGCTGGTGAGCAGAAAGGAGCTGTCCCCACAAAATGGGAGAACCTACACATATCTAGGCCTTTTTCATTTTCCTTGAGGTTTGTCCTCCAACTCCCAGACTGTTTTCTTTAATCTGCAAAATGAGGGCGAGTCAGGCTCCAGTCAAATGAGGAACATGAAAACATTTTATGACCGAGAATTAAAGCCACACACATTCACGGGGCTCCTGTTCGCCCAGAGGGAGGCAGTGGCCGAAAGCTTCCAGTTCTGACACACTTTGGGAGAGTCACTTCCTCTTTCCCCGCCTCAGTTTTCTCAGCTGTATAATGGGGGTAATGCCTCTTCCTCCTCCCGGGCCGCTCTGGGCGTGGGGGCGGCGCAGTCAGCTCAGGGCCTGGCACCCGCCAGGAGCCAGGCTTCCTTCTAGTTCCAGGTTCCGCGCGGCCCTGGCAGCCCCCGGTGCTGGCAGGACCGGCCCCAGGTACAGGCCCCGCTTTGGGCGGCCCCCAAACTGCCAGGGACGCAAAGTCTAAGTCGGTCATCACGGGACTCGTGGCTCTTCTCTGCCAGCTTCTCCGGCCTCGTCCATCCACACCGCCCCCAACTCCCCGAGACCCGCCCGGCGGGGCCCACCACGACCCCCGACACACACACACACACACATAAACACACACACACACACACCCCTCCGCACGTGTCCAGCCCTTCCCCGGCGGACCCAGCCCGCTCCCGGCCGCCAAACTCCAGCGGTTCCCCGCCGAGGGCCGGCCCGCAGACCGCACCCTTCCCGGTGCGAGGGCCCAGGGCCCGCGCCCCCGGCGCCTCGACCTCCCCGCGTCGCCCCGGCCCGCACCTCGTGCTCCAGCTTGTGCAGGAGGCGGCCCCAGTACCGCTCGGGGACCCCCGACGCGCGCAGCGCCGGGCCGTGCAGCGCCGCGAACTCGGCCCGCGCGCCCTCCTCGGGGTCCGGGCCCTGCTCTGAGCTCGGCGCCGGCTCCGGCATCGGCACCGGCCCCGCGTCCGCCTCCATGGCGCCTCCGCCAGCGCCAAACCCAGAGCCGCCGCAGCCCGCGGGCCCAGCCCTCCCACTTGGCCCGCCCGCCAGCGCCGCCCCGCCCACCGCAGGGCGCCCGCCTCCCCCGCCGGGGCGCCCTACTCCGCCCTCCGCGGCCCCGCCCCTCCGGGCTCCCCCCCCCCCCCGCGGCCACGCCCACCGCCGGAGCGCACGCTGCGGGCAGCCCGGGCGCCCGGCGCGAGGGGCGGGACCCGGGACCGAGAGCCCAGCCGCCCGAGGGGCGCGTGCGCGAGTGCGCGTGCGCGTGGCGTGGGCCCGCGAGGGCGGGGCGAGTGGGTGGCTCGGCGTGCCGGGCTGTGCGCACGCGTGCCTGGGGGGCGGTGCTTCCTCTCTCCCACGTGGCTGCCCCGCGGGATGCCGGGAGCGGTGGGAACCGGAAGAGACTCCGAGTGCCCGAAGGAGAAACTGAGGCCAGAGCCGCGTGTGGCCAGGCTGGTGCCTGCAGAGCCACCGCCGGCCCTCGGAGGGGCGGGGCTCCCGGTCCCCAAGTTTCACCGCATTCAGGTTGCGGAGTGGGGCCTTTCAGCGCCCTCACATTTGGACCGGAGTGCTCACGTGTGCCGTTAAAGCGGGGGGCGGGGGGTCTTACAAGTGGAGGCGTTGCCCAAGCATTTCAAGGTGTGCTTACAGAACTTGGAAACCATTCTTGGGACATTTCAGTTTCCCCAGTTCTGTTGCTTCTGTGGGGGTTCCGATGGAGCCACCCCAAGATGAGCCCAGGGCCATGCGGGTTATTAGTTCAAGGCGACTGAGTCCTGTGCCCTGAAGAGAAACTTCTGTCCCCCCGCGGCCCCCCCCCCCCCCCCCCGCCATTATCTAGAGGAGTTTGAGTCAGGCCCTGCCCAAAAGAGATCATTGCAGATAGCCTTCGGAAACCTGTCTATTGGCAGGGAGGCTGATTGCTGAACAGCTGCTCTTAGGGACCTGCAGCCCTGAAGCCCCCAGGCAGCTTCCCTCACCCCCAGCTCGGAATGCCACATGCACCCATCTCCCCTTCCTGTCTCTGAACCTCTGGTGTAAGTGGGGGTCTCTGACTCATGCACTCGGGGGTCCCATGCGAATGTATTGAATTTGGTTATTTTTCTTGCTCGTCTGCCTCCTGCCTGTTTGATTGTGAGACCAGTGAGACCAAGTTGCTTCTCCCCTCACTTCCACAGAGATGCTTCCTGTTGCAACTTTGTAACGATTGCATTTCGCTAAAAGGCTCCAAGGCTGACGCTTGTGGGTTTTTTGGTGCTTTGGTTGGTGAATACCAGTACTTCGTTTTAAACTGAATTTAAGCAAAATGTGCCAGTTCAGAGGACCTGTTCGATGTGGCTAGGACACTTAAGTTGGTTTGTAAAGGCTTAAACTTCCAAACTCCAGCTGGTGAGGGGCATAGAGAAAAACATTACTGCCCTGCGGAAGGTTTTTTTTTTTAATCTAACATCAGCTTTGTCACAAAATGTTTGTGGTTCAATTACTCCATGAAAAACATACTTGAAGTCCTGGTCGGCGTGGCTCGGTTGGAGAGTTTTCCAGTGCACCAAAGGGTGGAGGGTTTGATTCCTGATCAAGGCACATACTCAGGTTTCAGATTTGATCCTGGGTTGGGGCACGTAATGGAGGCAACCAATTGATGTTGCGCCCTCTCTCTCTCTCTCTCATTCCCTCTTCTTTCCTCTCTAAAAAACCCCAATAAGAATGTATCCTCAGGTGAGGGTTGAAAAAAAATACTTGTAAAATTTTGACAACTATGATTTTTAATTCAATCGGTATAATTTCACAGCTTGTTTGGATGAAATTATTAACCACATCCAGTTCCAAGTGCCTTTCTGCTCCTTGGGGTAATGAATTTACCAAGAATGTTAGTCTCTCTATGCTGGGCCACATCCAATTTTATATGAGTACTGGTGGCCTGGTGCATGGACTTGTGCACATTGAAAGGAAATTAATTAGAAGAAATATTTTAATACTGCTATTCGCCCTTTATAATAGAAGTGTCAACCAAATTCACGATCAACAAGGACATATTGAAATACACGTGTGCAATTGGCACCAGAGAGAGCTTTATATGTATTGCACATGCACGAGCCAACGTTCATTTTTGTATTGCCAGTGTGCGTCATATGTACCGGCCGGTCGGTAGTACGGTTGGTCACTTAGCCTTTTATATATATAGATTATCATTGCAAGAAAAAAGGCCTTTACTATTCAACATTTTAACTGAACTTAGCTGAGTAGCATTCACAATAATGCTAGTTTTTCACTTGGAGCAGAATGAACTTCAGATAGCTTCATTTTAGTCCCACAAATTGGATGAAATGTTGGAACTATCTAATGACTGATACACATTGGCTTCAACTATGGGATAATTCCTCGGCCAGTGGGGCTAACACACTAATGGGGATGGTTTGGCTTTTCAGATGAACACAAGAAAAATACTTTTGAGATTGCTTTCAGTTCTTTTGGGTATATTCCCTGAAGTTCCCATAGACTTTTGTTTTTATTTAAAATATATTTTATTGATTTCAGAGAAGAAGGGAGAGGGAGAAAGAGATAGAAACATCAATGATGAGAGAGAATCATTGATTGGCTGCCTCCTGCACAACCCCTACTGTGATCGAGCCCACAACCTGAGCATGTGCCATTGTCTGGAATCGAACCTGGGACCCTTCAGTCCACAGGCTGACGCTCTATCCACTGAGCCAAAGCAGCTGGGGCTTATTTTTTAAGATGTTTTTATTGATTTTGAGAGAGAGAGGGAGGAGAGAGAGAGAAACATTGATGTAAGAAACATTGATCCTTCCGTACTCACCCCAACCAGGGATTGAGCCCTGCAACCTGGGCACGTGCCCTGACAGGGAATCAAACCGGTGACCTTTCAGTGAATGGGATGACGCCCAACCAACCGAGCCACACTGGCCGGGGCTTTCCTTATACTTAAATCACTGTGGTCCCGTATCTCATCTAGACTATTAATGTCCTTTATAAAATTGTTTTTCCTTCTGTCGAGTGCATGATGCCGGGGGTTCTCCACGTTATTGAGGAGAATAGTGGTTATTAGCCTTTTAGGGTTGAGAACCCGATGAAAGCCATGGCCACACACACACACACACACATTGGTCACACATCTGGTTTTGAGGGTCCCACGTCCCCTGAGGCTTGCTGACCGTGACTCCCAGGTGAGAGTCCGGCAGAGGAACATCTCCGGTGCACGGCCAGTCATGAGGAGAAATGGGACTCGAACCCCGACGTTCACTTTTTGGCAGCTCATTTGGGAGTGCCTCTGTTCCCTCACGTGGGGTGCCCTCCACCTGCAGGTCTCACGTTCGCCGCGCTGCCGCCCAGAACCCACTGTGGCCCTTTACTTTCAGCCCTCAACACGGCCAGGGCGTTTCTGAGACCATTACTTTCTTTCTGATTCAGTTACCGTGGTCCTCCCCACCCCCACGTGACCTCTGATGGACGTGAGAAAGGGAGCATATTCCAGTTCATCTTCTGTTTACTATGAGAGCGGCTTTCACACGTGTTCAGTTACATGCATGTGTGTGAACGTAACGGAGAAAACAGCATTCAAGGCAACGCAATGTGCTGGAGCTCAGACCACACAGCGCCCCGCGGAAGCCCCGGGGAGGCGGCGGGCACGGGCCCAGCTCCACGCGTGCAGACACCTGGGGGTGTGGGCAGCCTGGCTGCGTGGCTCCGGCTGTTGAAGGTTCTGAATAAGCAGTCCCCGGCCCTGTGTGGCCTCTGGGGGCGAGGGCCGGCGCTCTAATGAGCGTGTGCTGGGCCTGGAGGAGGGGGAGCTGGGGGCGGGGCACTGGGTGTCTCCCCAAAGGCCGGGCTAGAAGCAGCAGGAACCTGGGGTGGGCGCCGCGCTGCGGCCTCGCTCGCCCTGCCGGTCCAGTTCCAACGGACTAAATGGCTGTCGCACCAGGGAGAAGGCAGCGGCCATCTTCCCCTGAGTGAGCTGCAGGCTGGTTCTGGAGGGAGGGTTGTCACTAAGAACCCACCCCCACCCCTCCCTCTGCCCTTCATATCCCCTCCCTGTTCACCCCACTGCCCGGGCGGCCCAGCCTGAAAGACCTGGATCAGCTTTGGGCTCAGATGGGCGTGGTTTGGATTCTGCTCCATTACTACCCGTCTTAGGCAGATCACCCGGCCTCCCCGGCTCCAGCTCCAGCTCCAGACTGAAGAACAAGTTTGGCTGCACCCCCCCGCCCCTCCCCCCCCCCCCCCCCCCCCGCTCCCGGGACAGCACTGTGTGAGCAGGCGGTGAGGCTGAGCCCAGAGTCAGTGGGGAAAGTGGGGGGACCTCAGCCCTTCCTAGTGAGACTCGGGGCCTGGAGGATGTCAGAGTCCACGCAGGCTCTGGGCCTCGGGAAACACGGGGTCCTGATCCTTGGGGGCCATCTGCAGGGTGTGGCCATGGCCATGTTGTCTGGTCCTGGGGTGGGGCCGACTCGCCGCTGCTGGTGGCTGGCACACAGTAGGTGCTTAGACTTGGGACTTCTTAGGACTTCCTCCCGGAGGGGCTGGCGGTCTGGGGGTGCTGCAGACGCGGCCGTGGGAGCACCGAGCCCTTTGCAGTGTGTCTCAATGTCAAGTCCTCTTGCCTTTGGCTTGACGCTGGGTCCGTGCTGCCGCCCAGGTCAGAGGGAGGGCTGGCTGCCACCACGTGCAACTCGACGAGGAAGGGGGCCTGGGTGCAAGCTGCAGTTTTCCAGCGTGACTGACTTGCAAGCATGGAGCAGGGAGGTGAGAAAAGCTGGGGTTCCTGGTGACAGGTGAGGAAGCAGCGCTCTGGGTGGGGCAGACGCCATCCTGCCCACCCCTGGCTTTGTCTCTCCATCCAGGGGCGTTCCAGGGGGTCCATCAGGCCCGGCCGTGGGCTCTCCCCCTTTCTAGGAGCCCAGCACACAGTAGGTGCTCAGCAAACATCTACTAAATGACCCAGCTTAGCTCAGCATCTTCTTTGCTGCTGGGTGGTGGAGGTGCTGGGAGAATTAGTCACCCCCCAAATGTCACCTAGTACCCCCACAGCTCCGCGGGCTGGGCCTCGTCCTGGGACGGGGGCCTTGGCCGTGTGTGGGAGCGGAGCAGGGCTGTAGGAGGCGGGCAGATGGGAGTGGAGCAGGGCTGTGGGAGGCGGGCAGATGGGAGCGGAGCAGGGCTGTGGGAGGCGGGCAGATGGGAGCGGAGCAGGGCTGTGGGAGGCGGGCAGATGGGAGCGGAGCAGGGCTGTGGGAGGCGGGCAGATGGGAGCGGAGCAGGGCTGTGGGAGGCGGGCAGATGGGAGCGGAGCAGGGCTGTGGGAGGCGGGCAGATGGGAGCGGAGCAGGGCTGTGGGAGGCGGGCAGATGGGAGCGGAGCAGGGCTGTGGGAGGCGGGCAGATGGGAGCGGAGCAGGGCTGTGGGAGGCGGGCAGATGGGAGCGGAGCAGGGCTGTGGGAGGCGGGCAGATGGGAGCGGAGCAGGGCTGTGGGAGGCGGGCAGATGGGAGCGGAGCAGGGCTGTGGGAGGCGGGCAGATGCTGTGGTCAGGCTTCGGAAGCCGGCCTCTCGGAGCCACGGCAGCCTGGACGTTCAGGCCTGGGCCTCAGCTCTTCTGCGTCTGCGTGTCCCAGGCCAGCGGACGGCAGGAGGGGAAGCTGCCTGAGACACCACGGGACCCGCGGCCTCCTCCAGCCTGGCACCACACACCGGGGAGGAGCTGCGGGGCCATGCTGGGACACCTAATTTCCAGGGACGACCAAGGGCTTGACAGGGAGACAGGCCTCTTTCTGGATCCAGGGCTGGCTTTCCGGGACGGGGACCAGGGAAGGGCGGTGTGGCCCTGGGTTCCTCCGCTGACCATGACCTACCCGAGTGCTGACCCCAACGGGAGTTGGATTTGGCAGAGCAGGTGCTGGTGGCACTCAGGGGACTTGCCATACCGAGATGGGTCATGGCAGCGGCATTCCTGGGTCCCGAGCCCTCATCTGGACTGGAAAATCCACCCCGATCCGCTTGGTCACCAAGCCCCCGTCTCCGGGACCTCGCTGGCCTGCCTCCATCCTGACCCCCCACAGGGTGCCGTGACCTTCTCACCCCGAGCTCATCGCAGGCTGGGCATTGTGGCTGGGGGGGGGGGGGGGCGCGGAGGAAACAGCCTGGGGGGGTTCATTGTAAGATTCTCCCATGTTCCTTGGGATTCTGAATGCCTGTTAACCCTAAAAACACAGCCACCTCCTGCGCACACCCTGCGCCTGGAGCCCGTTAGCACGCGGGTCCTCACGCTCCATCCCAGGCGCCCGCTTCCTGGCTGAGCGGGACTCCAGGCCACCAGGTCCGGTCCCAGACTCTCATTTTTAAAGAGAGACTCCGAGGGGGAGGGGGAGGGAGGCAGCCAGCACAGAAGGGGGCTTCGCGGAGGCTGGGCCTCCGGCCCCAACCCTGACCCTGGGGGGGGGGGGGGGCGGGGCACCTGCCTCCCTGGGCCTGTCTCCTTCGCGAGTAAAAGCAAGGAGTGGGTGCTGCTCCGAGGCCGTGACCACACGGCCAGTGCCCTTTGGGAAAGGCTTGCTTCCGGTGGCACGGGGGGCACAGCATGGACCCCGAGGTCATGCCTCGGGGTCAGACACAGCCCCCACTGAAGGGAGTGTAGGCCCTGCACTCCGGGGGGGGGGTGCTGGAGGGGAACCTGCCTCCATCTGAGGGCAGCACCCCAGAAAGCGTCGGAGCCCAGCTCCCAAAGAACTCTTCCCAAGCGCGCCCAGCCCGCGGCCCCCGCCTCCCATAAACGGGTGCCAGGCCCTGGGACGCATCTGGTCAGCCAGGGAAGCGGGACAGCTGGGCGCGCACTGGTTGGTGGAGACGAGGGGCCACGGTATTTACAGAGGCCTTCCCTGAAGTACCCACAAGTAGAAGTCTCTATTTGTCTTTATATTTATACATATATAATACTCAATTAGACGCTCTATTGAGGGAAAGCACAAATCTACAGGTGCCTCCCCGGCTGCTCCTTTCTGTCCCCCCAGAATCCGTAGAGCTAACCACAGGGCAACGTGTCCTGGGCCTGTGGCCGAGGGGCCTGCAGTGCGGACGCCCCGCGGGCACCTTCCCACTTACCACAGCCCTGCAGCCGCCCTCACGCCCTCTCTCCAAGGCCTGGCTCAGCTCTCCCATGATCCCTCCCAGAGCCTCGGAGTGCCACTCGAGGGGCACCTGCAGTCTCCCCACTGTGCTCTGCCAGGACCGCCTGTGGCCCGGGCACGTGCAGAGGGCCTGGCCCGGGAGCAGCGCGCGGTGTCCTGGGAACAGCAGGCGGGGAGGGAGGAAGCTGCCGAAAGCAATGTTTCCCAGGGGGCAGCGATGGCAGTGATGGGAGCCGTGTGGCTGGGCTGGGGTCTGCCTGGGCGTGGTCTCCCCTCCACAGGCTGGTCAGCGCTTCCTGAAGGGCAGCCCCAGGCCACGTGGAGGCCCGTGGAGCTTCTTAGCTTCTGCTGGGGGCAGGCCCGCCCTCACCCGCTAGGGTCGCGGCGGCAGGAGCGGGCGGGTGCACCAGCACTATTTGTAGGGCCGCAGGAATCGGGACACTTTGGAGCGCAGCAGCTTGATGAAAGAGCGTGGGAACATCTCCTTGGACTCCTGGGCCGTGTACTTGAAGTAGTTCTGGGGGTGCGCCAGCACGTCGAAGAGCGCCTTGATCAGCTTCTTGTCCTGCAAGACATGGCCGGGCCGCGTGAGGTCGGGCTGGGCTGCAGGGCCCTGGCCGCCCCCCTCTGCGAGGGGCACCCGATGGGGGCTGTGGGGTGTCTGCACATGTGCGGGGCGGAGGGAGATGCGGGGCTAGCTGGTCAGTTTCAGGAGCCCACACTCTGCCATAAACGACTTTTACTTTTAATTATCGAATTTTAAAAAATATTTTTATTGATTTCAGAGAGGAAAGGAGGAGGAGAGGCATATAGAAACATCAATGATGAGAGAGAATCATTGACAGGCTGCCTCCTGCACGCCCCACACTGGGGATCGAACCCGCAACCCAGGCATGTGCCCTGACCTGGAATCTAACCATGACTTCCTGCTTCATGGTTGGATGCTCAACCACTGGGCCACGCTGGCCGGGCTCGAATTGGTTTTCAATAGTTTATTGGGGGAGCATTTGAGATCCTGCTCCCGGCATATGTCAGTTTTAAACGGTCTAGTGGTTTTAACTCGTGGCGTTGCAGTACGCCTTAATTTAATAAGCGTTCTCCCGCAGAGAACAAGGCAAAACAAAAACTGCTGGAAACCAGAACACGGAGCAGAGAGCACGGGCTTTGGGGGCCAAAGACCTGGGTTTGAAACCAGTTCCAGAACCTGCTCCCTCGCCTGGGAGCGGCCCGCCCTCTGAGGGTCACTCCTCTGTGTGAGGGGTCCCTCCCCTCAGGGCTGCGCGGGGGCGAAGGCAGCAGTGAGCAAGGAGCCCGGCCCGCAGGCCTAGTCCCGCTCAGTCCCGCTCAGCACGGCACTCCTCACCGCGGCCTCTGCACGGCAGGCGTGGTCCGCACTCTGGTGCTGTCGCTTAGTAGCCGGACGCCCTCTCTGAGCCCAGGGGGTCATGTCTAAAGGGGGCGATGCGACCCCGGAGGGGACCCTCAGGAGCAGCGTGAGCCTGGCTGTGGTGTCCCGAGGGCTGCAGCAGGGACCCCACACGTGGCCCACGGAAGGGGCTCAGCGAAGGCAGCCACCATGCCACGGGCTCAGCGTCACACTGACGCGGCCCAGCACACACTCGTGGCCTCTTACACACGTGCCTGCAGCTTCATGCCCCTGAGAAACCCTGTGGGCCCTCCCGTGTGCCAAGTGCGCTGCCAGATGGCGGGGACAGGATGCTGAGGAGGGCCCCTGCAGCCGCCACAAGGAGGACGGCCGCCAAGTACTGTCACCGCAGGACAAACCGAAACCGCAGGGCTGACGGGAAGGCCGTGGGCCTCCCAGTGCAACCTGGCCAGGGAGGTCCAGGCGCTGAGCTGAGAGCAGAGGCTGGTGGACGGTCACTGAGGAAAGAGGCCTTGGTGAGTGGCGTGTCAGGGTGCGGAGGCCCAGGCCCTGCAGAGAGGGGGCGGCCATGCTGGGCTGGGCCCGCAGCCCAGGTCTCCATCCTCGCTGAGCACTTCTATTCTGAAGAGCTGCTCCCGGCGATGGGGCAGAGGGCCAGCGGCAGAGGACAGGTGAGAAGGAAAGAGGTGGGCACTGTCTCCAGGACAGACTGACAGAGAGGCCAGGACGACCCTCTGGTTCCCTCTCACCAGACGGGCGCCAAGGAGGAGAGGCGGCGCTCCGAGCCCCGAGACCTCCAGGTTTGTAACCTCTCCACTTCCACACTGCCTGCCCGCTGTGGCAGAGTACAGGCCGGGGACCCCAGGGCTGTGAACTATTTCTCAGCCCTGGAGGTGGGGCTCAGAGAGCTTGCTGGGGCCACCGAGCTGGGAGTGACAGCCTGTGACTGCCCCAGACCCACTCCTGCCCTCCAGGCTAGGGTCCTGTCTGCAGGGGCTGAGCCTGGAGCCGGGGCACTGTCTGCAGGGGCTGAGCCAGCAGACCCCTGGGCTGGCCTCTCCTGCTGAGGACCCAGGGTCTTGACCTGGACAGTGTCAGCTGTCTGACGCCACGGCCCCTCCGTGACAAGGTGGCTCTGTGCCTCCGGGCCATGGATGGGATGAGGAGGGAGTCTGTCCCAAAGGCGGCTCCGGATCCCGTGGATTTAAAGATACCCCTCTGTCAACTACCGGCACTTCCCAGATGAGGAGAGGGGCTCAGAGCTGGTAAGGGACCTGCCCCAGGACAGGCCCCAGGTTGGGGGGCTAGACCCACAGGGAGCTGGTTTTGGAGCTCCTGGTCTGCAAGGACAGATGTGCCAGCCTCAGCCCCACCCCCAGGGCCCTCTGACCCCCACCTTCCCTCACTAGGGGGGCTGGGGCAGGGAGGTCCCTGGATCCCACAGCCCGTCCTGGGATTGCACGAACCCCTTCCCACAGAGCAGCTCGCGCACCTTCAAAATCTCCTGGTGATTCTCCGAGGCGTAGAGCCGCCCGTCTCGAACGATGTCCTCTATCAACTGCTGGTAGTCCTCTGCGAGCCGCCGGAAGGAAGGGAGGCCGGTGAGGGCTCCGGACCCCGCGGCCCTCTCCCCCGCACCTCTGTCCCTCCCCCCGCCCCCTCTGCGCCAGCCACAGGCAGCTCTGCCTCCGCACCTGTGTGCCCTGTACCCGCACTGTTCTCCTTGAGGTTTGGTGACCTAGGAAACTCCTATTCAACCCTCAAAACCCTGCACCAATTGCTCCCTCCTCAGTGCCTCGGACACACATGGGCCTGCTCCCTCCCCCAGGCTGGAGCTCCTGAGGCCGATGGGATGCGGCTGTGAGCGCAGGGCTGGCCTGGCTCGGGGCGCAGAGCGGCCCACGTACCGTCGTAGGTGACGTAGGGCACCTGGAAGCCTCTGCCGCTGTTGCCCTCGTTGGACTTGAACTGGATCCAGAGCTTCCGGGAGCGCGAGGTGAAGGCGATGGGCCTCTCATAGGCCTGGCAGGTCTCGTAGGTGGTGACAGACGTGGGCGAGGCTGGGGGCGAGGACACGCCACTGCTGCTCTCCCCCCACCCGGGAGCCAGCCCCGCCATGCCCACTGCTCCTCTCCCCCAACCCAGGAGCCAGCCCCGCCATGCCCACTGCTCCTCTCCTCCCCACCCAGGAGCCAGCCCCACCACGCCCACTGCTCCTCCCCTCCCCACCCAGGAGCCAGCCCCACCACGCCCACTGCTCCTCCCCTCCCCACCCAGGAGCCAGCCCCACCACGCCCACTGCTCCTCTCCTCCCCACCCGGGAGCCAGCCCCACCATGCCCACCGCTCCTCTCCCCCCACCCGGGAGTCAGCCCCACCACGCCCACTGCTCCTCTCCCCCCACCCGGGAGCCAGCCCCACCACGCCCACTGCTCCTCTCCTCCCCACCCAGGAGCCAGCCCCACCATGCCCACCGCTCCTCTCCCCCCACCCGGGAGTCAGCCCCACCACGCCCACTGCTCCTCCCCTCCCCACCCGGGAGTCAGCCCCACCACGCCCACTGCTCCTCTCCCCCCACCCGGGAGCCAGCCCCACCACGCCCACTGCTCCTCTCCTCCCCACCCAGGAGCCAGCCCCACCATGCCCACCGCTCCTCTCCCCCCACCCGGGAGTCAGCCCCACCACGCCCACTGCTCCTCCCCTCCCCACCCGGGAGCCAGCCCCGCCACGCCCACTGCTCCAAGCACCCTCTCTAGCCTCCGCACTGTTCCCTCTGCCTCAGATGCCCTTCCCACCAACCCCAGTGCCTAATGGTCCTTCTGAGCCCGTTCCCAGGCCCCCTCCCCCGGGAAGCCTCCCGCTCTGCTCTGGCAAACCCTTTATCACAGCCTCTCCTATGGGGTTCACTGTCCTGCCACCTGCGCCTCGAGGCCAGGGCTCATGCCTGCACCCAGCGCAGAGCCAGGGCTGAGGTGAAGGCTCAGACGTGGGGAGTGACCCTCCCTGTGGGGCCTGGGTGCCCACCTTCTCACCGCTCCCTGGGAGCCTTCCTGACCTGCCCTTGAGGTGGGAGAGGCTGGCTCCCTGGAGCTCACCCTGTGTGTGAACAGTAGAGGGAGGAGGGGCAGCTGGGGGCTGGTGACCAGCATGGGCAGGGGACAGGGGACAGGGTCCCGGGCCGGGCTCTGAATTTCCGTGGGAGCCTGGGCGGCTCCGGGCCCTTTGCGGCCTCGGTCCTATTGGAACGTGGGGTTTCCCAGCTCAGCAGCTGCGCTGAGGGGGAGACGGTGACGAGACCCAGCGCCACGGGCTCAGCCTGCCCTGCTCCGTGGTCTCTGCGCCAGGGGCAGCCGAGGCCCAGGTGGCAGGTGCGTCTGTGCAGCTGCCTGTGTCCTCCCCGACCTCTGACTGGCAGCTTGTCCCAATGGGCACCGCTGCCCCGCGGCAGCGCCCACTGGGAGGAACATAGCTGGTCCTGGGGGCACTCAAGGGTAGCTCTGCCTCGCTGGCTGCCGTGGCCATCTGGGCTCACGCCTGTCCTGCGGTGGAGGGGCCACCTGAAGACTCACCACGGGCCGGTGACAGGGTGACGAGCCAGGAGGCTGGGCTCGTGGAGGGGAGGGGGCGGGCTGTCGACCTTGGGCATCTTGTATGCGGGCACACACTGGCCCTTTGCCACAGGCCACGCCCCCAAACTTCAGAGGAAGGAGTCTGGGGAGGAGGGGCCACTCCCGGGTCTCACCCTGGCCTGTGTGGCAGGACCGGTGTGTGGTCAGTGTAGAGACCAGCTGGACCAGGTCCTGATTCCCATGGTCAGGGCACCCCGAAGCTTTCCAGACCTTTCCACAGAACTCTATAGAGCCCACGGCTTAGAGTCAGACAGAAGTGGATTTACACCAGGGGTGCCCTGGCTGGTTTGGCTCAGTGGATAGAGCGTCGGCCTGCAGACTAGAGTCCCAGGTTCAATTCTGGCCAAGGGCACATGCCTGGGTTGTGGGCTCAATCCCCAGGGGGGGCGTGCAGGAGGCAGCCAATCAATGATTCTCTCTCATCATTGATGTTTCTATCTCTCTATCTCTCTCACTTCCTCTCTGAAATCAACAAAGAAAACATATTTAAAGAAAAATAAACAAACAAACCCAGGGGTGAAGGTGTGGCACGTGGCCGAGCCCGGCCTCCGAGGCACCTACCGCTCTTGCGCATGACCAGGACGTCGCCGCACTCGTCCTCAATGGGCAGGAAGATCTCGGGGACCACGATGAGGATCCTGCGCTTGGGGGGCGGGGAGATGTACCACACGCACTCTGCGTTGGCCGGGTAGTCGCCGGGGTAGTTGGGGGACTCGATGTAGCCCATGTAGTCGCCGAGCTCCCCGCCGCAGTGCTGGTCTGTGGGCGCGGGGCCGCGGGCCCGGTCAGGCCCAGCTGATGGGTCTGTGGGCGCGGGGCCCTCAGCAGCCTTGAGGCTGGCAGGTGCTCCGTCCCCATCTTCCCACCTCCACCTGGCCCCCCACCAGCCAGCCAGGCCTTGAGCCGCCTTCTCCTGGGGACCCTCTCACAGCCCCCCTGGCCTGGCTTCTCCTCCACAGACCCCGACCCGAGCAGGACCTGGCCCGGCACCCAGGTGCAGGCCGCCCCGTGAGCAATGGAACCGAGAACGCCGGGCGCGATGACGGTGCTCTGCAGAGCAGGCCGAGCCAGGCACAGCCTCCACACCGGGGGCTCCCTGCCCAGGCCCCTCCCAGCACCCCAGCCCCTCCCAGCACCCCAGCCCCTCCCAGCGCCCCAGCCCCTCCCAGCACCCCCAGGCCCGAAGAACAGCACCCACTTTTGCAGTGCGTGACGTTGGTGGAGCCATCGAAGTCGGTGCTGGTGTTGCCGGGGCAGGTGATGCAGTGGTTCTGGCCGAACTCGGGCTGGTAGGTGCCGACGGGGCAGCGGATGCAGCGGTGGGAGGTGGTGTTGTAGTGGTGGCCGGGGGAGCAGTGCACTGGGGGGCAGGGGGGCATTAGTGGGGGGGCATTCTCCCCGAGGCCCCCCTGCCCCCGGGGTCTCAGCAGAGCAAGGCCCTTCCCCACTGTCTGGTGCCCTCCCACTGCGTCTAGTCCCTCTGTCCCCCCCTGTCCACAGCCATGCAGAGGGCTCTGGGCCTCCGGGGTCTGAGTGGGGCGGGCGGGGGGGGCTGCAGCGGGAGGGGGAAGCAGACCGAGTCCGCCTCGAGGCCAACATCCCACTCATGAGCAGCGGGTGCGGCAGGGGCTGCACGGGGAAGGAAATGTGGGTTAGGGTGGGGTTCCCCAAGGGCCACTGAGAAGGGACTTGGGCTCCGGCACACAGGGATCCTGGAGGCCGGCCTGCCGGGAGCAATTCTCGGGGAGCAGTGGGGGTGAGTCTGGCTGGCTGGTGGGGGTTCAGGAGAGAATGGGGGAGAGGAAGTGGCGCCCAGACCCTCGTTGTATGAGGCTGAGTCACGGGGAGGAAACGAGGCAGGAGTGGAGTGGGGGCGCTGGAGCTGGGGCTGCCTCCCTCAGAACGAGGGCTCAGAGAACCCGTGTTCCTAGCACATGGGGGTGTCAGAGGGGCTCCCCAAAGGCGTGCCTGTGCCCCCGGTGGGGAGGAGTGGTGGGGCTGCAGGCTGGCAGCCCTGGAGGGACGGGGTGTCCAGTGGGGTGACTCTGACCTGGCCCCACCGTCCCTGCTGCCTCCTGCACTTCACCTTCCTGCCCACCGTCCGGCTGCCTCCTGCACTTCACCTTCCTGCCCACCGTCCCTGCTGCCTCCTGCCCTTCACCTTCCTGCCCACCGTCCCTGCTGCCTCCTGCACTTCACCTTCCTGCCCACCGTCCTGCCACACGAAGTGCCCAGAGGAGCTGGCGGCTCCCCACCTCGCCCGGGAGGCTCAGCGCCCTTGACCACAGCTCAGGCGGTGGGGCCGCTGTCCTGCCCAGTGTGTGGCACAGAGCCGGTCCCCAGTGTCCAGCGCCGGATGGCTCCAGGCTCCCTCTGACCCGGAGGTGTGGGCGGGAAGTGGTCCCCGAGCCGCTCAGCCAGCCTGGGGGAGGGGGCGCCCTCACCTTTGGCCTCGCAGTCTTGGAAGGAGGCCGTGCCCTCGTGCTTGGTGAGCAGGCCCCCTCCGCAGGGGAAGCAGCCGGTGCGCCCAGGCTCCGGCTGGTAGGTGCCCACGGGGCAGGCCTGGCAGGGCCTGAAGCCGTCAGCGGAGAAGGAGCCGGGAGAGCACTGGCCTGGAAGACAGAGGCCGCGGCTCACTCAGGCCGGCAGGAGGGGCCTCGTCCAGCCCTGCCCTCAGCCCTCATCTGCCCCTGGGAAGGGCACCAAGCACCAAGGTTGGGGTGGCTGGGGGAGGAACCTGGGGTGCCTGAGCCTGCCGCCCACCCATCTGTGACGGTCAGAGGCTCATGGCCGTGTGGCTTGGCCAGGCCCGGCTCTCCTCCCACCAGCAGGAAGAGAAGTGGCCTGGTGCCGAGCTGGGTGTGTGTGGGCCGCAGTGGAGATGGGGCGTGGGAGGTCACTTCTTTCAGAGGGACTGTCCCCGAGGGCAGGCCACACCCGGGCTCACAGCAGGCCTGGGGCTCTGAGCTCGTGGCCGTGAGCTGGGCCGGGCCAGAGCGGGAGGAGGGCCGCGGTCCCCGGGGACACCACCTAGCAGAAGGCAGGATGGGGTGCTCCCTGGCCCTGCCTGAGGGGCGGCCCAGACTCTGGGTTCTCTGTTCCCAGCGGTGGCCACTCCGAGCTCCGTGCCAGTCCCATCCCCGCTGGGGGCAGGGACCGCCCTTCTGGAGGGGCAGCGGGCCGGAGGGCATCGGCAGCCTGCAGACCCAGGCCTGGGCTCCTGCACTTCACCTTCTCTGCCCCAGCACCACCCCAGGACCTCAGGCACCCCTTTCCCCACCCGGTCCCTTGGGTGACCCAGGGGAGGGAGGCTGATGGGAGAGGTCCGTTTCACAGAGGAGGTTTAAGTGGGCACTACATGGAAAAGCTCTTTGCAAACCCAATGTGCTCAGGAAAGGGACCCAAGGCTTTCCAAACCACCTACAGGGCCACCTGCAAAGTTCTGTGTCGAGCAGTTCTTGCCCACGCAGGTGCCACAGAGCATGTCCATGGCGACGCGTGCTCCATAACATGTACCGTGACTGGGCAACCATGAAGCACCGGTGCCTCCGCCACAGACCGCAGGTGAGCTGCAGGGGGCCAGGTGTTTGTGACTGTGAGGTCCTTTCCGCACCGCGGGGGCTGAGAGCAGCCCGCCCTCGCTGACCTCCGGGGCCCTCTGCGGCGTGGACGCCTCTGGCCCGCAGTGCACCCTGCAAGCGGGTCAGGACGGCTCTGCGAATGGCTCGGAGCTTTTCAAAGTCACAAGGCTATGGCCTGTGCTCTGGCAGCCTCGATGGAGGACACAGCGCCCCGTCCCCGCCCCGCCCCGCCCCGCCCTCCCCTTCCTGGCTGGGCCCACACTTGCCTCCACATTCAGATACGTTGCGGGCACCAGCCAGGCCGAGCCCGTCGCTGCTGGGGCACGGGGTGCAGCTCAGCTGGCCTTCCCCGTCCTGGTAGGTGCCCGGCGCGCACGGCACACACTGGCCAGAGTCCCCGCTGAAGTAGGTGCCGGGCTCGCAGGCCACTGCGGGCAAAGCGGAGAGACTGCTGGTGGCCGGGTCTCCTGGCGCCTCAGGGCCACCTGTGAGGACCCCGGAGGCCAGACCTGGTCTCAGGCCCCTCCTGGCTGCTCCTGCTGAGGGTCCTCTCAGACCGCTCCCCTCCGCCTTCCGTGCAGGCTGCGGTCCAGGCTCCAGCGGGACCTTTGTTCTCTCTCGACCCACATCCTGCCTGCAGCTCTGAGCCCTTGGCCTGCGTACCATCTGCCTCCTGGAGGAGACACGGCCATTTCGTCCAAACCCAGCTCCCCTGCTCCCCCTCCCTTCCCCCTGTGGTGGGAGGTGATGTCTGAGGACTGGGATCGCAGCGAGTTGGGGCAGTGACAGCACGGGCAGGAAGGCAGGGGCAGAGACGGGGGATGAAGACAGCCAGTGTGGTTGGCTGCACTGAGCAAATACGCAAATGGAGGAGCAGCAGAGGAAACTGATGGGGAAAGGAGGGCTCCCAGAGACATTCTGGGGAGGAGGGGAGGAGGGGAGGAGGGGAGGAGGGGAGGAGGGGAGAAGGGGAGAAGGGGAGGAGGGGAGGAGGGGAGGAGGGGAGGAGGGGAGGAGGGGAGGGCTGTGGGCTGGAGGTGACCCTAGCAGATGCAGGGGCACGTGGGGCCGATGCTGCCAGTGTCCACAAGGGGGATCTGGGTGAAGAAATATGGAAGTTGGGTTCTGTCTGGCAATGTTTCTTAAAGTTTGAAATGACTTTAAAATAAGTTATTAAAAATAAAAGAATGAAGAAAAGGAAAATAAAAATAAAAAAAGGAACGGCAGAGAAAGGCCGCACTGCCCACTTCATCGCCTGAGCCAGGACCCCGCCCTCCGCTCCCGTACCCCTAAGCCCCTTCTCCAGCAGCCCCCACGCTCCTCTAGCCAAGCCTGTGCTTTGGACTTGGGGCTCCAGCCGCCCAGTTAAGGTCTTCACAGGGTGACCCACGAGTGGCTCGAGCTAACAGGTCAGCGGCAGCTCCGCATCGGCCCCTCCCCCAGTCGCCCAGAGCAGAAAGGGGGGCCCCCTCTGCCCAGGAAGCCCGTGTGGCCCGCGAAGCCCCTTTCTCCCTGGCCCCTGCAGGTGTACTCTGAGTGCACCCCGCTCCTGCCACCTCCTTGGCCTCCCCTCCACCGCCCACCCTCCGCTCAAACTCCCCACAGTGGACGGGGGGGGGGGGGTGGGAGACGGGGGGCAGGTGGTTTCCAGGCACCCAGAGCAGCCCACCTGCCGGGTCCGATGCTGCACGTTGCCCGGGTGTGCTCGCTTGCTCACCACCGGCCTTCTCTCCCCAAGTCAACTACACCCCACACTCAGCACCCGGGTCTCCTCCCAGCAGGCCCGCCCTGGGGGGTCATGTCACCAGCCTGTTCACTCGGACCTGCTGGCCTTGCCACACCCCTGGGGCCCTCAGCCTCGCGTGCATCTTCTCTCGGCCCCCGCTCTGCCCTCAGCCTGCTGCCGCCCCGGCCCTGCCTCCGCTGTCGTGCTGGCCTGCACTCTCCGTCCCACTGGCAGGCCTGCGGTGACGGTCACTGTACCAACGCTCGCCGAGTGGGAGCCTCGCCCAGGGCCCGGCACCAGGAGTGTCCTCCGGGACAGCCACCGTGACAGCGCCACGCTGCTCCGCTCTGGCGCCTCGTGCTTCTCTGTCCCTCCCTCGTGTGCCCTTTCCCCGGGCCGCGGGGAAGGAAGGACCGAGAACGCGGCTGTGCCCGGGCGGGACTCACCGCATGTGCTGTCCTGCAGCGTCTGGCCTGTGCTGCATGTGCCCGGGCCCTCCGGGGCCTTGGCCGGCTGCTGGGCCACCTCGTACTCGGTGCCCGCGACCTGGATGGAGAAGAGCTGCCGGCTGACGGCCTTCCGCAGGGTCCTGATGGCAGCCTGCACGCTCTGCTCTGCCCGCCTCCGCACGCAGTCCGCCTCGCAGGTGTCTGCAGGCGAAGAGAACGTCACACCCCTCCCCACTCCCCCCTGCCCCCCCCCCCCCCCCCGCCCCAGCTGCCTCTTCCCCAGGCTTCCCCTCTGCCCTCTGCCGGCACCGGCACCGCACTGGGCCAGGCGAGGCACCATGGCTGCGTCCATCTGACAGATGGGGAGACTGAGGCTCCCAGAGCTATGGCCTGCCCAAAGCCACGCGGCAGATCCGAGCGGAAACCAGGCCGCCGCCACTGCCACACACACCCCCCCCACCCAGGCACACGCACTGCTGGTGCTCCTGCTGCCACTCAGACACCCGCCCCGCCCCCAGGCACATGCCCGCTCCCTGGCCTTGTCCCTGGCCCTCCTGGCGTGGCCCCTCCTGTGAACGCCGCTTTCAGCCTCCCTGCCCGACAGGCTGCTTCCTGGACGCGTCTTGCTCTCTCTGCCCTCTGTGCCTTTGCCTGTTCTAGTCGCTCTGCCTGGATGCCCGTCCCGCCCCCTCTCCATGGGGTGAACTTTGATTTCAAGCCCTGAATCCAATGGCACCTCTCTGGGAAGACTTCTCGGGGCCCTCCCGGGGGTAGACTTCCCGGGCGCCCCGTTTGTTCTCACGCCCCTCCACCTAGCGGCTCCCCAGCACTGGGCGTCTGTGTGCACATCTGCCTCCCCGTGGCTGGAAGTGCCACCAGTGAGGGGACCCTGGTCTGGTCCCCGCATTCCAGTGTCCAGGGGGCTAGGCACACACAGCCACATTTGCTGACAGAGCTCAACTCCTCTCACCGCTCCCCACTCACTCACAGCCAAGAGGAAGGTGTTGGTACGAGACATGAGCCAGAATCACCGGCCCCAGGAGCCCAGGGAGACAGGCCTTGGGCTGGTCTGCTCCGGGAAGGCTGCGGGTCAGCCCTCCGGCCCCCGTGAGGGGGGAGGGGGGAGGCGTGTGCTGTCCCTGGCCCTGAGCCCTGCTCCTCTCATGGCCCTGGGCCTCCCCTGCCATCCTGGCTCCAGGCAGTTCCTCTGCCAGTCCTCCCTGCCAGGCCGGCCTCCACCTCCAGCAGCCGTGTCTGGGCTGGGAGCAGCGCCATGCCCACAG
Source organism: Cnephaeus nilssonii (assembly GCF_951640355.1). NCBI lineage: Eukaryota > Metazoa > Chordata > Mammalia > Chiroptera > Vespertilionidae > Cnephaeus > Cnephaeus nilssonii. The sequence continues at coordinate 2,890,752 of NC_137077.1, read as the reverse complement.
ATCTCGTCACCCCCCGGTGTGCGGGCCTCCCCGACGCCCTCCACAGCCCACGGGGACCCCTCACCCACCTGAGGCCTCCTCCACCTTTGTCTCCACCTCGAACTCCACCGTGACGTGGGCCACCTCCTTGGATGGGGACTTCCGGCCACGGCGCCTCTTCTTGGAGGAGTCACACTTGAGGGTCACAAAGGTCACGTGGCTGTTCTCTGGACGAGGAAGGGACCGCTGTGGCCAAGTGGCGCAGACAGGAGCAGGTCCTACCCCGCCGTGCACACCATGGCCTCATCGCCCCGGTGCACACCATGGCCCCATCGCCCCGGTGCACACCATGGCCTCATCGCCCCGGTGCACACCATGGCCCCATCGCCCCGGTGCATACCATGGCCCCATCGCCCCGGTGCACACCATGGCCCCATCGCCCCGGTGCACACCATGGCCTCATCGCCCCGGTGCACACCATGGCCTCATCGCCCCGGTGCACACCATGGCCTCATCGCCCCAGGTGCACACGGGAAGCTGAGACTGGAGGAGGCCAAGGCTGGCTCTAGGTGCCAGAGGGCCGGTGGCTGAGCCAGCTCTGCCAGCCCCCGGAGCCCATCACCGGAGGCGCCTCCTGCACCTCCCTGTGCGGCTGCACCAGGCGGCTCCGCCCAGGGCTGAGGAGCAAGCCTGAGGAGCTCGGCCACCTTCACGGAGGCAGAGCAGAGCTGCCTCCCGCCTGGCCTCTCACCAGGCTTCCCCGCTAGTCCCCGGCCGGACCTCCTCCTGGGCCGCCCTCACTGAGCCCCGTGATTCCTGCCACTGGACAGCCGGGCAGAAAGCCCTTGCTCTGGGGAGCTCGCTGACCCCCGGCGAGGCAGCAACGACGGCCCCAGGGATGCCGGGGTCCTAAGCTTTCCACTTCCTGCTGGCCGCCTTCCCAAGGGACCCATCGTGGCCTACAGTGTGCAGGTGTGGCCGCCGGACTAAGGGGCCAAGGGGTCGCCTTCAGCGGACCCCGCCCTGCTGGGCCCTGGCTCCCACTCCCAGGCATGGAACCCCGCCCCTGTGGGCTGGTACCGGGGGGGCCCACTCACCCAGCAGCAGCTGCCTGGGGGCCTCCTTGGCTGGCTCCCGGCTGCGGGGCCGGAGGTGGCACTTGGCGTCTCGGATCTTGAAGCGCGCCTTCTGCCTGATGGGGGTGGCGGGGGCACCTGGGGAAACCAAAGTCCCCCAGGTGGTGGCCTCTCCTGTGAGCAGGAGGTGGTGGGGCCGGGGCTGCAGAGGGAGTGCCTGGGTGTGAGGGCTGCCAGGGGCTGGGGGCCCTCCGCCGCCTCACTTCTCTCCCTGTGAGGCCTGCAGAAGGGGACGTGGGGTGCTGGGGGCAGGCTGGAGCCAGGGGCCTTCCAGCCAGAATCCGTGGAGCAAAGGAAGGCCCGCACCCTAACCCCCACCCCAAAGCAGCTCACGTGGCCCGGGTGTCCAGGGAAGTGGGCAGAGGAGAGAGGGAAGCCAGGGAGGGAGGGTGGGAGCAACAGATGCCCAGACCCCTGCTTCCTTGGAGGAGCTGGGACTACAGCAGCAGCAATCACAGATGCTGAGTCATGTCGTGGGTGTTAGACACACGCAGAGACCATGTCACTGAGCCCCATGGGACACAGCCTGCTCCTGCCGGTGGGACGCAGCCTGCTCCTGCCGGCCGGTGGCCGCTGGCTGGGCCGTGCGGGCACTTTGGGGCAGGGTCGTCCCCGGCAGCGCTGACCCAGGAGCTTCTAGAACTTAATGGCCCCAGCGGGTGGGACTCGCGGCCCTGAAACCCACCCCCTAAATTCAGCACCTCAGGGTCACCGAGCCGCTCTGTGCCGGGGTCCAGGAGCCTCGGGGTCAGGGGAGCCCTTCCGTGGTCCCAGCCCCACAGCCTGCTTGCTACCAACAGCCCAGGAAGCTCCCCTCTGGGCCGTGCCCACCCCCTCACCCCCAGCATGGAGCACCCGTGGGCGCACGGCCAGGCCAGGCTACCTGCGCAGCTGGGCCCGGCGCTGGAGCTGGTGCCGTTGCGCTTCTGCGGCGTCCTGCCCTGGAGGCTGGGGACCCCGCAGCTCAGACTGTAGCTGTTTTCTGAGTCTGCGGAGAAGTGGGTGGTGAGGCGCACCCGGCACCCCTCGTCCAGCGCCCCCAGGTCCCTGGGCCTCAGAGACGAAGGTCAGGGCCTAGCCCGTGTCAATTCCTTTCTGCTGCGAGACCACAGGGTACGCGGAGCAGGGACACTGCGGCCCGTGGAGACCCAGGCAGCTGCCCAGGGCCACTCCATGAGCAGGGCCGGGCCGCACCCCCTCAGGCTCCTTCCTGGCGAACAGCAGGAGCGGGGGCTGGACCCGGGGGAGGAGCCCCCACCCCCCAGCCCATCCCGGGACGGCCTGGGTTACCTGGCACGAAGTGCGTGTGCGCGGGGCAGGCGAGGGAGCAGCTCTCCACCCCGCCCGCCTTGCTGCACCACAGCTGGGCCCGCGGGGAGGCCTTGGCCGGAGCAAGGCACCTGCCCGTGTCTGAGAAGGAAGACAAGAGAGGCTTGAGGGGCCAAGGTGCAGGCCACCACCCCCGTCCCAGGGCCAGACCACCTGGGAGACGGCAGAGCCCACAGGCCCAGGATTCGGGCTCCATCCTTAGTGGGCGCGTGCAGGAGGCAGCCGATGAATGATTCTCTCTCATCATGGATGTTTCTCTCTCTCTCTCCCTTCCTCTCTGAAATCCATAAAAATATATTTTAAAATAGCCTGGCAGGTCCTCAAAGTTAAACACAGCTACCATGTGGCCAGCAGTTCCACCCCAGGCATCTACCCGAGGAAACGGAAAGCGTGCCGCCCAGACCCCTGCAGCGAATGCAGGCGGCGCCACTCAGAACGCTCGGACTGGGAACCGCGCCCCGTGCACCGGCCCATGAGGGTAACAGTGTGCCCCCCGTACGATGGGACAGCATCCGGCAGCACCGGAATGAGGCCTTGGCCGCATGGCTCAGTCGTTAGGCATCAGCCTGAGGACGGGGGTCTCAGGTTCGATTCCCTGTCAAGGGTGTGTATTGGGTTTCAGGTTCGATCCCCTTCCCGGTCGGGGCCCATGTGAATGACAACCAATTGATGGGTCTCTCTCACATTGATGTTTTTCTCTGTCTCTTCCCCTCCCTGCTCCCTTCCACTCTGAAATATATCAGTGGAAAAAATGTCCTCACTCCTTGAGGGAGGATTAAAAAAAAAAAAGGAACGAGGCCCTGGCAGTGGGAACCCTGCAAACACGGACTGTGGTCGCCGAGGCCGGGGCTGGAGGAGACGGGGAGTGACCGCTATGGGCTGGGCTTCTTTTTGGAATGCAAACGCTCTAGAACTGACAGGGGCTGCACAACCAGGACTGCACTGAAAACCATCGGCTTACACACTTTATTATTTTTTAAAGCATTTTACTTGTTTGTTTGTTTATTTATTTATTTTGTTAATCCTCGCCCTAGGATATTTTCCCATTGATTTTTTTTTTAGGGAGAGTGGAAGAGAGGAGGAAAGACAGAAAGAAACATCGATGTGAGAGAAACACAATTGGTTGCCTCTTGCACAAGTCCCGACCAGGGATCCCCAGACTGGGGAGGAGCCTGCAACCAAGGTACATGCCCTTGACTGGAATCGAATCTGGGACCCGCAGGCTGACACTCTATCCACTAAGCCAAACCAGCTAGGGCACACTCTTTATTTTTATTTATTTATATTTAAATACATGTTTATTGATTTCAGAGAGAAAGGGAGACAGAGAGAAACAGCAACGATGAGAGAGAATCATTGATTAGCTGCCTCCTGCACGACCCCCACTGGGGATTGAGCCCGCAACCCAGGCATGTGCCCTTGACCGGAACTGAACCCAGGACCCTTCAGTCTGCGGGGTGACGCTCTATCCACTGAGCCAAACAGGCTAGGGTTCGAATCACGCACTTTAAATGGGTGAGTTGCATGTCTCTCAATAAAGCTGTTAATAAAAACAAAAACAAAACGCAAGAGGAAGAAAAGCATGTCCTGGAGGAAGCCTGCTGGTCCCGCAGCTCCGGTAAACCCCGGCCCCGCAGGACCCCAAGGAACTGGCGGGCACCCCTCTGCAAGCCCATCTGCCGACCACAGCCCCAGGCGGGAAGGCAGCGCCTGGGCCAGGCTTCTCAGGCTGGCGTCCTTACACCAGCACCAGCCATGCTTCCGAGACCTGACCACACAGCCCACCACGCCTTCGCCCACGGCGGCAGGACCGTGCGCTCCGCTCAGCGTGGCGGTGCCCGGCAGCGTGGCGGGTCTGCCTTACTGACTTCCAGTATCAAGTGCGGGCGCTCTTCTTCCAACAAACACTACGAGTCACTAGCTGCCAGCTCTGCTCTAGTGCAGGCGTTCACGGGGAACAAGACAGGCCCCATCCTGCTCGGCTGTGCAGTGAGGACAGCCACACGGACCGGCGGCGTGGGCAACGGCCATCGTGTCTGGAGGTCGGGGTGCAGTGGAGGAAGGAAAGGGGAAGCACCCGGAGGGCGGAGGGCGAGGGGGCGGGCGGTGTCCGGTGGTGCTCAGAGTAAGGAGCCTCCGTCAGTCACAGGAGCGTGCACCCGCTGTGCTCGGGGAAGGACCGCATCAGGAGCTCAGTGGGGGACGTGGGGCAAGGCGGTGAGGGGAAGGCCGCCAGGCCGGGGCAGCGGCCTCTGGCCATGCAGAGTGCTGGGGCTTGGCTTCTGGGAGAGGAGTCCTGGCGGGCTCAGAGCAGACAGGACTCAGGGCTGCAAGGCTCGCTGGCTGCCCTGGGTGGTCCCGCACGCAGAGCGGGCCTGGCACAGCGGGTGGTCAGCATGTGCTGGTGGAGCCACTGAGTGTGGGGACTGTCCAGACCCCGAGCACCAGCAGCGGGCGGAGGATCCCTGCGCTCGCTCTAGGAGGCCCTGCCTCACACTGAGGGGCTGGCAGCCTGGGCAGGGGGGGTCTGAAGAGACCCGGTGCTCCCCATCCAGGCTCTGCTGCCGCTGCACTCGGAACCCCCACCCTACCAGCTTTCTTGGCAGGACAAGGGGGAACCGAGGCCTCCACTCCCTCCCTCTGAGCCCCCAGCTCCTCCTGAGCCCACGGGCTGCACACGCTGAGCCCAGGCCCCCCAGGCCTGTCTGTGCTCGCCGACCCCCAGGTCTGTCTGTGCTCCGCCGACCCCCAGGTCTGTCTGTGCTCGCTGACTCCCAGGTCTGTCTGTGCTCGCTGACCCACAGGTCTGTCTGTCTGCTCGCTGACCCCCAGGTCTGTCTGTGCTCGCCGACCCCCAGGTCTGTCTGTGCGTCTGTGCTCGCCGACCCCCAGGTCTGTCTGTGCTCGCCGACCCCCAGGTCTGTCTGTGCTCGCTGACCCCTGGGCTCTCTGCCGCCCTGTCCCCGCACTTCTGTAGGCCTCGTTCCCGTCAGCCAGGGGCCGGCAGCAGAGGCTCCTGCCCAGCACCTGCCTAGATCACCCGCTTGCAGAAGCCACTGCCTCTCCCTGCCCACCAGGCACGGATCAGAGGGGCGGGTCCCAGTGATGCCCACCCCAGGGCACCGGCCCCAGGGCACTCACCCACGCAGTCCTTCCGGTTCCAGTGGAGTCGCCTCCCCGGGGGGCAGACGCACTCGAAGCTGCCCTTGGTGTTGACGCAGCCCTGGTCGCAGCTCCCGTTGCTCATGCTGCACTCGTCCACGTCTGCGGCACAGGCGGGGGGAGGGCAGGAGGGTAAGGGCAGGACTGCCAGCCCCGGCCACCCCCTCGGGGCAGGAGGGCTGGGAATCCCCTGACCCTAGCCTGACACTGTCACTGTGCACAGACACGGGGCTGCACACATCACACACAAGCACGCACACATACGTGAGCATACACACGTGAGCACACACAAGACACACACACACCGACACATCCCTCCTGCCCAGACGGGGGGCGGGCAGAGCAGTGGCACCAAATTAAAGTTCCCATGCGGCCTCTTCTCGCTGTGGGACTTGGGACAGGCCCCTCCCAGCCGCCTCCTGTGCCACGGGCACCGGCAGAAAGAAGTCACCCCTGAGCCTTCCTCCTCGGACCGCCAAAGGCCAGAAGCACGCGTTGTGCGGGAGGGCTAGACTGCATTCACACTGGGGTGCACGACTGTGAGCACCCCGGCTGGCCGCCCACATTCGGGGAGCGGCCGGCCCAGGGAAGCTGGTGCCCAGGTTTTGGGGAGTCCCTACAGCTTACCCCAGGTGCTACCCCCAGCACCAGCTGTGCCCGATCACTTCCCTGCCCCACCCAGCGGGCCCTCACGGCTGCCCAAGGCACGGGGAGCGAAGACACCCAGGGCCACAGGGGACACCGTGCCCACACACCTCCAAGTCCCAAGTCTGCGCCTCCCAAGCCCACCGAACCTTCACCTCCTCTACGCGCGCCCCCCCTCCCCCCCGCCTGCCTGAGCTCCGGCAGCTCTGGCTCCCCTGTCTGGAGCCGTCTCCCCACTGGTGCCCGGGTTCCACCCTCCTAAACACATGGCAGCCAGAGCAGTCCCGGTGCATGAACTTGGCCATGTCCCAGCCCTGATTAAAGCTTCCACAGGGAATAAAACCCAGTCCCCTCCGGGCTCAGGCAGCCCTGTCTTCCATCTGCATCTCCTGCCACGCTCACGGGCTCTGGCCTCACGGGCTGCCTCCAGGTCACTCTGCCTCAGGGCCTTCGCACACGCTGACCCCTCTGACAGGCTCCCCCTCATCTTGACCCAAACGCTCCTCCTTTAGGGTCCCTCACTGTCTCCCTGCTCTGCCCCCCTCTGCTGTCACCTCTCCCACTGCATGAACTGCCCATGGGATTCTGTGTGGCGACCGCCCCCTTCCAGACTGGGGTTCCCTGTAGCCGTTTCCAGCTCTATGCCCACCACCTGGCCAAGGCTTAGCACCCGGTGGGTACTTACTGCCCCTCCCTATCCTCTGGCCTTTCCTTTGGCTGAGCCCCTCTGCCCACCAGTCCCCAGCCTCGCTTAGCCCTCCAGGCTCGTCAGGGTGAGGGTGAGGGTGTGGTGCAGGGGGCCGAGCGGCCGGCGCGTGCCTCGGGGGGAGGTGGCCTTGGAGGGCGGGCTGCAGACCTCCGCAGTGGGTCGTCCCGTAGAGCGTGTAACCGCGGTGGCACAGACACTGGAAGCTGCCGGGGGAGTTGACGCAGATGTGGTCGCAGGTCCGCGCGAAGGAGCACTCGTCGATGTCTGCGTGGCCACAGGGAGAGTTTGGGGAGGCGTGTCAGGGTGGGCGGAGGGGCACGCCTGCCCCTGGGCCCCGCTCAGTGCGCAGCCCACCGGCTTCTGTCCCTGCCCGGCTTCCTGTCTCCACTGCCTGTGCGCCCGCGTCAGGAGCCACCTCTCGTCTTCTCTGGAGGCGGGCGAGGTAGGAATACTTTGGATGGAAGGGTTATGGATTTCTGCCACTTTAATACCCACAGTTAACGGTGATTAGGATTGGCTTTTTACTTTTTAAATATATTTTTATTGATTTCAGAGAGGAAGGGAGAGAGAGAGAGAGAAATCTCAATGAGAGAATCACTGACTGGCTGCCTCCTGCAAGTCCCTAGTGGGGATTGAGCCCACAACCCGAGCATGTGCCTGACAGGGAATTGAACTGTGACCTCCTGGTTCATAGGTCAATGCTTAATCACTGAGCCCTGCCGGCTGGACTGGTCTTTAAGCCACCCCTGCAGGAGGCAGCTAAACTGGGGCATGAAGCCAGGCCTCCTGGTTGCTGACTAAAGTGTTTTCCCATCACCCCAACATGCCTCTTGAGGAAATAAGGAAAGCAGCACAGACAGGAGCAGGGGAGCAATATGCTAGCCATGAGGGGCAGTGAGGTGGCCTGGACAGCAGTGAAGTCTGAGCCTGAGGTTCCTGGCAGCCGGGGTGAAAAGGAAGAGTGCTTGTTGCTGGAGATGAAATAAGCCACATGCTCACAGGAGACAGGGCGCCTGCTTCTCCACGGGCACTGCAGATGGAGCTCGTTCTGAATACGTTAGCTCATGGGACTGCACGCATGTTCATAACACGTGTGTGTGTGTAATAACACTGGTGCTGTGGGCGCTCAAAGGAGGCTGTGATCCCTCTGGGTGGGGGTCGGGAGAGCTGATGCTGTGGCCTCCGGACCAGTTTGCAATGAAGTTCGGGTGGGGGGAGGGTGCTGCAGGCAAAGCTGGGAGGTGGCAGCACAGGGCGCCCAGGGGATTGTGAGGCGCTCAAGGGGGCTGGGAGGTGTCTGGGGTCCCCATCCCCAGGGCCCTGAGTGCCAAGCAAAAGCACTCAGACCCCTCCCTGCTGGAGCTGGGGAGCCCAGGGTGGTGCTGGGGCAGGGGCAGGGCCCAGGCCTTAGAGATGAGTCTGGAAGAGGCTGGAGAAGACACGGCCAGAGACCAGAAGCAGACACGTGGTCGCCTCCTCTTCCTCCGCCTTGGCAGCTGCCCGCCTCTCTCACAGGGCAGCTGGGGATGCAAAGTCAAGGGCCCCCTTCAGCCCCCCACAGGGCAGAGGGAGAAACAAAGACGAGTGCAGGGGGCCTTGACTGGGGCCTGGACAGATGCTGAGCTCCAGCACACCCTTGTGCCCTGAGAGGAAGCCCCGGCCCTGGGTTGTGCTGAGCCCCTGGATGGGCTGGCCCTGGGCCCTCCCTCACCCCTCAGGGCCTCGAGCTGCCCCGGAGCCGGGCTCTGAGCGGCAAGAACAGAGAGAAGCTGCAAGCCCCACAGCCAGATTCGGCCACGCGTGGCTGCAGCTACTGGAACCCTGTGGACACGGAATGACTACCAGGCGTCCTCAAACTACGGCCCGCGGGCCACATGCGGGTGTTTTTGCCGTTTTGTTTTTTACTTCAAAATAAGATATGTGCAGTGTGCATAGGAATTTGTTCATAGTTTTTTTTTAAACTATAGTCCGGCCCTCCAACGTTCTGAGGGACAGTGAACTGGCCCCCTGTTTAAAAAGTTTGAGGACCCCTGGACTAGACTGTAACAGAAATCGTGATGGGACTGGCCACGCCCTGCCACACAGGCTTCCCTGGCCCGGCCCGCAGCATCCCCTCCCAAAGCTGCCCCCAGGGCACCCCTGTATTCTCAGTGGCCTCATCCAGCCCCACAGAGCTCCCTCTGTGGTCCCCAAGCTCCCTCAGCCCAGCAGTGCCACTTCCTGGGTGGGTTTACCTCCCTGGCCCCCCCTGGGAAATGCCTCTTTTTCAAGCATTTCACCACGTCCCATCTCAGGAAGCCCTCCGACCGACCCCTCTCTCCACTGCTCACGCCCTGGGCTCCTGCTGACCCGGGATGTCGGCTGGACTTATCCTGGGCTCTGATTCTTGGCTTCTGCTTAGATTTCTCCTCCCATTACCCTGCTCCTAGCAGGTGCCAGGACCCTATAAAAGGACCTCGGAGAGCACCTGCAATGTGCTGTTGCTCCCACCAGGTGGCAGCACTCCACCGCCGAGGCCACGGGAGGCAGGGAGGGGACACAGCTGATGATCTCTGCTACCCACTGGCTGTGGCCCTGGGACACCTGCTGCTCTCTCCCTGGGCCCTGGAGTCATAAAGGACAGGGAGGCGGGAGGGCAGGAGCACATGCTAAGGACCCCAACACCACCTGTTTCTCCCAGAGCCGGACAGCCGGGAGCGGAAGGGGCCGGGCGGACGGCATGTCCTGGCGCCGAGAAGGCTCACCTTGGCACGTCCGCTCGTCGGTCAGCAGCTTGTAGCCCTTGCGGCAGCCGCACTCGAAGCTGCCCACGGTGTTGCGGCAGGAGTGGTCGCAGCCCCCGTTGTTGGCCAGGCACTCGTTGATGTCTGTGGAGCCAAGCGCGGGGCGAGGAGAAGGGGCTGCGAGCGGGGATGACGGCCCAGCACCGCCCTGCCCTGACCTGCCTGTGCCCACTGCCCAGGGCTGGCCTCAGTTTCCCCACTGAGCATAGGGACGGGGGTCCCAGGTCAGCAGTGGGGTCAGGAGGATGGGTACACCACTTCCCCCTGGACGTGGCCATCGTGTGCTGTTGGGCAAGACAACGGGAGGCCGAGGGCCCTGCATCCTCTCACCACCCGAGGGAGGCAGCGCGGGGCAGTGAGGCCTGGGGCAGGCGGCTGCCTTTCGACGGCTGTGACCCTGACGCTCGGTCTGTGAGACCAGGATCAGAGGCACCTCAGGGGTAAGAGAGGGACATCGGTCGGCGCTCAGTGGACTCGTAGCGCCCGCTGGTGGAGGCGCTGCGGGCGGCAGCGCAGCCTGCGGTCCTGGGACTGACGCTCAGTCCGCCTCTTCCCGCGGCCCCACCCCGGTGCCTGCCTGCTGGTCTGAGCCCTTCTTCACTCAGCACCTGACGAGTGTGGCTGCACCCCGAAGGTCCCTGCCCGCCCCCACGCCTCCCCGCCCAGCCCCAGCCCCGAGCGTCCTGCGGAGGCCTCCGCGGGCACCTGCGGCGATGGCAGCCGCTCCCTCCCACGCGGCCTGGGGCTGACGCGGCCTGAGCTCCGGGCCCGTGCGAGCTCTGCTCCAGGCTCTGGCCAGCCGGCAGACGGTGGTCAGAGACCCTGCCTCTGAGGTGCTCCCTTTGGGCCGGCCCTCAGCCCCCACGCTGGTCACCCCTCCAGACAGGCCCCGCGGTTAGGAACAGAAGAAGAGCTGGCCTCCAGGACAGGGCACAGGGAGCAGGACAGAAAGGACGCTCCGCGTGGGCCTCTGGCCTCTGGCCTCTGGGCAGGACTGCCCACTCAGGTCGCAGCGCCCACGGGGCCTGACCTGAGCCGAGGCCGCATGCCCCTGTCCTGTGCCACAGGCACCTCCCTGCGATCAAGGTCACTCTGCCCCAGGTGCCTGAGTCCCACGCAGGACACTGGTCCCGTCCCGCCCCTCGCCATGTTGCTCTCGCTTCTTTTCCCGCAGCCTCCGGAGAAGGCAGGCGAGAAGTCAGCGAGGCCTGCCCAGGCATCGCCACTGTCCCCTCCCCTGGGGATTGTGGGAAGCCGGGGATCTCTAACTGGAAGCTTCTCGCAGAGCGGAGGCCCACCTCAGCCCTGCCCCAGCCCGCTGTGTGACCCGGGCCGGGAAAGGCACCCCCCTGGGCCTCAGGTCCCATGTCGCTGGTGAGACCGGCCCTGCACGTGGGACTGCCTCCTCAGGAACGCCTCAGGCCTCTGGAACCCGGGGCCATGCCTCCCCATCCGGACCTGCTGGCTAAGGGCTGTCATAGCAACCAGACAGGCGGCAGGAGGCATGTTTGCTCGGGCCAGGCCGGTGCAGCAGGCTGCGGGGTCCCCGCCCGGGAAGCAGCCCCCAGCTGCAGCCCGGACACAGATGGCTCCTCTACCTTCATTCTGACGCGGTGCATCTGGCGGGGAGCGGGGGAGGGGGGGCAGCTCCTCTTCCCACTTCCTGCCCCTCTAGACTCTCCTCCTTCTCCACGGTGCTCCCCCAGCCCTCGCCAGGCGGCCAGAGCCCCCTCCTGTCCACGGGTCTCCTACGGCCTCTGCTGTCCCAGAGGAAACGCCCGGCCCCTTGGCTGCTCTCTCTGCCCCCTGGCTCCTGTCTGGGCAGCCCCGAGCCAGCCTGCCCCTGGAACATGCCCCCGGAAGCCTTCTCCGCCCTCCTCTCCGCTAGCTGCCCTGTCACTGGGCCTGCCCTCGGGGTATGGAAGGTCCTCAAGCTCAGGGGCCGGGGGATGAGTATGAGGCCCCTGTCGGGAGCCCAGGGCCTGGCACAGGCTGGCACAGTGACTGCCCAGGGGTGCTCACTGGATGGATGAATGAGGAGGAAACGAGGGAGTTAGGGGGGCTGAGAGGAGGGTGGGGTCTTGAGCCATCTGCTGGAACATTCAAATGCATCCATGTTAGAGGGTCAGTACTGTGTGGGGGAGGGGGAGGACGCAGCCTGGCCACCCAGAGGCATGCGGGTGAGGGCTCTCAGGTGGGAGCAGAGGGAGGAGCTGGGAGTGGGCTGGGCTGGAGGGGCAGAGGCAGGGGAGAGAGGAGAGGAACCGGCGGTGGGTGGGGTTCTCTGTTCTGGAAGGTGCTGGAGGAGTGGCTGGTGCCTGAGGAAACCCGGGCTCAAGCTCAAGTAGTTGAGGCCCCAGACCCCCTCCTCTCGGAAGGACCAGCTAGCAGGACACCCTTCCCAAGGTCAAGTGGGTGCAGTCTTGAGCCCGGCCCCGGGCACTGTCTACACTCTTGAAACAAAGCGAGGGCTTGGGGCAAGTCCTCTAGAACCCCCTTTCCCACGCCAGCCTCCACCTGCCCTGTGATCCCTCTGGATTTCCTGAAACCTCTGCTACCTGACCTCCAGCCATTTGCTTGACAATGACCTTTCTGGTTCCGGAAGACACGGCCCCTTTGAGGCCGGTGCTCTGACATGCCCTCTGGGCCCGGCCGACGGAGGAGCGGAGGCCCCGGGCCAGGGCCAGGCTGTGCGCCCCGGGACTCGGCTGGGAGCCGAGGCTCTAGAGCACCAAACCCTGGGGTCTGGGGTCAACGTTTGGTTTCCAGGTCCCTGCCACGAAGATGCCAGGATGTTCTTATCCCGCGTTCTAGACTAGTCCATGACCCCTGAGTCCTAATGCATCAGAGAGCACCCAGACCACTCTTCACCTCACGGCCCCCGGGCCCAAGCCAGTCCCTGGAGCCTGGGTGACGGTGGCAGCTGCCTCACTGCCCTTCCGGACCTGCCCAGAGACCAGCAACGGCCAGGGACCCTCCCCCAGGGAACATCTGGCCGCGCTGCCCCTGCCCAGTAGCTTTGGGGCCTCACCAAGGCTCGAAGGATGAAGGGCCAACCCCTTTCCCGGCACACAGGCCCTGCACCATCTGGCCTCCGCCCTCTCCAGACCTGGGCACTCTCTGCCTCTGGCACCTGGAAGCCCAGGCCCCGGGCAGCCCCATGCCCTTGGAGGTGCTGCCCCGACCACGCCTCTCCCGGGCCCTCTGCCTGCTCACGCCCAGGCCCGGCCCCTCCGCCTGGCCTCCAGTTCCCGCCAAGCTGGACTTCTCGGTCCAGCCCCGAGCAGGCTGGTTCACACTGATCCCCGTGATTGTAAAACGTGAACCTCTGTCTTCTGTGCTCAACAGAAGACCTCAGGAACGGACTATTTCATCAACCGTCTCCCAGCTCCTGCACGCAGGAGGGGCCCAGAAAACCGGTCTGGGACACAAGGGAGCCAGCATTTCCTGCCTCCAGGGCGGTGGGGCTGAGCAGGGGCCGCATGCCTCCCGGCTCAGGGTCCTCAGACTCCGGCTCCTCCTGTTCCAGCCGCGGACAGGTCCTTCAGCTGAGATGCACCCCCAACTTCGCTCCTCCAGTGACCAGGACACAGAGCCCTAATTTTTCTAACGGGGACTCGCAGACAATCCCACCCTGGGAGGAGCAGACCCTGCTCCCCGCGCCGCCCTGTGCCACGCTGTCACAGCTGTGGGGGTGAGGACACGCGGCACCCGCCCCCTTGGGGAACCACACGAATGCAGGAAGGAAGGCACCTGTCACCCAACGTGCAGCCCAGTCCTTTGATGGGAGAACCCTGTTTTTGTGCCCAGGAACCTGGAGGTGTGCGGTGGAGCCAGCATTCCCTGGGACGCTGTGGGGGTGCGAGTGCTGAGCCTCCCTCTGCTCAGCCCCTCCCCCAGACATGCAGGCGACAGCTCAGCTTCCTGGTCCCATGCCCACCCCACCGGCTGGCATCGCAGGCCCTGTTCCGCCTGCCCTGCCTGGCTAAGGAGGGGAGCGGGCACTGCTCACGGCTCGGGGCTGACCTTTGCACGTCTTCCCGTCGGGCTGCAGGGTGAATCCCACGGGGCAGCTGCACCGCACGCCCGTGGCCGTGTCCTTGCACGTCCGGTCGCAGCCTCCATTGTTGACGGCACACGTCTCTGGGGAGGGAAAGAGAGAGAGCTGCTCAGTCTCCTGGGACGGAAGCCACCTCCTCTCCCCACCCAGGGGGAGTCTCCTGAGACAGGAGACCTGAGTTCCAGTCCGGCTCTGAGACCCTCCAGCTGTGGGGCTTCGCTGAGCCTCATGTTCCCCATCTGTAAAATGGGAGAATGGCATCATTTCCGGGGGTTGCTGGTGAACACCCATCGTGATGATGGTGGACGGGGCGATGTTTGCAAACTGCAGAGGGCTGGGCTTGGGTAAAGGTACTGCCAACAGGGCCCCCCTACTCCTGGGGGCCAGTGCCTATGGGCCTGGCTGGCCTTTAACACCCGGTCAGATTCCTCAAGCCTGGCCCGGCCTGGCCCAGGCCCCGAGCCCAGGCTGACGCTGGCTGGGGCTCCCACATGCACCCCAGCACCCTGGCCTGTGGCCCTGGAGCCCCGAGGGAGGTTTGCAGAGCGCGCACCATCCATCACCGCAATGAGGCTGGGCCCAACATCTGTTCTCACTGAACCAGAGGCCACGGGCGTCTGGTTTTTGTCCACTTGAAGCTTGTCTAGGGCTTTTTTCCCTCTTTTGCAAATTCAAAGGAGCTGGAGTGGCTGTGGCATAACTGAGGTCACAGAACCTGTCGTGTGGTGAGAGTGATCCTCCCCAGGCCCGCAGGAGGGGCCGGCAGAGCCAGGTCGCCGGGGCGCAGGTGGCCCGCACACGAGGAGCCTGGCTCCCGGGCCTCGGAGCCTTCCCATCTGGGTTTCTTCCGAGCATCCGGCGGCTTTGATCTTGTGGGAACTGTGCCCGCCCAAGCCTCCCTCTTTTCTTGGCTGCTGGGAAGCAAAGAGCCCATGGGCTCCTCATTCTTTTATGACCGAGATGCCCTGCCTGCCTGCCTCAGCTTCCCCTGGGCGCCTGGCCTGGGGCCTTTCCCGAGGCCCCCAGTTCCTTCAGTCTGCCCATCCGTCTGTGGCACCTGACTCCTGCCAGCTGCCGCTGGGCCTTGGCAAGGAGTCTGGGATGAGTGTGGGAGTGGTGACTAAGTGAATGTGTACCCCAGTTGCCAGGAGTCCCTGACACTACTTAGACCAAATTCACGGTGCCTTCCCTTTGACCTTCAACTTGTGATGGGGGCTGTGCAGGGAGAGGAGGAAGCTGACTTTGCCTCCTGTGGGTGGGGGGGTGCATCTGTGCTCTGCGGGGTGGCCTTTGCCTCTGGTGTGCGTGGGGGTGTGCATCAGGGCTCTGCGGGGTGGCCTTTACCTCCGGTGTGCGTGGGGGTGTGCATCTGGGCTCTGCGGGGTGGCCTTTGCCTCCGGTGTGCGTGGGGGTGTGCATCTGGGCTCTGCGGGGTGGCCTTTGCCTCCGGTGTGCGTGGGGGTGTGCATCGGGGCTCTGCGTGGTGGCCTTTGCCTCCGGTGTGTGTGGGGGGTGCATCTGGGCTCTGCGGGGTGGCCTTTACCTCCAGTGTGCGTGGGGGTATGCATCTGGGCTCTGCGGGGTGGCCTTTGCCTCTGGTGTGCGTGGGGGTGTGCATCAGGGCTCTGCGGGGTGGCCTTTGCCTCCGGTGTGTGTGGGGGTGCATCTGGGCTCTGCGGGGTAGCCTTTGCCTCCGGTGTGTGTGGGGGTGCATCTGGGCTCTGCGGGGTGGCCTTTGCCTCTGGTGTGCGTGGGGGTGTGCATCGGGGCTCTGCGGGGTGGCCTTTGCCTCCGGTGTGTGTGGGGGTGCATCTGGGCTCTGCGGGGTGGCCTTTGCCTCTGGTGTGCGTGGGGGTGTGCATCTGGGCTCTGCGGGGTGGCCTTTGCCTCCGGTGTGTGTGGGGGTGTGCATCTGGGCTCTGCGGGGTGGCCTTTGCCTCCGGTGTGCGTGGGGGTGTGCATCGGGGCTCTGCGGGGTAACCGTGGGGGCTGCCTGAGCAGAGGCCGCCAGGCCGTCTTCTCAAGGCCGAAGTCCCACCATGATGGGACGAGCTGTCCCTACCGCAGAGAGGCGAGCGTCCTGGCCCTGGCCTGCCTTTCAGTGTCTCCACAACCCCGAGCCCTCCGCAGGGCGTGGCCAGCTCGGGGAGCTCGCTGCTGTGTGCGCTGGCCCAAGGTTGGGGAGGCCTCCTGCCGGCTAGCGTTTTAGGGTGCAGCTCAAAGACCAGACGGTCGCTGCCTTTCCCGGACTCACAGCGGCTGGCCTCTGGTGAGCACAGGCCCATCCTGACGGGCACATGCCCCTCTCCGGCCCTGTCTCCCTGCCAGACCACCTACGGGGGCGCTGCTTTGGCTCTGTCACTCACTGACTGGCCCAGGGAGGTCACCCCCCGGGGCTGGGCCTCAGCACCCTCACCTGGCGATGAGGACAAGCTTTCCCTTGCAGGGCCGAAGTGAGGGTCACACAAACCCCCAGCTTAGCCCGCCCGGCCCAGGTCCTGGCCTGTAGTAGTTGCTCAACAAATGCTAGTTTCCTCGCCTGGGGTTACCACCAGAGGGCAAGCCCACCTCCCACTCCACCCCCAAATCAAAGAGCCCTCGCTCACCACAAGTGCCCGTGCAGCCTTTCCCGTGGAGACCCGCTCTGGAGGGGACAGAGCCCGTGCCTGCCCAGGTGCAGGGGACTAAGGCTCAGGCCTGGAGGGCGGGCACACTGTGGGGGTGGGTGCTGCAGCAGGAGCTGGAGCTGGGGCCCAGCTGGTGGCCTTACCCAATGATAGCAGGGTGCGCACCAGGCCTCCATGGTGGTGGAGGTGGGTGTGGCATGGGCATGGGGCGTGGACATGTGATCCTGAGACGGGACCTGGCAAGGCAGACTCCAAGGGTCTCAGAGGCCCGCCCTGTCTCTGGAGGCCCCAGGAGGACACGGAATCTTGGCCCTCCAGAGCGGAAGGGGCTTCCAGAACCTGCTGGCCTCCTGCCCACGGGATGGATAGAGGCCCAGAGGGGGTGAGGTCAGTCTGAGCGACCACCCACTCTCTGGACCCCCATGCAGGCCTCTCCCCTGCCCTGTGCACACCTTTAGTCTCCCGAGTTGCCCAATGGTTGGTGCCTAAACTTCAGGTTTTAAGCCAGGGGCTCGGGGTCCTGTGAGCTATTCTTGGGTGCTGACCACCCCTTCCCACAGCTCCTCGTGATGGTGGGTCACTCACACCAGGCCCGTCTCAGTCTTCCAGGCCTTCGTCCCCCACGCTCACGGCAGCTCTGTGAGAGGCAGCTCGCCCTCTCCTTCCTGGTAGGGACGGTCAGAGCGCCCTCTACCTTCCTGGTAGAAACAGTGCAGAGCGCCCTCTACCTTCCTGCAGGAATGGTGCAGAGCAATGTGTAATCACACTATGGGCAGGGTCCCAGCTCGGGCGGCTCGTGAGGAAGGTCGCCTCTCTGAGCCTCATGTCCACGTCAGCCACACTGATGGTGCCCTCGCAGTGCAGGAACATGGACATGTGATCACACACCTATCTGTGCCGTGCACACGGCCGGCCGGCCGCCCAGCAAGGGTCTCACCCAGGCTGCTGCAGAGTAGACACTGTAGACCCTTTTGCAAACAGAAGACTGAGGCTCAGAGATGTGAGGTGACTGGTGTCCCTGTGCCCCCTTCTTTTCTCTAACACACTCTGCCTGGCACACTGCCTCCACCCCTCTCCACACAGCTGTCACCACGACCCAGCCCGTAGTGTGCGTGCACGTGTGTGCCTGCATGTGTGTGCGCGTGTGTGTGCGTACGTGCATGTGTGTGTGCGTGCATATGTATGCGTGCGTGCGACTAAACTCAGGGCAGGAACTCAGGCCTCAGCGGGGGCCCCAGCTGACCGGCGATCAGCAACAGGGCTGAAGTCTGACCACGGGCTCTTCCTGAGTGAGAGCCCAGAGCCGGGAGCTCAGGCCTGTGGGCGGGGAGGCCGCGGCTGGAGGACAGGTGCTGCCCAGGCCCCAGAGTCCACCCCGTCCCCTCTGGCCGGGCCCCTGCTGAGTGCCTGGCCCAGGCAGCTGTCCTCTGTCTCCAGCTCCCTCACCTCTGCTCTGCCTGACCCCGCCCACTGCCAGGCCTCTCCCAGCAGGACACCTGCCTGTGCAAAGGGTCAGCAGTGAGGCCCTGCCCCCCCCCTCCCCGCACCTTCTCTAGGAAGCCTGTCAGTGCCCCTCTGTGGGGTGACCGGGGGGCCAGCAGAGCGGGCACAGGCTTGGCCTCTGCCCCATCCCAGGGGAAGGGGGTCCAGGCTTGTGACAAAACAGGGTGCTGGTGGAGGAGGGGCGAGCAGTGGGGCTGGGCGAAGGTCTGTGTAGGCCAGGATGAGCCTTTGCTAGGCAGAATCGTCCAAGATGGCACCTGGGTAGAGTGGTGGGTGGCATGACCCCTGAGGCAGGAAGCCTGGGGCAGGCTGTGCGTGCAGGGCCTGAAGGACACCCTCCTGGGAGGTGACTGAATGTGTGTGGGGGAGGTGGCCTGGGACACGGTTGGTGAAATCAGGAGAGACCCAGGGGTCCTGGAGACGAGGCTGCAGGAAATGGTACCAGTGGGGACGGGGAGCCAGGAGCTGGGAGAAGCACAGCAGTCACACCACCGGGAGGTTCCTCCAGCCCAAGTGGGACCCGCGTCCTAATCCCTGTGCACTCTGGCGCAAGGCCTCAGGAGTTGTGACTTCAAACGAGAGCCCTGGAGAGGGGGGATACGGTGGATGGTCTGGGTGGCCCAAGGAGGTCACCCGGGTCCTTACCAGTGGAAGAGGGGGGCTGGAGAAAGACGTGGGGATGGAAGCTGGGGGGTGGGGGGCAGACGCAGTGCTGCGTTCTTTGATGGGGGAGGGGCTGCAGCCAAGGAAAGCCGCTGGAGACTTTGGCGCACGTGCCCACTCTGGCAGAGCCTTGCACGCGACCACCGTGGCACTGCTCACATGAGACCATGGGGCACCCGGCCCTGCCTTCTCACCACAGCTGCTCACTGTCCTCCCAGGAGGAGCTGGCCAGTGGCGGCCCGGGCCTGACCTTGCCATGAATTCCTCTCTCGCCTTCCTTATCTGCTCCTGGGCCTCAGAGCAAGCTCCCCTCCCCTCTGCTCCTCTCCCCATCCCCTCCCAGGACCCAAAACAGGGCTCAAGTGGCCCACCAGCGGGAGGAGCCACTGGGCGGCACTGCCCGTGCCCGACCCTGGGCCGGGGCACTGATTCCCTTGAGTCTCAGCTGCTCTCCCCATGCCGGGCGGGCTCTCAGCGTGATGCCCAGGTGTCCTCTGGGCAGCACTGGGCAGAATGGGGAAGGTCACCTCCTTCATTCTTCATCCCTTGCCTCTGTTAACACAGCCTCGGAGCAGCCCGGTCTCCCTGGGGCCTACTAGTGAAGGCTGAAGTCCCAAGCTCCTAAGCCTGTGCCGCACCGGCTGCTCTCAGAGGAGGTGGCGTGGAGGGTTAGGATTAGGGGCTCCTGGGAGGTCTAGCGGCTCAAAGTGCTCCAGGCCTCTGAGGATGGCTACCTAAGGCGTGGGGCCTGGGCTGTGGGCCTCAGCCCTGGGGTCAGTGCTGCAGGAAGACCAGAGGAGGGAGGGCTCCGCCTGAGGACAGGAGAGGCTCTAAGGGATGGGAGGGGTTCTTCATCAGAGAGATGGGAATGTGGGGGCCGGTCAGCACCCCTTCCCTTCGCCCCCCTCCCGACACCTGCTTCCCAAACCCGGGTGAGGGGGCTGGCTGTGCCCTAGTGCCCTCCTCATCTGCAGGGCGGCTCTGGGCCATTGTCCACGGCGCTCATCAGGAAGAGCGGGAGCAGAGGCCTCGCCACTGCCCGCCCCCCTCATCCCCCCCCGGGATGCCCACTCACTCCGCCCTCTGCCGCCACCCTCGCGCCGGTCCCTGCTCCGGGCTCTGGCCTCCGCAGCGGTGCCTGCCTCTCCCCAGGAGGCTGAGGGGCCTGGGCCCTCTTGGGCCTCAGAGCACCGGCAACTCTTAGGTTCCCACCGTTCACGTCTAGACACCTTTCCAGAAGCCCCCAGTGCTGACTCACCCCTTCCCGGAGGGCACGGGACCTGACTGCTTAGAGGGCCTCAGCCCTCCCCGCCCTTCCCAGGCCAGCCCAGGTGGCCAAGTCAACAAGACAGCGCCGTCCAGAGAGCCCGCAGAGCGCGGCTTCCGCCTGAGCTAAGCCACCTGCCTGTGCCCGGAGTGAGTCCCGGGCCCTGCCGGCCTCAGGGTTCCCGTCTGAGAAGCGGGGCTTCCTGCCACGGGCTTCAGGGTTCGCAGAGCACCCCCAGCCAGCCCAGGCGCTCCTCTGCTTCTCAGAGCACCACTCCCAGCACACGGGGCGCCTCCCTCCCGGGGCCCACTCAGACCTCCCCGCTCCCCGGGCACCTGGGCTCCTGGAGGTCCACAGGACGAGAGACTGGGTGACCTCCCCAGCCCCTGACCCCATGGTCCCATGACAATCAGGATGACCCGCATGCCAGCGCTCTGGGCTAAGCTCAGGTAGTGTGACCGTGGGCGGCCAGGGCACCCAGGGAGCCTGTTTCCTCACCTGAGACATGGAAGCGCACTGCCTGGCCCTGCCTGGCCCAGGCCCCCAGGCCTGGTTGACCTCTCAGTGCCACCGGGAAGGCTGTGGCCGCCCAGGGAACCTGCAGCTGCGCTCCCGAGGCCCAGGCAGCGGGCGCCGCCGGGCCAGAACCGGTCAGAACCGCCGGAGCAGCAGGAGGAAGGAAGGAGGCCGACTTCCCTTCTGTGGGGGCTGGGCTTAGTGGGGGGCAATCACCTTCTCCTCCTCCCTTCCCCCACACTGCCCTGAGGGGTGCAGTGTCCAGGGCGCCACCTGGAGTCTGGATCCAGCCCAGGAGCAGTGCTCAGAGTGAAGCGGATACTGTGTGGACTCCCCAAGCAAGCAGGTGCCCGAGGGGTTCCCACGGAGGAGTGGGCCAAGGCTGGCAGCCCAGCAGGTGGGGCTATTCACCAAGTCGGCGGTGGGGGGGGGGGGGGGGTTTGGGGCCAGGCGGAGCTGAGTGAGGCCTGTAGATGACCTCACCCAGTCCTCCCCTCCCCGGTGGCAAATCTCCCAAGTATACAGTGAGCAGGGTGGGCGGGATGCCCCACAGTCCCCCAGCCCTGAACCTAGATGTGGCCCCTTTTCCTAACGTGGCTTCTCTCCTGAGGGAAGGGAGGGTGAGGACCGCCAGGCCGCCCACAAGCCTGTCCTACACACACGCCCTCCTCTACACCTGCGCCTGCGCTGTGCCGGTCCCGGGACCCTGCCTGCCAGCCTGCATTGGCTGCACGCGGAGGGGTTTACCGCACACGACTCCGCACACGCAGAGTCCACCTGACGTGGGCTCTGGGGTCTCTGCTACAAACACACAAAGAGATACACGTGTTTGATGAAGGGCAAAAACTTTAAAAAGGAAAAGGTGAGTTCATATCTGGAGTGGAGCCCCCCACACTCACACATGGCACGCGTGACCCCACGCAGGTGGGCACACCACACAGACGGACAGCCCCCACACACACACCCCACAGGCCTGCACACACACTCACAGCCCGACACGCCAGCACCACGCAGACCCCCGCACGCCAGCACATACCACACACGTGCATACGTGCAAAGGTGCAAGGACAACAAAGGAAGTGGAAGAAAAGTGTTACCCATGAGGAGCCGCCGTTTCACCCGCTTGTCCACATCAGCTACTGACGTGGCATTGAACTGAGAGCGCTCAATTGCAGCCTCATCCTTCTCTAAAACACAAGTAAGGGACAAACACGGAGCCACTGGTTAGTGACAGCCCACTTCCCGCGCCCAAGTCAGCCTCCGCGTGGCACACACAGCCAACACATGCGGCCAGCGCGGCGTCCTCGCCACGGGGCTAACCCAGGCCCCTCCAAGGTGGTGTTCAGGGCAGAGTGAAGAGGCAGCAGGGCAGGGCAGGGGGTGTGAAGAAAGGGGGTGACCACAGAGGGACGCAGGTGGGACGCAGAGCCCACGTGCACACAGAGGCGGCAGCTGAGGGCAGAGCAGACAGGATGCATCTGCGGGGGCCACAGAAGCAGACGGCGCCCCCGCAGAGCCCACGCAGACAGCAGTTAGACAGCCTGGCGTGGGCTGGAGGCAGGCACAGGGCAAGCACAGGACAAGGGGACAGGGCCGCAAGGTCCGGTGATGGCTGCGCCTGGACAGCAGATAGCCTATCTCCAGGGTGTGAGAGAGTGCAGACACTCATGCAAAACTAAGTACAAAACACACAGAAGCACACACACACACACACACACACACACACACACACACGTGCGTGCACACACACACACAGCAATGGATCCAATCGAACACACTGAAACCAGGGGATCAATCAATGGGGCAGCACTGGTTGCCTGCTTGTCTATAGAGGACTAGAGGGACACGCTCAGGTGCTCAGCAGGGGCTGTGAAGACGGGCAGTCACGTTAGGAGCGTGCAGAGAGCCCGTGAGGCGCTGGGCAGGAGCTCCGCCAAGAGCGCCCGTGGAGGGGCACGAGGCTGGCTGGGTCCATTCCTCGGCTCAGTGGGAGGAGGGCAGAGCCCGGGGCTTGCTCCCGGGGAACCTCAGGAGCAGGGTCTGGGCAAGGACTCTAGGGAGGGGAGGGAGAGAGGGGGCCAGGGAAGTTACGTTAGAAAGAGATCCCAGCAGGGCTGTTGCATGCAGCAGACACTACAAGATAAAAACAGGGAAGGATGAGTCGGGTGGACAAAGACAAGATGTTAGACGAGCCTGGGTGGGTGTCTGGCCGGCAGCTGTTTGCGCTGGTCCAGCGGCCACAGAGGCGGCTCCACCGCAGAGGCAAACACTGAGGGAGACCCCAGAAGACGAGACTGGGAGGGGTGGGGCGTGGGGGGCGGGCGGGGGACGGCAGAGACAGGGCAAGAGGAGGGTCTAGACGGGATCAGGCTGCAACGGAGACACTGGTCTGAGACCGGGTTTTGCTTTGAATTTGGTTTGGTTTGGCTTTTGGCTCTGAAAATAGTTAATGAACGTCAGTTATCAGACAACAGGCAATCAGAGACCATCACCAGAAAAGCAGGAGGAATGAGATAAAATGAAACCAAAAACGGCTGTTGGAGAGGAGGGACCACAGAGGAAGGGAGAGCCGCACGGTAGCAGCACCTGGGACCTCAGCCAGGGACTAGGATGGGACCCTGGCCCCCCCCTGCCCCCGCCCCCTGCCCCGGCCTCACTCTCAGGTACCAGGGACCAGAGTCACAGGGGACAGCAACCTCTGGGCGGCATGGCTTTGCCTGCTTGCCACCCCCTATTTTTGTTACTTAAAAGTCCCTTAAGAAATAGCTTCCCAGTCAGATAATACGAAATGGGGTGTTTTTAAAAAACAAACAAAAATATAACCACGGTAACGGACTTGTGGGCTTCTAAAGCTCGCCAACACTGAAGAGAAAGAGAACAAACAAAGGTGGATGGACTTCAACCTTAACATTCCTTTTTCTCAGTTAAAAACGTTTCTCTTATTTCTGAGAGGGGCAGGGGCCTCCTAGAGATCAGGGCCCGAGGTACTCACAACACTCAACTTCCCTGGGAGCTGAGGGCCAGGGGGAAGGAGGTGACCCAGACTCCCATGGAGACTCCCTGTAGCCGGGAGGTGACGGGAGGGGGTTCGCTGAGAAGGGACTCTTGAGGTGGGCGAGGGAGTTTGGCTAGAGCTCCCAGGAGTGGGGGAAGGGAGAGCAGTAGAAACCCCAGGGCGTCCTGGCCAAGGGGAGCTCGGAATGAGGACTTAGCAGCTCTGAGACCGGGCTGCAGGGAGGCTGCTGAGCCCGCCTGTCTCCACGGGAGGGGAGGGAGGGGACCCTGTGCTCAGACCGGAGCTGCCGCCTGGGCACACACCTTCCTCCCCCGCAGACCGCCTCCCAGGGCCGCTCCCCGAGGAGGAGGACCTGCAGAGCCCCAGCCTGATCCCCAGCAGAGGCGCCTGGTCCTGGGGCTGAGCGCCCTGGGCGCCTCCACAGGCGGCTTCCCCTCACTGTGTGGGGCACACTTTTCCTGGCTTCCCTTAAGCTTCCTTGGGGTGCTGGCTGACGTCAGGGCCGCACGGCGCCTCCCATGGGGGCAGGGGGGGCAGGGGTGCCAGGGCAGCGAAGGCGCCTACTTACCGATGCACGTCCGACCGTCCGAGTGGAGGGCGTACTTCTGGTGGCAGCCGCACACGGGGCCAGTGTCTGTGTCCTCACAGCTGTGCTGGCAGCCTCCGTTGCCATAGTTACAGGTCACTAGTTAGGCCCAGGGTGCAGAGACGTGTGTATAAACAGAATGACAAGCACGGTTAGTTTCTCGGTGTTGGTGGTTTCTGTTAAGGGGTGAAGGGTGGGGAGGGAGAGGGCATGCGGCACTCAGCGAACGGGCCCACCTGCCCTGCCCTCAGCCCTCGAGGTCTTGGCTGGAACTGCTCATTCCCCAGAGGTCACGGGGCGGGACGTGGTGACCTGGGCTTTGAGCAGAGGGGCACACAGCCGATGCACTCAGACAGTGCGAGTTAAAGAGGGAGAAGCTGGACAATGTGGTCCTGGGCCACCGAAGACACCTGAGCCTGACTCGATGGGGCAAATGTCTGTAATCCAGGCCTATTCTGAGGTGGGGGGGGGGGGTGCCCATGGGGAGAGGGGACACTCATGCCCTTGATTCCTGAGAGCTTTCTTTCCCCGGCTTATGCTCTGGGCGTGTGGGAGGGTGTCCCCCTGGGTGCCTGTTCTCTCCAATCCCAGCAGCCTCTCAAATCCCACCCCCTCACAGCCCTAACCCCCCCCCCCAAGGCCATGTCCAAATGGACAGAAGGTATGCCGGTTAGTCACTCAGGTGCCCTTTGAAATGACCTTTGACTTGGACATGTGACACAGTCCGCACTGCCCAGGGCCCGGAGGGGCTGGTCTTGTCCAGCCAGAATCTTAGAATGTTCCAGCGACCTGGGGCAGCTGAAAAGGGGCCGAACAGAAAGGAGCCAGTCTGTGTGGGGAAGATGACAAACTCAAGTTTATTGAAGGAAACGTGCTGCTGTGCCTTTCAGGGCGGGAGGGCCGCCACCCGCTTTCCTCTGCGGCCAGACCACAGGTGCCTGTCGCCCGCCACGCCAGGCCCCGAGGACAGGGCATCTTCTTGGATCCTCAGCCTCTTGTCCAGAATTTTATCTAAACTTTTAATTCGCTTGGCAGTGTGACTATGTGACCTCCATCAGGGTGACCCATGACAGTGCTGGTCCAGGGGGGTTCGCGTGGTGGCGAGGCCCTGGTGAAGGAGCCGAGTTCTGCAGCCCCGATCCAGGCCGGCCTTTCCCCGCGAGCGCCGTCCCGAGTGATGGCGCCGGGGAGACGCAGAGAGTGGCGCCGGTCAGTGTCCCAGAGGCTGTTGTAGAGACCAGAGGTCCCAGCAGGCCAGGCCGCTCTTCCGCAGGGAGCTGAGGTCCACCTGAAGGAGGGACCCCCCTCCAGGGTGACCCTGCACGGGCCCGCAGACCTGCTTCGGCTCAGCTGGGGCTTCGAGCACAGTCCGCAGGCCCCTTCTCCACAGGAGCCTGGCGGCGCGGAGTCAGCCTCTCCCATCCCTGAAACAGCCCATCTCCATCCGGTCCAGGAAGCGTCGCAGGGAAGCCCAGGGTTCCAGCAGTGGTGGCTTAGCACGGGTCCCAGGGGAGGGGCATCCCGTGGAGCCTGGACTTGGGCGAGACCCTCATGCCTCTTCAGACTGAGAAAGGCCGCTGCAGAGCGGGCGGTGGAGCCGGAGCGGCCCTCAGCCACTGCGGTTCGTTCTTCCCAGCTCTGGGTGCAGGACGTGAGCTATGCCCTGGACGTGAGGACACAGCCTGTCTGAGGCCACTCAAGGGAGGGCCACACCCAGGGCCCCTCGCTCCTTCCACACAGGACCCCAGGCCGAGCTCGTGGGCACCTGGAGAGCCTACAGCTTACACGGAAGTGATACCGGAGCCCGGAGCTCTGGGAAGACCGAGAAGAACGGGGAGTACCTCCCTTGGCCCTGGAGTGGGTCCTGGGCTCTGGAGGGGTGCACGGCCCCTGTGGTCCTGCTGGTCCGTGGAGGCTGGGCCAGGCCTCACCTCCCAACCCGATTCCAGAGCGAGAATTTCCTGGACCTCCAGTGACCTCAAGGTCATCGCTAACTTGACTCTGCCCTGCCATCGTAGCCACACGGACGAGTCCGGGGCCGCCTGGGTGGACTGCTGTTTCTTCCACCCGCAAACGCTCTGGGCAAGGGCTCGGCTCTTCCCTGCTAGGGGGGCCGGGAGTCCTAGCCACACCCAGGCTCTTGCTTCCCCGACACGGACCAGGCCGGCTGCCAGGAGCTGCTCCCTGAGTGAGGTGTCCCCTTGTCGCACTTGTCCAGATGGAATTTCAGAGCGAGGCAGCGTCGTCGGCCCGGCCATCGCCCGCGGCTTGCAGCTCCCTCCCCGGTGGCCGGCTCAGGGCGTGGCCAGAGCGGGTCTCTCACTGCAGGAAGGTGCCTTCCTCCGGCCACGGGTGCCGCCTGGGCCTTGGTCCCGCGGAAGCTGGGTCTCCGGCGGGAGGGCCGGACGGCTGGGGTCACTCAGCTTTGGGTCTGGGGTTGCCAGGCGGCGGCAGGTTTCTCCGCGGCTAAAGGCATGTCTCTGGTGCAGGGACAGGAGGCCTGGCCAGAGGCCTGGGCTGGAGCGGGGCACCCCCCGAGTGCCTGCCCCTGGGGATAGCAGTGTTTATCTCGGACCCACAGGAGAGACCGGGGAAGAGGAGGGCTCGTTCACTTCTCGGGCCACACCGCGGCAGAAGGAAGCGTCTTCACCTTGAGCAGTGGCTGAACCCTGAGTGGGGGCTGGAGGGCGAGGTCCTGGGAGACAGGGACTGTGCCTAATGCACGCTGGCCCAGACCTCGGGCACTGCCGGAGGAGAGCGTGAGCTGGAGTGGTGTGGCGGGCACCCACGGGAGTGGAGGACCTGAGCGAATCACAGTGACGGAGGATGGTGCCCACAGGGCCGCGGTCCTCTCCGCAGAATGAAGGCGGAAAGCCAGGCCATTTCCTATGAGCTGGTCGGCCTCAGGCCCCCAGTGCCGTGGCCAGGACGGGCCACTTCCCTCTGGGGAGTTGGATTTGGGCTCCTCCACACCACGTCCTGCACCGGGAAGGGGTCTGGTGTGGAGCACCTGCCTGTGCCAGAACTGGGCATGCTCAGCCAGCCTCCCCCCCTCTCTGCAGACCCGGGGCAAACATTACAGCGGTCTGGGGGTCAGCTGCCCAGTGAGCAGAGGCCTCCTCCCACCGCCCCCCGCAGCTGAGGGTCAGGCTTTGAGGACTAGCTGATGTGTTGGGCCACTGTCCTACTCCTCCTGGGGAGCTGGGGGACCCCATTAAAGGCTGCGTTTCACTCGAGCCCGCAGGCTGACCTCGAGCTGTGCTGAAACGGCCCCTTGGCCGGAGGCCTCACGCACCCGGTCTCCCCGGGTGGCACCATTTACCTGGGCCTTGCAGGGGGCACTGTGGGTTCTGGTCTTAGATTCTGGAATCAGGTCACAGCCTGGGCTGGGACCCTCCAGAACCAAGCTCCGCTCCTGCTCTATGTCATCCTGCCACCGAGGGCTGCCCGCCAGAACCCGGGCTTGTAGACCCGTGCCTTGCCCTCCATTCCCGCCAAAGAGTGAGGGCTCAGGGCGGTGGGTCTCTGGGGTCAAGGGGAGAGGATGGGGGTATAGGAGACACTGGCAGGGCCACCACGCAGGGCCCTATGTAAGACCCAGCCCAGCTCGGGCTGTGTGGGTGGTGTGATGCCAGGTGGGAAAACATGGCCCCGTCCCTCATGCCCCCCCAGACCACTTCAGGGGCCCTGCCTTCTCCTCCCCCAGGGGCTGAGAGCCCTCCCTGGGCCACGTCCAGTGGACGGGACAGACCCCCCACAAAGCAATGACAGGAGACGTGTGGGGATGTCGGACCCATTTGCCTCCATCTACCTACGTGTGCAGTCCTTCTGGTTTTGGGCAAGGTCAAAGCCGGGCCTGCAGTCGCAGGCCACCCCACCTTTGGGTGTCTCCCGGCAGATGTGGGCACAGCCATGGTCTTTGTTCATGCAGTTCATACCCTCTGGGAAGAGACAGACAAGAGGGGTCGGGGATGAGGGGAGAGAGAAAACTTCAGGCTGAGGAGAGACAGCCCATGAAACGCCATGGTCACATGGAGTGTCCTGAGCCATCCCGAGGGGCCTCTGGGGACAAACCAAGGACACGGTGCCCAGTCCTGGAGCCAGGCCTCGCCCCGAGAGCCGCATGGCACCCGGCAGGGAGGGACCCACAGGGAGCCGCTTGTGCCGTGGTCAGATTTCAGGGTGTGGGCTCTGAAACTGCTTCCAGGTCAGGGCTTTAGACAGCGTCCCCACTAACGCGGGCGCAGGTGGCATTAAAACAGTGTGTGCAGCACTTTTCAGTCGCACAGAAGTGCCACCTGCTCCTAGGAGGCAGGCAGAGCCCCGCTCACCTGGCCTGGCCAGCCGCAGGCGTCCCCCCGGGCCGTCAGTCCCCTCACCACCTCTCACACTGAATCTCTGCACAAGGCCACCCACGGGACCGCCCAGCCTCGTCCTCGCCAGCCCCAGCAGTTGCCAGAGGGGTCTCCATATGTACCTGGTTCAGGACCCCCAGAACCCTCACCCCAAGTGCAAAGCCCTGCTCACCCAGGCGCTGGCCTCCAGCTCCATGTGCACCCCTATAAAGACAAGCACCCCCTTCAGAGACAGGGAACTGTGATAAGCCGCCCGCCCCAAAGGCCCACGGTGCGCTAAAAGGCACCACGAGGCCCTGAACCGGGCCTCGGGCTCTGAAGCCCCCACCCCCTCCCGCCCAAGTGCCTCGCTGAGTATGCAGCTGGGCTGCCCACAGGTTTCGGGGGCAGGGACCACCCGCTTCATGTCCCCGGAGGCCTGGCCTCTGCAACCTGCCCAGTCAGCGCTGAGGGCACTGGTATGATGGCGAGAACAAGGCCCGCCCTCCTCAGTCACCCCAGTTCTTGCCTCCCTCCCCCCAGACAACTTGATCTCCCTTCCTGACTGCCTGGAGTGGCTCGGACCCCCTTCGGTTGACTCCAGTTGATGTTTATCTTCCTAGTGATTTGTGAGGGGTTTGCAGAATTTATTAGGCCAGGAGTCAAGTGAGCGGCTCTAGGTCCCAAGTCCGTCAAGAGGCCAAGGGCAGATGGAAGGAAGACGGCGTCCGCCCACGCACCCCGAGACCTGGCTTCCATGTCCCGCTGCCGGGAGCTGGCCTCAGACAGCGGAAGGAACCGCCGGCGGGCCACACCGGCCTCCCCTCCCAGGTGGCCTGCTGGTGTCCTGTCCGAGGTGCGGACCAGCCCGATCCTACCCTGTCCCTTGGCCCATGCACGTGGATGACCGAGAATCAGCATTTATTTAAGAACACAGACACCCCGGCAGCTACAATAAAGATTTAAAAATTCTGAACCTAAATAAAACCCCAAGTGGAAATGAACAAAGCCTGCATTTTGCTCCACATGCTGCCCTCTGGTTTCACGCCTCTTATTGTGCCATCACCTTCATTTTTCTCCTTATTCAAATCGAATTGTCGTACCAACGCAGCGTACGACCAACTAACCAACAGCCGAGTCAGCGAAGCGCCTCCAGGCCAGACTCCGCACAGGATGCTGAGTCCACACGGGACCATGGAATTTCGAAACAGCAGGCACGCGTGGCCTGCAGGGTGGGTGCTGATAAACGCTGAGCCACTCACAGGGCAGGGAGAGGCCTGGGTGGGGCTGGTTGGCAGCATTTGCCAATTTCTGTGGTGTAAATGCTCCAACCCGCTCCAGGGAGACAGCAGGGGGATGGACGTGGCTCTGCAGCTGGTATGAGCCAGCGTGGCACGGGGCTTTCCTGGAAAAGAAGTCCGGGAAAGCCAGGTGATGTGACTGTGGCCTGGCCTCCTCACTGCTCACGCGTCTTGGAGAAAACGGCTTCACTTCTTACAGCCTCGTCTGCAAAGCGGGAGTGATGCCCTCTGCCGCCCCGACAGGAAGGTGCCGGATGGGGCAGGCACCGGGCACCACAGGGCCCTGAGGCCGTGCCTGCTCCTGGGAGCCAGGCAGAGGGCAGCCCCTCAGGGGCCCCGTCAGGCCAGGCAGCCCCGCCTCCAAGAGGCTTTCAGGACAGGGCTCCCTGGGCCCCTCAGACACCCAGGACCTCGCAGGTCTCCGAGACTCGGCCCCGCGAGGTTTGGTTAGTGGGTGGTGGCGTGGGGCAGCCTCCCTGATCATCATCAGTGGGTCAGGGGGAGCCCACAAATGTACAAGAAGCTGGTGTTTTAGCTTCTCCCCTGAGTGACACCCGCCACTTCCCACATGTACCCCACGGCCTGTAACCGTCCCCAAAGTGCCCCCCCCCCCACTCCCTGCCTTCTCCAGACACAGACCCTGTCCTGCCTCAACCCCACCAGCTCCGCAGACCTTCCTGCTCTGGGCAATGCTCCCTGGGCCACCCCCAGGTTAACCCTGCAGGGCATCCCAGGGCGGCACAGGAGACTGATGCCCACGAAGCAGGGCTGTGCTCCTCCCTGAGCCGGGAGCCCAGGGCCCCTGTTTAAGTGCAGGCCTCCTCCATGCGGAGAAGGGGAGGCTGAACTTCCAGGCCCAGCGGAGGGCCACGGCTTACAATCCCCGCCCCCCCCCCCCCAATCTTCACAACATAAGCCTGGCCCTGGGGAGCTCACTGGCCCAGACTTGGGACACTATACAGAGTCCAGCTTTAGAATCGCTCAGCTTCCGCCCACTCGGGGGACTTGCCATGGGCCTGAGCGCTTCCAGAGGCACCTGCTTCCTGAGGAGATGGTCAGGTGAGCCGCCCCGGGCCAGAGTCCTTCCCGGAAACCCGGTCTTCAGCGGCCCAGTGCCAGCCTGGCCGGGCTGCCTGCCAGGTCAAATCTAATTGGATCCAACCCATCCAAATCCAATTATGTCCTGCAAACTCGGACCGAGTGTCTCGCTGGTGCCCAGGATGGGGCGGGGAGCCAGGAGACAGATGCTCAGCCGCGACACCGCCAGCTTCCAATTCAGACTCTGCCAGCTGCCGCAGGACCCAGGCAACCACGTCACCTCTCTGAGCTTTAACTTCCACCTGTAAACGTGGGGCCACAGGACCTGCCTCAGGCGCTCACGCATGTGCACCCCTTTCTCTGGCCAGGGAGGCTGCTCAGGGTGCAGGTGAGGACTGGAGGGACTCCTTGGCAGGGGGAGCCGGAAAAATGGTAAATCGGGCCAGATCTCTGGACGCCGTGGGGAAGCAGGCAGACTGCAGGCAGAGGCAGGTGGAGGCTGGGGTATCACCTTGAGAGAGAGGAAGGAGCTGGAGGGGATGGGGACCGAGGAGGCTGGATTTAGGACACATTTCGGAGCCCCTTCCTGTGAGGGTTCCAGATGTGATACGGGCACGTGGGCTCTGCCTGCACTTCAGTGTAACCCCACCCTCACCAAAGCCTGTGGAGTGGTACTGCCAGGCCATGTCACAAACAAGCACGGGGAGGCTGGATGAGGGGGGAGATGTGCCAGGGCCACACGTGTGCGAGGCACAGCCACGGCCCGGGCAGCGCCCCCTCTCCCGAGTGCCCAGTGCTTCCTCCTGGGGGCCCTGGGACAGGCCTGGCTGTCCTTCCCCATCGGGGCCGATCTGTCCCCAAGGCCTCCATCATGACACCCCACCAGAACGTGCAGAGTTCAATGGCGGCGGGCTCTGCCGGCCCCTAGCCAGATGTACGTGGCGTTCTGCAAAGCAAAGTTCACCGATGCGTCTGAGCAGGGCCGCGGGGGGAGCCCAGTCTGCACGGAGGAGCCGGTCTCTCTCACTGCCCCAGGATAACAAAGCTGGAATGTGTGCCTCCCAAGGGTCGTTGCTATGGCGACTTCATCAATAACATCACTTTCTGTATCCATGTCCTTTACACCCGGGAAGGGAAGGCAAGTGGC
Organism: Cnephaeus nilssonii; assembly: GCF_951640355.1. Classification (NCBI taxonomy): domain Eukaryota; kingdom Metazoa; phylum Chordata; class Mammalia; order Chiroptera; family Vespertilionidae; genus Cnephaeus; species Cnephaeus nilssonii. The sequence goes on along the minus strand of NC_137077.1, from coordinate 2,858,951 downwards.
AACAGCAGAGCAGGGAGGAAAGAACAATTACCTTGCTCTGCCCCGGCCTCCCCAACTCCCACCTCATCAACAAGGTCCGCAGCCCAGGGAGAGGCTGTGGCCTTGGGGGCGGCAGGAATGGCCGAGTCAGCAAGCTGCCCAGGCTGCGCAGGGCAAACAAACACTCCCGCGTGCTGTGCAGGGGGGTGAAGAGAGCTCGGAGGTCCTGCCTGGGGAAAGGCGCAGGGACAGCGAGGGGACCGGACTGGTGGGAGATGACGATGACACCACCTTCTCCCAGAGCCGCCCGCGTGCCACGCTGCGCCGCGTGCTGTAGCAGATGAAAAACGCTGAGCCAGAGAGAGGTCAAAACTGAGGTGCGGTGCAGTGAGGGGCGGGACGGTGAGGGGCGGTGAGGGGCGGATCTGGGGGGCCTGAGGAAGGCAGATGGGGTGGCTCTGGGCTGCAGGCTGAGCACTGTGCATCTCCTTAAGCCCCAGGAGCACTCTGCACAGTAGGTGCTTTACCCCCACTCTGCAGGTGAGGAGAGGAGAGTCAGGTGAGGAAAGGCTGGGCAACGTCCCCAGGGACTCGGAGTGGGACAGCGGGTGGGACCTGTGCCCCAAGGAGGCGATGGGGCATTCGTGCCGGGGGAGGGCAGGGAAGCCCGCTGCCCTCTGCGTGGACTTCCCGCGGTGATGGGAGCCCTGGGATGACCCAGGCCCTGGCCCTCCTGCTCCGTCCACACTCCCACATTCAGTCTCCCCAAGCCCATCTCCAACCCAGCTTCTCTGAAGTACCTAGCTCCTCGCCCGGCCCTCCCTGAGCCAGGGGTGACCTGTCTGTGTCCCCAGGACCCCCACCCAAGCTGGCTGAGGGCTGGAGCATGCCTGTTCATTCCCGAGCACCCAGCCCAGCCCAGGCCTGGCACAGAGAACAGACCTCCCCGACCACCCTGCAAGCGAGGCAGCTTTTTCCTCGCTGTACAGAGCAGCGCAGAGCGCCTCAGCGATGTGCCCCGGCCCCCTGAGCAGGATGGGGTAGAACCAAATCAGACCCCTGCTCCTCTGACTCGAAGGCCTGCCCTTCTCCAGCTGCAGAGGGAACTTTCTAGAATATAAACAGACTGTCTCTCCACTGCGAAGAAGCCTTCCATGTGCCCTGCCCCACCCAGGGCGCACCGTGTGGGGTTGGAAGTTCTCAGTGTGGCGCTCAGGTCCTCCTGTCCCCACGCCCGCCGTGGCCCTGGCAGCAGGGACGCGCTCCTGCGGCCTGCTCAGCCTGCCCGCCCCCTCGCCGAGTGCCTTCGGAAACCTATTTCCTTTTGCCTGGGACACTCCCCTCCTTCGAATGGCAGCTTCCTACTAGTTACTTGATAGTCTGTTTGGATGTCACCTCTTCTAGGAGGCCCTCCTTGTTTCCACCCTTCCTGCAGGTCCCTAGGCCGGATTAGGAGCCCAGCCTGGGCTTCCAGGCAAGCAGGCTGCAGGGAGCGTCTGTCTGCAGGCCCAGGCCCAGGCCCTTGCCGCCCGCGGATCTGCCTCCGCCCCCTACTGCCCTCCAGCAGCATCTGCACCTGGACGGTGCTCCGCCGGCTTCGCATTAGGGTGCCTGGGCATGAGGTCTCTGTTCCCACCCTGTGCCCCAAGTTATATCCTCCGGGAAATTCCAGGCCTGGCTGGGGTCCCAGCAGCTGGCTGCCCCAGACGACACCCCCAGCCGACCATGAGCCCCGCCCACCCCAGCTGCATCCCAGCGGCAGCCCCACCTGGGAAATGGGAGCGACTGGGACTGTGGGCTTCCTCTTACCCAGAGCTCTTCAGCGCCAGGACCCCTGCCAGGCTCTTTGCAAACATCCCGAATTGCCCATCTCCATGACTGAGTGCCGGGTGGCATCAGCAGGTCCCTGGCAGGTGATGATGCTGAGGCTCAGAGAGGTCTCCCCCAACCCCCAGCCACTCCAACAGCAGGCCCAATGCTCACTCTGCTGCCTCCTGGCCCTCAAGGGGCTGCTGCTCTGCTCCTCCTGCTCGCCGGTGGTGCATTTTCAGATGCGACCACGTCCGAAAGTGCACCACTGGGTGGACAGGCACGGTGCCCATGACAGACGGACGTAGGGAGAGCTGAGATGTGGCTGGCTCCTGACGTCCAGATGACAGCAGAGGGGGTGGGCTGGCCTGCCTTCTCGGGAAACAGGGATGGACACGTGGCTCCCACCCCGGTGCCTTGCCTAGCCCTGGCCCCGGGAGCCCCGGCAAGCTGCCTCCATGAGCAGGGAGGGCGCCTGTCCGGCAGCTGAGGACCACACGCAGTCTGTGCAGGCGAGTGTGGAGATAGCATGGAAGGTGCCACCATCCGGCCGTGTAACGTGTGGCCTTGGAACCTGCTCAGTCTCCTCCCCAGAAGAGGAGGAGGGAGACCATTAAAGGCTGTAAAGAGGCGATGGCTCCAGCTCAGGGCCCTCCGACAGCCCCTCGCGACACAGCTGGTGCCCAGTCCCCTCGCTCTGCGCTGGCCTCCTCTGTGTGCTGGTCCGACAGAGCCTCACCTCACCCTGGGCCCACGCCCCTCCAACTCCTCCCCCCCCTCCCAGGGCTAACCGCCCCGCCCTCCGCCCTGAACTTCCCAGGCTGGTCACTAGGCGGCACCAGGAGCACGTCCACGCCGGGAGGCCCAGGTGGCTGGGACACAGCACTGGCCTCTGAGTTTTCACTCCTTCCCTCTGCTAGGGCTGCAGATCCAGCAATAAAAACACAGGCAGCCTGGGTGAAGCTGGGTTTCAGGTCAGCAACAGGTACTTCCTGAGTATAAATATGTCCCGAATGTTGCCTTGGCCATGCTTATACTGAAAGAGTATTTATTATCTGAAATCCAAGCTTCAATGGGTGTCCTGCATTTTATCTGGCAACCCTATCTGTCCCTCCACGGGGACCCTAAATGAAGCCGGGGATGGGGGGGGGGCAGTTGGCCTGCCCGTGACCAGGGACAAGTCTGTTTCTCCCTCCCACAGGTGACTAGATGGAGGGCCCAACGTGGGGGCCTCGAGAGCGTTCCCACAGACGGCCCTGGGGACCAGGAGGAGGCGGCAATAAGAACTCGGGGCCGCAAGCGGGCGAGTCTCTAAGGACACGAGCAGTTCCCCGCCCCAGGCTGGTGCCTCTCCTCCCACGCCCATCCCCCCATCCCGTGCTGAGGACAAGAGCACCATGGCTCCGGGCTCCACCCCAAACTGGCTGTTCCTGCTGCCGCCCTGCGCCGCCTTCCCTCCGAGGCACAAAGGGGCGGCCACTGTGACTTCCCGGGGCCTTGGAGGATGAAAGGGGGACACGCAGGCATCAATTAACGCTGAGAACCGTTCCCTTCCCCAGGGCGCGCATCAAGGGCAGGCACAGCCCTGCCTGGGAACGTATAGGACTCCGACCATATCTTCCCACCAGGGCAGACTGCCGGCTGGCCCCTCACCAGGTAAACACACGGGTCAGCACTGGGGGACCTGGGAACAGAGTCCGCAGGGAGGGAGGTGCTCGGAGGAGGGAGCAGCGCACGCAGAGGCAGGGATCGTGAGCCGGGCAGTCTCTGAACTTGGGACACATGTGGGCGCCACTGCTGGCGAGGCCTCAGCTGACCTCAGGCTGCACGCAGCCTCGGATCGTCCTCCGGGCGCTGCGAGGAGCCCAGGGCCCTGCTTGCTTCCATTCGGCAGCCTCCTCCGCTCCGCCCTGTGCCAGCCCCGAGACACACGTGCGCCCATCTCAGGAGCTGGCGCACCAGTCCCCACGGGAGGGCGAGTCCCTCGGAACCACGCGCTGCCTGCCCGAGGCAGAGAGGGCTGCACGGAGGGGCAGCAGGGCGCTGGGTCCGAAGGGTGAGGAGTCGTCGGGAAGTGGGGGGCTGGGAACAGCACAGAAACGGGGCTCCCGGGTCACAGGAGAACAGAGGCAGGGGGCTGGGGAAGGCGGGGAAGGCAGTGCTCCAGGCAGACGGTGCGTTGTGGCTGCGCCACCATGTGCACAGCGTGGGGAGGAGCCGTGGAAGGTCCTGAGTGGGTGACAGGGCCAGCATGTCCACAGCAGTGGCTCCGGCTGTCGTCTGGAGACGGGATGGGACAAGGAGGCTCAGTGGCAGGGTGAGGCGTGTGCCTCGAGGGGCTCCCGGCTGCTCGGCACCCCCTGCCCCTGCCCTTCCACCCCTTCGCTTGTTCAGTAGCTTTGGTTGTAGGAGCCGGTCAGACAGGGCTCAGATCTGGACTGTGCTATTTACTCACCAGGGACAAGTCTCTGCTTCTTAGCCTCCTGCAGAGCAGGGGTCACAGCTATGTGCATGGCTGTCTCGGGATCTGGTGACTTGTGTCACACTCTGGGCACAGTGGGTGGCACATGGTGCTGCCCAGTGACAGCGGACAGTCACCAGGGGACACCGTGTGTCTATCTCATCTCATTTCAATCCTCACCAACAGTTCTATATTGAGTACTAATGTCTGTCCCATTAGACAGGTAAGCAACCGAGGCCCTAGGACTTGTGGCCGAGCAGAGAGCCGGGGCCAGGGCCAACTACCTCTTGGCCTGGGGCTCGCCCTCTGCCATGTACTCCACACGCTGGGGGGCCCAAGGGTCTGCGGCGTGCGGGAAGCCCCACGACTAACCCGTGAGTAAGGCCTGGGGTCCCCCCTGAGGGTCTGCGGCGTGCGGGAAGCCCCACGACTAACCCGTGAGTAAGGCCTGGGGTCCCCGCAGGGCTTTCGGGCCTGGCTGTCTGGAGGCCAGGCCAGGAGAAGGGCATGAGGCTGGCTCACCAACAGCCGAAGGAGTTGTTTATGGGGTGGGAGGCTCGTAAAAAATAACGGGCTGGATTTATTGTGCTCGCCGCGAGGGCCGTTCCGGCCGCGCAGGTCCCGGACAGGCCTCTCCCGCAGCACATGAATCTTCCCGCTCAGTGGGTGAGCTGTTTATTCTCCCGCCCACCTGGTCGGCAGCAGGCAGGGGCGAGGGGAACCTGCACACCGAGACCCTCGCCTCCAGCCTGGCCGGCCCACCCTGAGGAGCAGCTGGAGGGCGGCCCTGAGGTTGGGGCACGGTCACGCCGGTTCACCCCACTGAAAACACAGTTTCCAGCCACAGACACCCACAAGGGCCCCGGCACCCGCAGCGGGTGATGGAAAGCCCTGGCACAGGCAGGGGATGTCCCTGGCCCTGGAGGGGCCATGTGGGGGCGCCCACTGGCCAGGCTTACTGGCAGGACCCTAAGTCACGTGTCTGGGGCAGTTCGGGAGGGCCCGTGGGTCTGCCTACAGGCTGGTTCATTCGAGTCCGGCGGTGGGTGGAGCAGAACTGGCCGTGTCATCAGACACCGGTCCCCCATGCTGGATACTGCCCCTCAGGGTGGCCCCGCTAGGTTTTCCTTCCTGCGAGGGGATGACAGCTCACCGGAAATATTTCCCAAGGTAGCTGCGGACATCCAGGCGGTCAGGAGTGTAAAGACGCTGCGAGCTGAGCAGAGTGGGGTGGCCTCTGGGGGCATCTGCTGGCTAAGGTGCGGGAGGCCAGGGTGGTGTCCTGTCTGCCTGCAGGCCAAGGGCAAGTGGGAGCAGGAGCAGCCGGAGGGAAGACAAAGTCCAGAGGAAGGTCAAGGTCCAGGCTGGAGGAGCGTGGGGGAGGGGCCCCGGACAAGGGCAGAGACAGGGCAGAGAGGGCAACATCCTGGGACCCACTGGCTCTCTGCTCTGACCCACCCCAGGGGTCCGAAAACGCCCCAGTGACCTTTGCCAAGGAGCTCCCCCAGCCAGACCCAAGATGGGGTGTGCTCTGAGCAGTGGGCTCAGCCCCAAGAGCCAGGGTGTGTGCTGTGGCTGCGTGGTGTCACTGGATGCTGCCTGCGGGTTCTGCCTCTCTGTTCAGAGCCCTCCCCCAACTTGGCTTCCAAGGTCAGCTGTCTTCAGTCCATTACTTTCAACCAAGGTCTGGCCCATGGATTAGCCGGCATCTCACCCTCTCCTCCCACAGCACCAGCCACCCAGGCGCCACAGAGTTCCAGGCCACGCTCAGCTGGCCACCTAAGAGGCCACCTGCTCGCAGGGCTTCTTGGCCCCCTCTTCACAGCCCCCAGGCAGAACCGGTTCCCTCTGACCTGAATAGGCTGCTGGCTAACCCTTCAGCACTGCTGCTCAGGACCCATGCTGACCACCCAGCACCACGCCACGCCACGCCACGCCACACAGAGTGCATGGACATGACAGAAGTTTAAGAGAAAAGAGCAGCATGTGAGAGGGAGACAGCTTGAAGGTGCTGGCTCCTGGGTGGTTTGTCCACTGTGGGACCAGAGAGGCCCGTCACATGACCACAATGAGGGGAGTGGAGCCTGGGACTGGCCTGGCCGCCCGGCTGTGGGCCGGAGAGGGGCTGCATTGCTTGCTGTGTCAGGGGCTGAGCAGGAGGCAAGTGTGGGCTGTGATGGGCCAGAACTGGTGCCCGGGAGCCCTGGGCAGAGGGAGACGAGCCACCGATGCCAAGAGCTCCGGGTCCCCTCCCACCCAGCGCCGGGACAGAGGGAGGGCCTGGGTCCCTCTGTGGAGCCTGAGTTCTGGAGAAGCTGCGTACGTGAGTCACTCCCCTCAGGCGGCCACTCGCCTGACCGCTTCAGGCATTTCCCCGAAAAGATCTCTCACCCCTGGGGGAGGGCTTGCCGGTCCCAATTTACACACCAGGAGCCCCAAAGAGGCAGGAGTGACGCAGAGGCCACTTGGCCAGTGGAGATGGAGAACAGCCGAGAGCCTAAAGCTCCCAGCCCCAGCCTGGCCAGAGCCACATGCTCTGGGCCAGGGTTTGTGCTGGCGCCTGGGAAGTGGACCGCTCAGAAGGGCCGAGCCCTGTGGCCGACTGCTCAGCCAGGGGCCTTGGCTGACCCCGCCTGACCTCTCTCATGCATCCAGCCACCTCTAATCAAAACCAGCCTGCGTGCTTCTCCTCTTGCTCAGGGGAGGCTCTGAAGAGCTGACGGGCATTAGGAAGAGTCAGAGGACGAGGAATCTGAATTGCCAAACAGCTCTGGACCCATCAGCCCTCCCAGGAGCCATGGGGATCAGAAGCCGCTTAGGTGCAAAGCAAGCTGGGGCTTAGCACCCGGGCCGCCCTGATTCTGAGCGCTAGCGATCATTACTGTGGCGGAGACACAATCACAACAGCTACAGGAATGGTCACGACAGACGGAGGCTCAGGAGAGAGGCAACGAGTCCAGTCACCCGGCCCATCTCCACCCCCGGGATTAACGAGCCGTCAGCCCACATCCCGTGCACTTGACCTGTCTCTTCGGACGTTCCATGCAGCCTGTAGGAACCCCAGAAACGCTACCACCAGTCCTTCCTGAGGTATCCGGGACGTCTGCTGTTTTGTAGACGGATTCATTGCTCAGATTTACTAGTAACCATTAGGAGAGTCACACAAAGATCCTAACGAGGGAAGGGATTTCTTTAATCCCCGTGCTGGGTAATGGATGCTGGGGCTGAGCCCCCACATCTGTATTCCGGTTAAATCGCCATCCCTGGCTTCCATGAAAATCTGGACCTGGCCACCCAGGCCTTTGGGTGGGTGAGGCACATGGCTTGAGGCTCCACCACACAATTAGTGGCCCAGTCCCTGAAGGGTCCGAGTTCCCCTAGGAGTCCCCCCCTCTCCCCTCAGCATCGTTCCCCACCTCTGCTTCCCCGGCCTCAGTCCAGCAGCCTCGCAGGGCCTAGCCCCGCCCAGCTCCCCTCATCCTGGGCGCCTTGCTCTGTGGCTCTCTGTGCTCCACCATCCCACCCTCCGTTCTGCTCGTCACACCAGCCTGGGCCATGCCCGCCTCAGGGCCTTTGCACACGCCCTGCCTGGCACGCTCCCCCGTTCTTCCTGTGGCCACTGGTGCCAGCCACTGGGTTTCAGCTCACGTGTGGCTTCCTCAGAGGCCTTTACCGCCTGCCTGCTTCTATTTCCCCACGCTGTTTCTTTCCTTACCATCCTCGTCGCATCACAGCTAGTGACCGGGCTGGAATCCTGACTACCAGTTTCCTACCGTGTGACCTGGGGCAGCTCCCTAACGTGACAGTCTTTGGCCACCTCACCTGTCGTCAAGTCATACTCTCTCCACCTTGCCACGCTGCTGTGCGGGCTCGGCTCAGAGTCTGCGCAGGACCCCACAACAGCCACCTCATCATGCGTCCTCCCCACCTCTCTGGCTGACGCCGAGGTCTGCTTTGTGCCAGCCCTCGCACATGGTGCTTGGTGCTTACACCGGGGTCCTGCCGTGGGAAAGCCGTTCTTCAAAGGACCAGCCACACAGCCTCGCTGAGGAAGGGGCTCAGGCCGCCCGGCCTCGGGAACGTTACAGCCTGCTCAGAGCTGTCGCCCATAAACCCCTCCTTGATGAAAGCAGGACTCCCCTCCCACCACCACTCACTCTCTCCTCCACAAATCTGTTTCTTATAAAACTTGATTTGGGCCCAGGGTCCTCATCTGGGGCAGCTTGACCTCAGAGCCCCACAGCTGGGAGGTCTTATGAGGGGCAAACTGAGCCGCCCGCGTGGGCTGCGGGGGAATCTGGACCAGGCGGCGGGAGCAGCGCGGCCGGGCCTCTCTGTCCCGCCGGGGACACGGCCTTGCTGGGGATTATCGGTCCGTGCTGTCCTTGAGGAAACCGCCTAAACAAACACTAAGGGTCCTAAGGAGCCCAGGGAAGTAGCGCTGATTAATTACCCTGGGTTGTGTACTCTTCAGCTGTTTTTGTTTCTTTTTCTTTCTGAAGAACCGCTTTCAAATAAAAATCCTGCCCAGGGCCCCCGAGTGTCACGTCGGAGCCTCTGTCAGCTTCAGCGTCGCTGGGACTTGGCACCAAGGACCTCAGTCCACCCCCAAAGACCCCCAGGACCAACACACACCCCCGCTCTGTGGGGGAGGAAGCTGAGGCTCCGAGCTTCATGGGAGGCCCGCCGGGCTCCCCCAGGCCCATCGTGGGCTGGCCTGTCCTCCCTGCACACCCACTCCCTGGCCACTCAGAACGGCCAGGCCCAGGAGGGCTGGCCCTGCCCCGCCCCCGCCCCGCCCCTCCCGCAGCCCGCTCGCTGCCGCCCAGCCTGCAGAGGCCCGCACCTTGCTCCATCCTCAGCTCACAGGCCTGTGCCTTTGCAAATGCCGCTCCCTCGGACTGCAAGCCCCTCTGCTCCGAGCGCGCAGGTTCTGGCTTCGAGCCAGCCTGTCCCGCCTTCAGCCTGCTGCTTTGGGCCCAAACTCTGGCCACCACCAAGGACCTTCACCTGCTGGGATCAGCAGGGGCCAGGCTCTGTCCCAGCCCGGGCTGTCCCCAGGCTACCGCTGCGGTCAGGCTGGCCAGGAGTCTTCCGGGTCCCTTTGTCTGGCCCCAGCCGGCTGGCCATCCACCTGGCCTCCAGGGGACAGCGGGCTCCTGACCAGAAAGACTGCCCCCGGGCTGGTGACCCGGTGAAACACAGCCCCTAGTCCTGGATGGTGCCAGACTCACAGAGACTGAGAGAAGGTCCCTCAGCCAGTTCGGGCCTCAAGCCCCCCTTGGGGAAGGGGACCAGGAGAATGGGGCCTTGCTCTCTCTGGCCACAGCCAGCCCCCACCCCAGAAAGGAAAACAGTTCTCTGGTCACACGTACCCGTGTGTGGCCCCGCCTTGTCTCCAAATAAAAACACCAGAAACACCAACAGGCCTGGTGAGCGGGCAGCGGCCAGGCAGAACCAGCACCAGGGCACAGCGACAACGAACCGGCCTGACCCCGCGCCGGGCCCACCCCCTGGCTGCCGGCGGCCGCGGGCGGGGCGTGCGGGCAGCGCGGCGACTCACCGTTGGAGCGGTGGATGCAGGTGTGCTGGTTGTCACTGAGGAAGAAGCCGCCGTGGCACTGACACTCGTAGCTGCCCAGGGCGTTGACGCAGATCTGCTGGCAGCCCCCATTGTTGTCCTGACACTCGTCCACATCTGCAGGAGAGGGAGAGGGGAGAGGAGCTGGAAGGGCGGGTGCAACAGCTCCCCCAGATTGCACGGGTGGGGGGGGGCTCCCCGAGCTACACACGGCAGGACTCTACCCCACGGCGGTATCCACCCCATGGCGGTACTCCACAGACACGCTACACCCATGGTCGGCAAACTGCGGCTCGAGAGCCACATGCGGCTCTTGGGCCCCTTGAGTGTGGCTCTTCCACAAAACACCACGGCCTGGGCGAGTCTATGTTGAAGAAGTGGCGTTAGAAGAAGTTTAAGTTTAAAACATTTGGCTCTCAAAAGAGATTTCAATCGTTGTACTGTTGATATTTGGCTCTGTTGACCAATGAGTTTGCCGACCACTGCGCTACACCATATCCCACGGAGTGACTCCAGAGGGAGGCAGCTACCCTGGCTGTCGCACAGCTGACCCTGACTCTCCTGTGTGCCGGCACCTTACCTATACTAACTCCTCTGAGCCTCCCAGCAACCCTGTCAGTCAGATCCAGGTGGACCCCATTTAAGAGGTAAGGGAACTGAGGTACAGAGAGGCAAAGCCACCTAAGGTTCCACAGAGGCAGGATTCAAGCCTGGTGGTCTGACTCCCAAATCTGGGCTCTCACCGATACCACTGCTGCCCCTCCCCCGCAAGACAGTGCAGCCTACACTGTCCACCCCCAACCCAGCCTTGCCAGCCAAATCCCACTGTCCCCTCTTCAAGCACGCCTCCGGTTTACAGCCAGCAGCACAAGACCTTGCAGCTAGGCAGGGGCTGGAGGACAGGGCAGCCTGCTATCCTGTCCCCTCCGCCCCCCGCTTTCCCCGGTGCCCAGGCTTTTGGCCTCACAAATGGATTTCACAAGCCCAGAGAACGGGGAGGTTTTGAAAAGGCCCTGACCTCTGGCTGCCGAGACCGGGCGGAGGCTGCCAGGCGGTCTTGCCCGCTCCCCGAGAGACAGACCTCGGGCGGCACTCCGTTCTGAGCAGGGCTGCTGGCACAAAGGGGGCCGCCGGCTGGCGAGCCTTTATGGAGTTCTGGTCCTGAACAGCACAGCAGGTTTCAATTACCAGAGCCGTAACTCCCTCCGCTGGCAGTTTGTTTAGTGAAAGAAGGGCTTCTTAAACCTCAATGTGCCATGTCTGTATTGTCATTTTAATAGGCAAATATATGAAACCACAATGGCAACATGAGCTACCGGCTGTGTCTAGCCAATACCCCATCCCCCAGCACGCGCGCGTGCACCACACACACACACACACACACACACACTCGCTCATGCACACCCCTTTGGCATGGAGCTTTACACGTGGTTCTTTAAACACAGGCATCTGTTACTCCTGCAATCAGGTGAGAAGTCCGCAGAGTGGCCTGCACTGAGTGTCAGCTGGGCCCCTCGGGCACCAGCAAACCCACCACCTCCCCACCGAGAGCCGCCCCCGTTGAGGCTGACCGCGAGGCAGGCGGTCATTACTCCTCAGCAAGCGCCAAGGTCAGCGTGCGGAGGGGCGGGGCTCTGAACGCCATAAGCCACACTGCCCAGCTCCGGGGCAGAGGGGGCTCGTGCTGAGGAGCCCACGGTGGGGAGCGGGGAAGGACGGGGAGGCGTTATTCTGAAACCCTTTTCTACTCAACGGAGTCTTACTGGTGGCTCCCTAAAGGCCCAGGGCCCGTGTGGCCTTTGCTGGGGGCACCTCCCCCAACACCCTGGTGGCGCCTGCTTCTGGCCGTCTGCCCCGCCATGAACAGTTCTAACCAGGCACCGTGTCCTGGTCATCCTGTGAAAAACAACACGAAGCCAGCATTCCCCGAGGTCCGTACGGGTCAGGAATGGGCCTCACCAACATCAACTCACCGGACCCTCGCAGCAACCCGGGGGGGAGGGCAGGCTGCGCTGCCGGGGAGGCCCTGCACAGAGGAGGGCGCCGGGGCTCCGGGGGCCGGACTCACACAGCTGCTCAGAGGGAAGGCGGGACTCAGACCCTGTCCAGCTCCCGGACACAGGCCCTCGGCTGAGGCCAGACCGGAGTCTCCTTTCTATTCCGCACCCCAGAGAGGGGTCAGGCGGAGTGGGTGCTCAGAGGTCAGCAGGAGAAACTGAATCGCACATGTTGCACACAGCAGGGACAGGGAGCTCACTACCACGCACGGCCAGGGCACTGGAGCACAGCCCGGTCCCGGCTCCTGCTGGGGACTCCGAGGGCTCCGGCGAGGCTCTCCACAGCTTGCCCACTGTGTGCACAGAGCAAGCCTGTCTCATCCCTGAGCCATGGTCCCTGGGCGGGCTCAGCTGGGGTGAGGAAGCGCTCTGCTCCGAGCCTCGCTGGCAGCTCAAGGTCCCTTATCTTTACTTACGGCCAGAGCGGAGTGCTCCCAGGAGGCACAGAGCCTTGGCACAGGGCTATCTACAAAGCAGAGGTCCCATGGGCTCTGGCAGACTCTAGGAGGCTCCTCTCAGGAAACCCTCTTAGCTGGCGACAAAAGAACTGAAGGACGTAGTGAGGAGCAAGCCCCCCCACCCCCCAGCCAAAGACCCTGCTCTGTAAGGGTCCTACGTGGGGCTCTGCCTGGCTGTCTGGACCAGCCAGGTCACCCCCTGCCCACAGCCTCCCTGGGTAAATGTGCTCCCTTCTTGAACCCACAAATGCATCTCTGTGCCAGCAGGACTGATGGCCAGTGGTGGTGGTGGTGGTGGGGGGGGTGCAGACAAAGGTGCTGGGAAGGCAGAAAGCTGAACTGTGGCTGGCTCCTGACTCGGGGCCCTCGGCTGGTGGAGCTGGGAGACACCCTCAGAAACAGATCATTCTGGTTTGGTCTGCGATGAAAGGAGATGGCCTATGCTCCTGCGGGCTGCTGCCCAGCCTGAGGCCCAGGGCCCGGGCACAGTGAGCACGCATTCATTCAGCCCAGCCAGGGAGGACGGGAGGTGGGAAGGAGGGAGGACGGGAGGTGGGAGGGATGGAGGGAGGGAGGGAAATTAGGGCGCCCAGGAGGACAAAAGAGAGACCTGGCTCCAGCTCTGCTCTGCTCCCACCCAGGCCTGAGGACCAGCTGTCTGCGAAGCCCCTCCCATATCCAAGCAGCCACAAGGCTACTGATGTTTCCTCACGTAGTACCCCTCTGTCTCACCTCCACTCCCTGGCATAGCCCTGGCTGGGGCCAAGGCCTCTCCCTCCCAATCCCAGTCGCCACGGTGATGACTCTGGGGCCAGGGTTCCCCACCACCCCCCGCAGTGCCCTGTGTGAGCACAGGTCTGATGCTGGGGTGGGCACGCAGCCCTCAGCTGGGACTCCCACCCTCTCTGCTCAGTGTGCCCACCCCTCACGGAAACTGGCCGCCCCGGCCCCACGGGCCACTGCAGGGCTGTGTCAGGGCTGGCTGGTTCCCAGCAAGCAGGGTCTCCAGCGCCGACCCAATGGGCTGCAGGCTGCTGTGCTTCCAAAAGGCCTCTGCGGTGGCTGTGGTTTGCCCGGGAGGCTTGTGTTCTGGCCCAAGGTGCTGGTGTCTGTTTTTATTAATAGCTGGCTGTTGGTCCCACTTCGGGCCAAGAACCCAGGTCTGAGTTATTTATAAGAACTGAAAGTTACTTCTGCGCCCAGCTTCGGCTGCTTTGTTTCCCACGGACCTTTCACGATGGGAAACAGAGACTGTGTTCTGCCTGGACCCCACCCATGTTTTCCTGGCTACCAAGAGTCTACTGTGTGGCAGGCTCTGTACTTGGCTCTGGCATCCCAGCTCCCACGGTGGGCCCAGGGGCAGAGGCGGAGGCTCCGGGCCATCCCAGGACCCCAACTCCACCTCCAACCCCGAGAGCTGCCTCCTGGTCCCTGGGGCTGAGGCCTGGCCCTGCCCGGCTCCTTTCAGAGGGAGGCTTGGGCAGAAAGCCTCTTGGCTATTGAGCGGTTCTTGCAAAATTGCATTTGATGACTTAAGTGTAAATAAATGAGAACCAGATGGATTAGATTTGGGGTAAAATGCACATGGGTCTCAGAGCTTCGGGGCCTGGGTCCTGCAGATCCAGGACACGCCCTGAGCTGTCAGAGGTGCTGGCACAGGCGGGAGTGAGGTATAGCTGGGTCTCCCGGGACCTGTCTACTTCCTGGTCTGGTCATCAGCTGGGCCTTCTCTGGGCTCCTGACTCCCCAGCAGGTCGCTGTGTGTAGAAGACACAGGGGTTCCCGCGGTAGCCCGATCTGATGCAGCCCCTTGGGCTGGGCCTGAGTCCAAGCTCAAGACTGGGATGAGGTACATGAATGGTGGGGCCGGCTTTCCACAAACAGCAAGCCCCCACTCACATCCACACCCAAGGAGCCCCCGGGGAGCAGCGCTCTGTGGAAGTCTGCCGGCCCCAGGGTCTGGTCACCCCATCCCTCATCCAGGCCACCTTCAATCTCAGCTGCTGCCGTAGGTCCCCAGCGGTGGCTGAGCAGCATCGAACATCTCTAAGGACTGGGAGTTGGCTGCCGAGCTCCTCCTTACAGTGATGCACACGAGGTCTCCCTGTGACAGCTACCGACCCCTCAAGTCACAGCAGCTGGGGTACAAGCCTCAGTGAGTTCTTGCTGTGTGCCCCTGAGCAGCTCACCTACCCATTTTGGGCTTTGGTCTCCTTCTCTATAAAACAGGGATAATAGTAACCTGAAATTGTGTTTTTCAAAAATGTTTTTATTAGTTTTAGAGAGAGAAGAAGGGAGAGGGAGAGATAGAAACACTCACTGATCAGCTGCCTCCTGCACGCCCCCCACTGGCAATTGAACCCACAACCTGGGCATGTGCCCTGACTGGGAATTGAACTGGTGACCGCTTGGTTCACGGGCCGATGCTCAACCACTGAGCCACACTGGCTGGGCTGAAGTTGTTTTGAGAAGTAAAGGAAATAGCGGAGGTAAAGCACTTGGCGCAGTGCCTGGCACGCACATACCACGGGTAAGTGTTAGCAACTGCTAACCAGGCCGCCGCAGTGCCTCAGGGAGTCCAGTGCGCACACGCTGGGGGCAGAGTGACAACCAGCCGCATCCACAGGGGACGCTCAGTCTCACGCAGCCTGCGGTCTGCACCGTCATCTAATTCCGGAACATTCCATCACCCTCAAAGGAAGCCCTGAACCCAGTGTCAGTCCCAATTCTCCCCTCCCCCGGCCCCTGGCAACCAAGTCTACTTTCTACCTATTTGGCTATTTTGGACATTTCATATAAAATACGGAGCCATACAGTACGGGGCCTTTTCTGTCTGATTTCTCTCAGGTGGCGTCATGTTTTCCAGGTCCATCCATGCTGGAGCACGTGACAGTGCGTCATCCCTTTTCACGCCTGAATACGGTTCCCATGTGCCATAGGCCAGGCTATCCACGCACCAGCTGGGTTGCTCCCACTCCAGCTGTTACGACAGTGCTGCTGTGACCGCTGCTCCCGTGTTCCCGGGGCCATGTTTCCGTTCTCTTGGGTACACACCTAGGAGTGACACTGTTGGGTCACAGGGTGATTCTCGGTTTAACTGTGGGGGGGCTGTCAAACTGTTTCCACAGTGGCTGCACACATTTACTGTCCCACCAGCAAGAGAAGAGTTTCCAATTTCTCCACACCCTCCCCGACACTCACTATTTTCCGTTGTTTGTGTTTTAACGAGATTATAGCCATCCCAGTGGGTGTGAAGTGGTATCTCATATGGTTTTGATTTGCATTTCTCCAACTAACGATGTTGAGCATCTTTTCATGTGCTCGTGGTCCACATGAAAATACATATTCTCTGGAGAAGTGTCTATTCAAATCCTTTGCCCACTTTCAGACTGGGATCTTCGTCTTGTTCCTGTTGAGCCGTAAGGATCCCGGTACAGCCCCGACAGTAGACTGGACCAGGTATGTGGCTGGCCGGAACCCCTTCTCTCGCTCTGCGGCCCTAAGCCCTTTACCGCGGCCGCAGGCAGCACTCTGCCAGGAGCTCGGACACCTGTGGGGGCCAGGCTGGCGAGGCCCCGGGAGACACCGCTCCGCCATGGCTTCATCCGCCACCAATGGTGCAAACCTCCAGGCCACCTGCCAAGCTGTGCCACACTCAACAGCAGTGGCTGCCTGGCACCCGCACCGGGATGTTCAACCGGCAGGACAGACCTAACCTGGTCCACACAGAACAAAGCCAAGTCTGGTCCCCCCTCCACCCTCAGCCAATGGCGGCACAACCCGCAGTCGCTTCAGCCAAAACGCTTGGTGGCCATCCCTGACACCTCCCTTCCCCACTCCCCACACCCGCTCCCCCAGCAGCTCCACCTGCACAACCCCCTGAGGAGGATGACACCTCACCTCCACCCCGGGACGGCTGGGCCCGAGCCCCTCCTTTCTGCCGGGATCACTGGGGACCTCCCCGCGGGCCTCCCTCTGCCCCCTCACCGCGCACCCTGCAGTGACCTCCAGTGTCAGCCCGCTTGCTAGCCCCGCCAGGGCCTCTAAGGCTTCCTCCTCCCCTCCTGCCCCCGAGCCCCCGGGGATGCTCCGCTACACCCCCCTCCAGCCTCCCCACTCCCGATCCAGCACACCGGCCTGTCCCCGCTGTCCTCTGACCACAGCGGGCTGGCTCCCATCTCGGGGTCCTTGCACCTCCGTTCCTCCGACTGGAATGTTCTTCCCTGATCTGGGCATGGCTCCCGCACTCAGCCCTGAGCTCAGTCACCTCCTCAGAAACGCTCCCCCGACCAGCAACCTACAGCAGCCGACAGTCGCTCCATCACATCGCCCTGCCGCCTACCGGGCACTTCCCCCCCCCGCCCCCCGGGGTCTCCCAGAAAACAGAGTGCTGCGTGTCACAGCAGCCCAGGGCTTACACAGTGCATGGGGCACACAACCCATGTTTACGGACCGAGTGACTGACAGAACTACCAAATATGGCAGGGGCGCGGCTGTGGCCTCCAGGCCCTGCTCTTGGCCTATTCCAGTGGTCGGCAAACTACGGCTCGCGAGCCACATGCGGCTCTTTGGCCCCTTGAGTGTGGCTCTTCCACAAAATACCACGGCCTGGATGAGTCTATGTTGAAGAAGTGGCGTTAGAAGAAGTTTAAGTTTAAAACATTTGGCTCTCCAAAGAAATTTCAATTGTTGTCCTGTTGATATTTGGCTCTGTTGACTAGTGAGTTTGCCGACCACTGGCCTATGCCATGAGGGATGAGCGGAGTGGGCCGGGAGGGGCTGCCCGAGGCCCCGGAGCTCCAGGATCCAAGCAGGAAGGCAACTTAGATGAGAGCCGGGAGCGAGCGCAGGTGGGTCTTGGGTGGCGAGGCCATGGCCCGTCAGGGGCCAGTGAGGGCTGGTCAGAGAAGAGCTGTGCTCACTGACTTGCTGCCTCGCCTTGCCCGGGGTGAGCCCCGTTGTGGGGTGACCACAGCCCCATCCAGGGGAAGTGTGGGGAGCGGCCAGGAGGGGGAGGAGCAGGTGCCTTCAAACACCGCCACCCTGGGCGCTGCGGTGCCCCATGAACCACACAGGGGCTCTCGGTGTGTCCGCAACGCCCACGGCCTCCTCCCGCTTGGTCAGCGCCCGTCCCGGGACCAGGACCAGGACCAGGCTCCCGCTGAAGGAAAGCCAGTTTCCCTGGGCAGTGCTTCAGGAGGCAGGTGAAGAGGGAGGGGTCTGGAGACAGCAGGGCCCTCCCCAATGACACTTCACTGACCTCTGTCCCCGCCACTTACAGCAAGTCCAGCCCCTCCTTCCATCTCTCCAGTGGGGGCGCTCCCCCCCCCCCGGGGGGGGCCTCAGGAGAGCGCTGGGCTGGGGCAGCCTGCCCTCATCACCAACGGGACAGTGAGAGGCAGGATGGGAGCTGGGCTTTCGTGCCCCCACCCTGGGGGACAGCACAGCTGTGAGTGAGACCTGGGGCATGCGTGGGAGGCGCTGACACTGTTGCAGATTTCTTTTGATGGGGACAGAACGGAGGACTGGAGAGAGGGGAGGGGGAAAAGCAAACAAACAAATCTTGGAACCAAAGCAAGAAGCTCTAAGAAAGGAAGGGAAGTGCTCTGACAGGGTTCTTAATGAGCAGCCTCAGAAATAAACCAGGCTCAGCTGCCTGCAATTACTTCCCAGGGCCCGCTGGTGGGGCGGGCAGGGCGACCCACTGCCTGGGAGAAACTGCACGGAGCCCAGGAGGGCCCAGGAGCCGCCCCACCGCCCCGGCTGGCACGGGGCCTCCGGCCAGCCCCTCACTCCTGACTCCAGCCAGGCCAAGTGACACTAGCATTCATTCCCAGCCTCGGGGAGGATGCCCGGGAATTCGGAACCTTTGGGCATCCAGCGTTTTCTTCCACCTTCTCAACGGCTGAATGTAACACCTAGGCCTTTCCGCTGGCCAGGGTGCTTCCCAGGGACCCACTATCTCTTCCGTCCCACCAGCTCCGCCTGCATGCACACAGTCCCACCGGGAGTTCCTGGGCGTGAGGCCCCCAGCACCCCCCAGGCCTGTGCTTCCTGCCGTCCTGTTCCCCGCCCCCCTCTGCAGTCCCTGTTAACAGGCCCTGGTGGCTCATGCAGCCACAACAGGGCTGAGAAATGATTTTGTACTAACAGAGAATACACATTTAAGAAAGCAGCAGACAGCCCTGGCCGGTGGTTCAGTGGTTAGTGCATTGGCCTGCACACAGGTTCAATTCCCAGTCAAAGGCACACACCTGGGTTGCAGGTTTGATCCCTGGCACCGTGCGGGAGGCAACCAACCGATGTATCTCTCTCACTTCAATGTTTCTCTCTCTCTCTCATCCCTCTTCTCTTCCTTCCACTCTCTCTAAAAATTCATGAAAAAATACCCTTGGGTGGGCTGAGTGTGGGCAGCAGGGAGCTTTGTGGAAAAGGGGGTACAGCTTGGCTGAGGCACTGGGAAGACGGCCATGCCTCCCACGGCCAACCTCACCCTTTCCAGCCCAAGTGTGCGGCCACTTCCTTTCCATGGCATGCCTCTCCTCAGAACCTCGCATAGCTCCCAATCACTTGTTCAAAACGGTGTTATTATTTTAAAACTAGAGGCGCAGTGCACGAAATTCGTGCACGGGGGGGGGGGGGAGGTTGTCCCTTCAGCCCAGCCTGCACCCTCTCCAATCTGGGACCCCTTGGGGGATGTCCGACTGTCGGTTTAGGCCCGGGATCGGACATCCCTCTCACAATCCTGGACTGCTGGCTTCTAATCGCTCACCTGCCTGCCTACCTGGTTGCCCCCAACTGCCCCTCCACTGCTGGCCTGGTCGCCCCCAAATGCCCCCCCCCCCCGCTGGCCTGGTCGCCCCATGCAGCCTGCTGTTCAGTCATTTGTTCGTCCCTCACTAACCCCGCTGCCGGCCTGGTTGTAGGCAGCCATCTTGTGAGGGCGTGAGGGTCAATTTGCATATCACATCTCTATTACATAGGATTAGAATTTACAAGGAATTTTGAAAAACAGTAAAAAACAAAACAAGGATCAACAGCTGGACACTTTAGCTACAACCACAATCAGGAGGATCTATGGGCTGGTGCTCCTAGGGCAGCGAGCCACTCCAACCTCCTTCCCACCCTTCCTCTCTGAAAGCTGAGCCAGTGCCTGGTCTGTGCTGGGACTCGCTCCCGACCACCCTTCCAACCTGCCGCCTGTCCCTGTGCACTCGTCTCTCCTTCACCCTGGGAGGGACACGGGGCAGCCACAGCCCTGTACGCTGGAGGGCTGTTGCCTTCAGATGGCAATCATCCACGAGCTTTTCACTTCTCGCCACTCCCCACGGGACCCTCTCAACCTGATCTCCCCCAGAGCGTGCCTGCATGTGCAGCCGCCTCATCTGAAATCATCTTTCTAATGCCCACAGCGCCCTCCAAAAACATCCATTCATTCCGTCATTCCTTCACTCTCCCAGCCAGGATGCCAGGCCCCGCACACAGTGCTGGGAATAAGCAGTGAGCATGAGGTCCAAGCCGGCCCTGAGGAAGCTGCCAGGAGGAGAGAGGCAGTGAGACCAACAGAGGTAACTACTGCCTGGGTCAGAGGTCGGCAGGAAAAGAAGAGTGGGCCCTGTGAGGGGTCAGAGGCTACTCTGGGCAGCTGGGCAGCCTTTCTCTAAGTCAGTGGTTGGCAAACTCATTAGTCAGCAGAGCCAAATATCAACAGTACTACGACTGAAATTTCTTTTGAGAGCCACATTTTTTAAGCTTAAACTTCTTCTAACGCCACTTCTTCAAAATAGACTCGCCCAGGCCGTGGTATTTTGTGGAAGAGCCACACTCAAGGGGCCAAAGAGCCGCATGTGGCTCTCGAGCCGCCGTTTGCTGACCATGGCTCTAAGTCACATGGGATCAGTGCAGGGAAAGGTGTTTGGTGGTGGGATGTGGTATGTGTGTGTACGTACATGTGTGTGTGCATACGCGTGCATGCATGAGTGTGTGCATACGTGTGCATGCATGAGTGTGTGTGCATACGTGTGCATGCATGAGTGTGTGTGCATACGTGTGCATGCATGAGTGTGTGTGTGTGTGTGTGTGTGTGGTGAGGCTGCAGCAGCAGGTGGGGCCCTCGCAGCTGTTAAGGGAGGGGCTGGGAGCCACCCTGGGTCTGTGACATGCCCCACATGCAGCCCATGGCTGCCAGGCTCTCCGCACCCTGGGCTTTGCTTCGGTCCCACGTCTCGGCTCCACGACCTCGCCCAGCAGTGAGGGGAGCCTGACAGAGCCCCAGGAAGCAGCACACCCCCCCCCAGTGCACGATCGCCGCCACATACGGTCAGGTCTGCACAGACAACGGGACAGAGCGCAGCCAGGAGAGCTGGGCCTGCCGGGCGAGCGAGCTAAGAGGGCATTGTTTTCTCTTTTATATCGATTTCTCTGTGCGTTTCTGGGAAGATGGATCAGTCAACAGACCTTTTCAACTCGGCGTGATTAGTACTGTGCCTGGCTGGTCCCCAGTGCCGGGTGGGGAGCAAGTGATCCTGCCCAGGAGGGCGGGGAAGAGGGGCAGAAGGACAAACCGGAGGCCTGGGGACGGCGGCTCGCCAGGCAGGGGAAGCACGGGGGCCTGCGGTGCCGGGGACAGGCTTCATGTTCAGACAGAGAGAAGGCAAGGCTGGAGTGACGGGAGAGCCCAGACCCCAGGGCCAGCTGCCAGGATGAGGAACCCCAGGAGGCTCCCACCCAGAGCCTCCACCAAGGCTCACCCAAAGGACTCCACCAGCACCTGCCCCTTGCAGCCCGCGGATGAGCCAGGGGAGGGCACACCGGCCTGGGGGTCCCTCTCCCACCTTTAAGGTAGCACCGAGGAGGTGGCTAAAGACCCCAGACGAAGGCTACCCACTTCCCACAAGCAAGGCCTGGCAGCTGGGCACAGGCACCTCTGCCTGCCGGCTTCTTGCCAGCTGCACGTGGCTGGGACGAGGTGGGTGGGTGGCAGGAAGGGTGCTGGGCAGGCAATGCCTGGGGCTGGCTGAGGGCCACGACAAACAGCCGGGGCCAGGCCTGCGGTGCCGGCAGGGGGGTCACTGCAGCACTCGGCCAGGCGCAGCCAGGCCCTGCCGCGTCCAGGGTGATCCCAAACGCCACCGGGGCGCACGCTGCCCCAAAATAAGCAGCGTGTTGGCCGAGGGTGTGCCGCCCTGTTTGTCCATGATGCGCTGTGGCACCGGCTCAGCTCTGGCTGGGGCATACGCTCTGGTGGTAGGATATTTTTAAGGAGCCTTCACAAGACACTGACTTTTTGTTTATTTCTCCGAGTTCTGACCAAGTCCTTGGCACACGGACTGCAAACAAGAAAGATGAAGAAGCGTCTGCTGGCCTGGCCTGCCCTTTGCCGCGGGGGTTTCTCTGCTGTTTACGGACCGAGCAGCCCTCCTCCCGGAGCCTCCACCTTGAGGCCTGTGCTATTCAGAGGCGGGACCGGCACCGGGGGAGTGACGACACCTTTCAGCCCAGTCCTACGAGGGGGAGGCAGGCTCACTGGGGAGGTGGGCCCTGACTTGAACCCAAAGGAGAGCGGGAAAGAGGGAGGCCTCCAGCGCTCCTGATGCCACCGTGCCCTGTGCTCTCACCCAGACCACTCCCTGAACCCCCCTGCCCCTCCCAGGGACATCTCGGGAGAAAAAGGGGGAGCAGAGAGCTGGACCAGCGGGGAGCTGGAAACCAGGCTCGTGTGTTGGCCTCCTGAGTCCCCACTCTCCCTTCACCCAGAACGGAGGCTGGAAGAAGCTGGGCGCGGAGAGGAAGAGTCCCGAGCCTCAGGGCCACGGGCGCTGTAGTCCGCCGCTGGCTGTGAGGACACGTCCCCGCGCTGACGCCCTGCCCCAGGCAGGCCTGAGCTCCCGCCTGTCAGGTGGTGCTCCTCTGTCAGGTCTGCCCCCTCCTGGCCACCTGGCCAGCCCTCTATCACACAAATGAGCCTGTGCCGGGCCTGGGGACAGAGAGCTAAGTCACTTTGGAGCTCCGTCCCCCAGGAGATCCCGGGTAAGTAGGGGAGACCCACCCCCAGATGGCCAGTGACAAGCCGGGGAGCTCAGGGCTGAGTCAGACGGAAGCTCAGGGGCTGTGGTGCCCAGGGGAGGGTGCGCGCCCGGGGAGGCTTCCAAAGGGGCTGAGTCTGAGGGGAGTCCCGAGGGACCAGCAGGGTCAGCCAAAGTGCTGACGAGGAGCACGGGGGAGGGCAATTCAGGCAGAAGGAAGAGCAGGTGCGAGGCCACTCCAAGCAGGAAAGCGCGGCGCGTCTCGGGAAAGGAAAGATGCAAATATGTAGGAGAGTCCAGTTCGGAGAGGAGGGGGGCAGACAGGGCCTGCACCTGGCAGGGACTCGGGGGACCCTGACCAAGAGCTCGGGCACTCGCGCTGAGGACGCGCCCTGCTGCCAAGTCGAATCACAAGACGCTAGAGGGGAAGGGGATTCCACCAGCGCTCTGGGCACCCGGGGCCTCGCAGGGGTGGGGTCGGCGCCATGGAGGCCAGTTCTGCCTCCCTTTCAGCCAGAGCCAGAGCAGCACGACCTCCCAGGACTTCCCTTGAAACAAAGGCTCTGCTTCTGCAAACAAACCCCCGGGATCAGAAAACCATTGGTTGAACCCCATCCCTTTACTTCACATATGACAGGGAAACTGAGGCACAGAGAGGCGGGAATTTCCCAAGATCCCCAGCAAGTATAAACCCTTGGCCCACTGCCCTTTACCAGGCACCCACCTGGCACCCACCTGGCCCTGCTGAGAGCAGCTCCCTGCCGCCCCGCCTGCCTCCCTCCCGAGCGGGCTGTGTGCAGGCCTGAGACACACCTGAGTCCCCCTCCCTTTCCCTCCCTCCCCCTCCCTCCCCGCTGCTCCATCAGCTCCCTGGTTCTGCAGTGACTGGAGAGAAGGAAGCATGTTTATAAAGATGGACAAGCACCCAGTGTTTCTCTTTCTCAGGCCAAAGAATTTCCGCCTGATTACAGCTGTTGGAAGCTGGAGGAGTGGGCCCGAGTCCCATTTGTCCTGCAGATCAAGTGTGTTTAGATCACCTGAGGGGGCGCCAAGACGGGGGTGGGGGCAGGCGTAAATAAAGAGAACAGGGAGAAACCACTAGGGTTTACCTTAAAAAGTATTGGTGTTTACGGATACCTACGTGGCCGTCCGAAGCTGTTTAGTTTTACATTACAACGGTCGGCATTTCCCCCCAGCAAGAAACGTATGTGAGCTGCTGAAGTATAAAGACAAATAAATGGAGGTTCAGGGAGCAGCACATTGCCTCCAGCTGTCCTCCCAGATGGGAGGGCGCCTTCAAAGGGCCGGGCGCGGAGCCCTTTCATCCTGCCAGCCCGGCCTCGCAGGGAGGGCTGCGCCTGCTGCGCCAGGGGCCGTGAGCGTCCGGTGACTGCCTCCCACATGTGCAGCTGGGCTCCTGGGCCGGGCAGTCTCCCACCTCCTCCCCTCTTCTCCCTCCGCTCAGCAGCCTCTGGGTCACCTGCTCATCCGCCTCCACCTCTGATCCTGGCAGAGAGGGATCATGCCCATTTTGCAGAGAACAAAACTGAGGAAGAGGCGATGTGTCCAAGGTCACAAAATGGGTGTGTGGCTGAGCTGGGTGGGACTGGAAGCCCCGAGGCCAGGTGACCCCCATGTCGAAGAACGAGCACAAAAACCAATGCAAGAGGACGGGGGACTTTCTGACCCGGGACGGGGAGCAGTGACTTGTGGCAGGGGCTCCGTGTGGAACCCGAGTCCCCAGCCGAGGGGCTTCACACACAGCCAGGGCCCAGGCTCCTCTCTGCATCCCTGCCAGCTCAGAAAATGCATCCGTTTCCTTTAAAAAGCGTCCCAACTTTGCACACTAGGAATGAGTGAGAATGAGCTACGTCACCTCTCTTGAGACCTTGTTACATGCCAGGCACTACAGCCTGAGCTGTACAGAGCTTCTCTCACCGGTCTCTGCCGCATCCCTGTCAAGTAAGCACTACTCTTAGCCCCACCCGACAGACAGCATCCTGAGACCCAGAGGGAAGCTCCTCACTCCAGGCCACGCAGTAAGTGACGGGTCCAGGATTTGAAGCTGGGCAGGCTGAAGCCCTCTGCTTCTCCAGGGCCAGGATGTCATCCATCTCCTAATCGCGGCTCCCAGCCCAGGACATGGCCCCGGCAGGTGCTCATGTATCCTTACCAAACGAACGGGGGCTCGGACCTTTGGCTTCAATGCCACCCAGGAGCTCCCGGGGGCTGTATCAGGCCCGAGAAATCATTTGGGCTGGCCCTGCCCAGGCATTAGGGGTGAGTTAGTTACAAGTTTGACTACATATAGCAGGCTAATTTCTAAGCTGACAATTTTATATAAGCCCTCGAATGATGTTATAAATATCCACATGGCTTTGGCAGAGAAAAGGTCCCCTCTCACCCCCCTGCTCTCACATTCCAACCGGCCCTCCCACCCCCCCCGCCCCCAGCTGACTGCTCACAGACTTCTGAACTGGACACCATTCCCATCTGGGTGGCTGTTGATCATCTCAAACTGAACTTGGCCCAACAGACTAGAGTCTGCCCTCTTCTCACTCCAGAATCTCTCCTGGCCCGGAGTCCTGTCTCAGCCACAGCCGCATGGCCACGCAGAAACTTCAGGCAGAAAGCTAGCAGTCGGTCCTGATCCTCTTTCTCCCTCGCCTCCCACACATCCAGTCCGTAAACAGTGTGTTAGCTCTGTTTTCAAACTATGTTCTCAATTCACCACTTCTCCCCACCTCCACCACTGTCACCCTGGCTGAGCCACCATCTCCGACCCACTACAATGGTCTCTCTCTCTCATTCCCTGTAACACCTTCTCTACTTAACAGTCAAAGCAAATCCCTTTTAATTAAAATGTCAACAAGACTGTGTCAGTCCCTGTTTAAATGTCCCATGGCCTCCCAGCTAATTTAGAATAAACCTCAGCACCCTTCTAGGCACACAAGGACCTGCAGGACCCAGCACTGCCCACTGCGTCTCCAGTTCCTGTCCCTGACCCTGACCCCTGACCCTCCAGGCGCACTGACCTGTTCCCAAACTCACCTCGCTTGCCCCGTCTTGGGACTCTGCACCTGTCCTCCCCCTTCTGTCTGGAGGGAAGACCCTCCCTAGACTTAACCAGTGGCTTCTCCCTCCTCACTGAGGTCCCTGCACATGGGCCCTCCCCGGGGACGGGGCGGGCCTCCACCGCCACCCTGACTGTGCGGTGCAGTGCAGGTGACCTCTGAGGCTGGGCTGGCAAGACTTCTGGGCCTGGTCCCGCTCTCCTGGGCCCAGCGGCCGTGCTGCGAGGAAGCCCACACCGGCCCACCGGAGAGGCTGCCTCAGTGCTCGGCGCACAGCCACCATCAGCCGCCGGACATCGGCAGAGAAGCCTCCACGTGCTTCCAGCCTTCACGTGCTCTCAGCGGAGGCCCAGACCCGGGAGCACTGACAAGGCGGCCCTGCTGAGCCCCGTCTGAATTCCTGACCCCTGGCACCCACCAGAATAAAAGGGTGTTGTAGGCCCCAAGGGCGGGGGATTGATGCAGGAACAGTGTTAGGGTACCGCCCTGTCCAGCCACCGTCTCCTATCACTCTCCCACAGTATTCTGTTTTCTTATTTCCACTGGAGCTGGCCTCACTGAACTTGAACTGACTTTACTGAGTTACGCTGACTTTACTGTCTCCCCCCGCCCCCGCCCACAGAAGCCCCTAAGTGTGGGGAGGGGCTGCCTGTGTTCACCACACGTTGCATCCAGCCTGTAAAACTGCGGGGGGCGCACGGCAGGTGCTCAGAGCGACTTTCTGCCACAAACGAGCGGGTGGATGCCGGGGGCAGGCTCTGGTGTCGCTGCTCACACAGCCCGCTGCCTGCCATCAGAGCCGTGAGTGTTTCTGTCCTTCTCACAACCTGGGAGTCCTGGGACAGAGGGCCCTCCAATCCACTTCCTCTTCGCCGCGTGCCCAGCATGGAGGCTTGCTGAGCTTGAGGGCCTTTCACAAGTTCATTCATTCATTCATTCTCTGGGTGAGGGGAGCCCTCTTGCCCTTCAGCATGCCTCCCACCAACCTGGCTTGGCAGATACCGGGATTTCTGGATGCCCTCAGCGACTCCCAAACCCCAAGGGGATGCACAGCTAACACCCACAGAGGGGGTCCCTCCCTGAGCTGGCCAGCCTCCCAGAGCTGGTGCTGTTCCGGGCGCATGGGGCAGGGGGTGGGCAGTGGCTACGGCCTTGAACCGGCAAATGCACAGACTTGGGCTCGGTCCCAGCCCCACCACTGCTGGCTGTGTGACTGCCCTCTCGGAGCTTTTGCTCCCCTCATCTGTAAGGAGGGTCCTCGTGGCCTCTGCCTGTGGATGCTGGGGGACACCCAGCGGAGATCCCCCACAGCGCCTCATCGCGCCTCAGTGACGCGGTCTACCCAGACAGGCCAGGCACAGCGTGGGCGCTCAACAACTGTGAGCGAGAACGTGGATCTGTTAACGGAACACGTCTCCCGCTGACCCTGGCTATAGATGGCTTCTCTTCACAGGGAAACAGTGCTGAGAAGCAAGTCCAACATTCCAACTGTGAGCAGCCCGGAGAAACGTGCTTTTCAGTAAGTCGGGGAAAGCCTGGGGCCCACGGAAACATCTGGCCGAGTGAACTAATGGCTTTGGAGAAAAGGGGCCTCGCCTGGCGGGGCGGGAAGAAGTGATCCGCTGCTGGTTCTAATTTAGGATGAAAAAAAGCCGAGTCTATTAGCCTAAATATTGCTCTTCTGTCCAGTTGCATGGGGTTTGGAATAATATTTTTCAAGCAGAACTCCTGCTATTTCAGTAATTGCGATGCTAAAAGCAGTCGTTTGGGGTGGAGCGAGGATCTCATCGCGGTCTGAGTCCCTCTGGTGTCACTTTCTGTTACGTTTGAGAAATTCCTCAATAAAGATGTCAAACAGAGAGCGGGTTTTGTTCCCCAGAGGACAGCCTTGGCCACCCTCCAGGGCACAGTCCCAGGCAAGCCATCTCCACAAGAAAATAACCCCTCTGCTCCAAAGAAAAGAAGAGGCTCAACTGTGAAAACTCTGGCAAGAAAACAGCCCCTAAGCCGTCGGCCTGGCTTCTCCTAATTAACTCGGAATGCTCTCAACCTCCCGGCCAGGGTTCATCCCAGCCGCTCCCTCAGGAATCCGGCGCTGGTCGAGAGGAATGTTACACCCAGACGAGACTCTTGACCCAGACTTCTGGGGACAGAACAGGGGATGCAAAGCCGCCCAACTGGCCCCGATGGGTGAGGGCTTGTGGGTGGGGCCCCGGGGGACTGACCAGAGACGGTCAGGACTGCACAAGGCGGCCAGAACCTCCTAACACCCGGCCTCTCGCAGCCCCGACACCCACAGGGGCAGGCTTTCTGCCGGAAGCCTCAGAGGCAGCATGAGCACAGTTACTACCGAGGCCAAGCAGGTAGGCACACACAAAGCTGACTGGCCGTGAGCAACAGGAAGCGGTGGGGACTGGAGCAAACAGGAGAGGCCACCCCCACCCAAAGGGGACACAGCTCCTCCCCGTGGCCTGGGCCCAGGCTCTGGGGGTTCCCCCTCTGCCTGTCCTGTGGCTGCAGCTCTCCTCGTGGAGTCAGAAGTCCACAGAGGGTCATGTGCACCTGGCACCCCTACGTGCCCTTCTAGACCACATTCTGGGTCCTTGAGACCCTACAATTCCCCGTCTGAATGGCCCACGCCTGTCTCTCTGAGGGACAGATGACACTTAGGACCAAGCAGTAGCAAAAGGGAGAGGTGGGCTGGGGGCCCGGAGCGGGAGCTTGAGCGCTCAGACGGTGTGTGCCAGGCCCCGTGGGTGGGAGAAAGCCAGGGGCGAGGAGCAGGGGTGGGAGCAGGGCTGGTCACACCTCCACTTTCTGGCACAAACTCCAAGGAGACCAGAAGTCTGAATTCCAGTCCAGCCTCCCCAGGCACGAGGTAGGAATACTTGTCAGGGTTGAACAGACTGAACACATTCTAGTTCTGAAGCCTCGTAATGACTTGTACATATTTAGCCACATGGGATACGAGCCTCCATTGTATTCCTGCCAAAGCCCCGTAAGCGCCAGGGGCTGGGGCCTGGCCAAGCAGGAAGCATGCTGGAAATACGGAGTTTTATGTTGTACGCCTTGGTGTTTTCAAGGCTGGCAAATCCTTCCATGATGATGACGACGATAAATGCTGTGGGGACAGAGCACGGGTGCAGGCGGCTGAGGCCTGTGGCCGCCAGCCTGCACCTTCGGCACCAACAGGACACCACCCAGCACCGGGGCGGGCCCTCGCAGCCGCACACAGCTCGCCACAGCCACCCCCACAGGTCACTCACAGTGACCCCAGACACAGGTACTACCGACCCGCTTCAGAGTCAGGGGAAGCGAAGCTCGGAGGGTGAGGAACTGGTCCCAAACCGTAAGCTCGAGTGGCGGTGCGGAATGCGAGACGACACCCTCACGCTGCAAGCCCACTCCGCACACGCTATTTGTTTCCGCCACTCTTTACCGGGCCTCAGGACCCCGACACGGACCCCGCACTCAACTCCCACTGCACTTTGCGGATCGGGGCGCTGAGGCTCCGAGAGGTCCCGTGGCCAGGGCGGTTCGGGTCTGTTGGTACCAAGATCTGACCCTAGAGCGGAGCTGTGTCTGGAGAAGGAAAACGCCCGAAGAGTCCGCTGGGAAGGGCCTGCCCTCGGCTGAAAGCAGAGAAGAGAACCTTTCCCGGCCGCCCTGTGTGCGAGCCAGAGCCGCACGCCGTCCAATCTGGGCTCGGAGGTGGGTGGGGACTACCTGGTCCTTTAAGTTAATCCTGAACAGAACCCGCTGTGAAGATAATGCTGCTGAAACGGAGACCCACACCGATTCCACCGTCAGGCTGCAGGCGCTGGTGGGCCTGCCTCAGCAAGAACACAGGGGCAGCCAGGCGCTCTGCACAGGTAAGAGCGCTGTGGCCAGAGGGCCCGGGGCTCACACACGGCCCGGGCTGCGGACGGCGGGCTTGAGCCCCACCAGGTCTGGGCGGCATGAGACAGCGCACCTCATTCATCTCCCCGAGGGGCGGCGATCAGATGCCCGCTTCACCTGAGTGCCCAGTGCGCTCTGCTAGGTCACAGCCACGATCGCATTCCATCCACACAGGACCCTGACCCCAGGGACTCCGAATTCCACTTCACAGGGGGAAACTGAGGCACGGGGGAACGTGACTGGCCAAAGGTCACACAGCTGAGAGCCCGGCAGGGCCGGACTGGAGCCCAGAACCGGCAGCTCCCGAGCTCCGTCCTCCTGACCACGGCCGATCCCGCCCCCTGTGCACAGCCCTGCCGGCTCCGCCTCCGCAGACTAATCAACTACAGAAACGTAGTTTCTTCCCGTCCCCCGAAAAGGGGGCAGACTGGTAGAGCTGAGGGCTTACGCTTTGGGGGGGGGGGGGGCTCAACAGATAACACTTGGACGGTAATTAACTCGGCATCTGGCACAATAAACGCTGTGCAGCCCGCTCTTTACAATCTAATCAAAGGCTCCGCGCACTTCCGCAGCCTCACCTCCCGAGGCTCCGCCACCCACCCTGAGCCTGGCCTCAGAGCCACCCACCACCTGCTACACGGGCTGTGCCCTTGGCCCAGCAAGCTGCTCCCCGCCTCTGGAGACCCTGCTCAATGCAGCCTTCTCTGTACAAAGCCCCCCTCCCCTCCCCAAGGAGTCAGCCCTCCTTCCACCCCCACCAGCGCCCTTGCAGGGGTAGTCTCCCCAGGCCCCTCTGGGCTGCAGCGCCTGCCGTCCAGACGTCCGTTTCCGAGCTCACTGTGGGTGTAATTACCTGCTCACAGATCTGGTTCCCATAACAAGCCCATCCGAGAGCCAACAGGCATTAAACAAAAACAGGCAGGGAATCTAGGGCGAACACACCACGAGGAGGAAAGGTCCAGAGCACATGGGACGGCACGCCCCCTGTGCCACCCTCCAGCCACCAGCCGGCACGGGGGCAGGGGTGCCGAGCGCTTCAGGAAGCGCTACAGCGAAAGCCGTAAGGAACCCAAATGTCCCTCTGACCCAGCAGTGCCCCTTCCGGGAAGAACTGCCGAGGCCACAATGAGGAAACCGAGGGGGGAAGGTTTATGGCCAGAATCACGGCTCGATTCTCATGGCTAAAACAAACAAACAAGATAAGCACACAACCTAAACGTCCGACCACAAAGACTGGCTGGTCACCTAGAGCAGCAGTTGCCAACCGGGGGTCTGTGAGGTCCGAAAGGTTGGCGACCGCTGACCTAGAGCAATACTCATGCTTGCCTGTTGACTATTTGCACCTACTAAGTGCCGGCCACTTCCCCCTCACACCTGGTGAAGCAGGCAGCATGACTGCCCCTGTCCACAGCCGGGACTCGCGAGGCTCAGGGGCCAGGGTGACAGGAACAGCCACTGAGTGTGGAGAGCCTGTGCCGGGCACGCACGCTTCTCGGCTGCCTGACATGATCTCAGTTACTGCTCACAGCAGCCTGCCAGGTGGCTGCTCTTCACAGCCTCCCTCCACCAACGAGGGACTGAGCCCAGGGACATCAATAACTATTCACAGCCACACTCCTGCCAAAGCCATGGCTTTAACCCTGGGCTCCCGCTCCGGCCCAGGGTCACTCAGAAGCCAGGTGCTTAGGGGACAGTGTGATCTACAAGCGAAGGAACACCTGAGGCTACTGGAAGCTGGGAGAGAAGCCCAGAACAGATTCTCCCTCGAAGCCCTGGGAGGAACCAACCCGCTGACACCTTCTCTTCAGACCTCTGGCCCCCAGACTGGGGAGAAGAAACCTCTGCTGTTTAAGCCCCTCAGTCTGTTACTTTGTTACAGCAACTTCCGGTTATTAGAGGCTTATCAGACGATGAGGCAACTGGAAAAATGGCAATAACAGGGGGCCAGGTAAACATACCTGAGTGAGGCTCACATGATGGTCAAGGGGAAAATCAAGGGACAAAACCATGCTGACCACTGATTACTACGGTGAAATCACACCTGGGAGCAGGGAGGAGCCTGAGAGGAAATACACCAGCATAACTAAGACGCTTCCTCATTTTTTTGTCCCTGTTCTACATGTTTCCAATTTTATCCAGCAAGCTCGCATTACTCTGATAAGTTTTATACAACTGGCTTACAATAGCCAATTGAGCCATGAGACTCTGGAGGTATAGCAGAATCCTTGTTATGGGGTGAACTGTACTCCCCCAGATCGCCAGTACCTCTTCTGTTGGAGCCCTAACCTCCAGTACCTCAGCACGTGACTGCATTTAAGACAGGGCCTTTTCAGGGGTAATTAAATGGAAAATCGGTTAGGATGGGCCCTGCTCCAATTAAGACTGGAGTCCTCATAAGAAGAGGAGATTTGAACACCCAGAGAAAGACACCATATACACGGATGCACGAATGACCATGTGAACACCCAGCAGGGAGGTGGCCATCTGCAAGCTGAGCTGAGAGGCCTCAGAAAAAAAAACCAAAAGAGCCAAACTTTGACTTTAGACGCCTAGCCTCCAGAACGGTGAGAAAAGAAATTCCCGCTGTTTAAGCTCCCCAGTGTGTGCTATTTTATTATGGCAGCTCCGGGAAATTTAATGCAAAGAACCGAAGGAGAGCCAGCTTCCCCCAGCGCCCCGCACGGCAGCTGGAGCTGAGGAAGGGGCAGGTGTGCCCGGCAGGCAGGGCACGGCCCGGCACTCACCCAGGCAGTTGTGTCCATCGTGTGCCAGCATGAAGCCGTCGAAGCAGGTGCACCTGTAGTTCCCCGGGATGTTGATGCACTCGTGGACACAGCCCCCGTTGTAGGAGTCATTCTCACACTCGTCGATGTCTGCAAAATGAGGGGCATGAGAGGGGTCAGAGGAAGAGCCTGGGGTCCCCTCCGCCCCATCCCACTGCTGAAGGCACCTGGGCATGACTAGCTAGGCCAGTGGTTGGCAAACTCATTCGTCAACAGAGCCAAATAGCAACAGTACAACGATCGACATTTCTTTTGAGAGCCAAATTTTTTAAACTTAAACTTCTTCTAACGCCACTTGTTCAAAATAGACTCGCCCAGGCCGTGGTATTTTGTGGAAGAGCCACGCTCAAGGGGCCAAAGAGCCGCATGTGGCTCGAGAACCGCGGTTTGCCGACCACAGAGCTAGGGGATGACTCCACAGGCATTCACTAGAACTCTTGCGGGGGGCTGGGACCCAGAAATTACCAAGGTGAAGATCCTGGCTCTGTACCGAGGCTGACCACACCTTGCAGAGCTGGGCCGTGTGCCAGGCCTCCCGGCTCCCAGCATACTGCAGCAGGCAAGCCACCCCCAGCTCCGCCTCCTTCGAAAGCCTCTCAACACTAACAGCCTGTGGGGACCCTGTGTCACCTCCAAACGGGACCTCTTCGCCCCTCTGAACGCCTCCCACAGATGGAGAGCTCATTCCTCATGAGGCAGGGAGCATCAGATGAAAGGAACGCTGCGTGCCACCAAAACGTGTCACCTCCGGAATGACAGCAAGTCCGCACACTCCCTCCAAAGAGTTTCCTTCCACGTCAGCATCTGAATTCGGAATTTCTACCGCCCCGGTGTCCCTGTGATAACAAAGGCTCTGTCTCATAAGCAATGGCCAGTAGCCTTTGGAAGGGTCACGCTTTTTGCTGTTGTAAGTCTTTTTCTAACATTTCCCGTCAGGGTCCAAGGGGCTATCAGTTCTGGCGTTCCAGAGAGACTGGAGAGACTCGGAGGGCAACAGGAACGCCCAGTCACCATACAACGAGCGGACAAGGCCATGTAGCATGATCTCTTTCAGCCCCACGAACTCGGTGACGCAGGCGCTCTCACCACTATTCCAGCTGCACAAGGCACCCGGGAAACGGAGGCACAGGGAGGCTAACACCCTGCCCAAGGCCACCCCCTGACGAAGCAGGACACGCGGGGTTCGAACCAGTGTGGCCTGGCCCGGGAGCCCAGGGGGCCAAAGCCGGCCAAGTCTCAACCGCCACGGGGAACCTGGAAACCAGAGAAGCGGGGAAGGGGAAGGCGGAAGTACCCTCACAGCAGAATCGGAAGTGCCCCAGCTAAGCAGGACCGGAAGTGCCCCAGCTAAGCAGGACCGGAAGTGCCCCAGCTAAGCAGGACCGGAAGTGCCCCAGCTAAGCAGGACCGGAAGTGCCCCAGCTAAGCAGGACCGGAAGTGCCCCAGCTAAGCAGGACCGGAAGTGCCCTAGCTAAGCAGGACCGGAAGTGCCCCGGAAGAGGTTACCGCCTGGGAAGAATCGGTCCGTCTCCTGTGCAGTGGAAGAGGGGTTTTTGAGGTGGGTTCAGCTATGAACGCTGGGGTGGGGCCAGCCTGGGGACGAGGGGGGACTAAATAAATGCAAGCCTCGCCACTCCTTCACATGATGCCTGAGGAGCTGGCGCAGGGAGACACCCAGCTCCATGCTGTCCACGTTGGTCCACCCCGTAAGGGTAGGCCAGGGGGTCAATTCGCGTTCACAGGGAGGCAGGTCTCCGGCGGGAGAGAGCTCTCTGACTCCGGAGGGGACCAGGCACTGTCACCAGGACCCCTGCCAGCCAGGAGCACCTGCGGGGCTCACTTCATGAAAATGGCATGAAAGCGCCTGCATCGCGGGTCCGGGCTGGGCCGCCTGCTCCTGTGCCCGCCCACACAGCCGCCAGGAGGGGCGGACAGACTAGCCTGGGGCTCCAAAACGGCACGAGACTTTTTCCTAACCTGTCTGCAGTGGCCATCAGCATCCGCTGGGAAGCAGACTCAGTTCTGCAAGACATTCGAATTGTTTTTAATCATATATTCAATGCACTTAGACATTTTAAGTAACATTAAAGGAGGATATAAGGTTTTATGTTGGAAAGGCACCTGGGTTTGTAAAGACTGAGATATTAACGATCTCCCAGTCCCTGCAGCCCTGACCTTTCCCCAGGTGGGTTTCACCCAGGTGCACGGACCACTTCTCCCCGTGGATCTTCCACGGACACTCCACAGGCAGTGCGGTCCACCTTGAACTCATCGGTGGGCACTTTCTGGGATGCCCCCATCCAGTGAATATCCTTCCGCCTCTCTGCGGACATCCAATCAACTACCAAAGCATGGCTTTCCTACACTATTAACATGGTTACCGTCTGCCCACGGGTCACCCATTTCCACTACAATCTGATCTGAACCAGCAGCCCCCAAACGATTCCCTCCTTTCCTTCATTCAAGAAGGTGCCTCTGCAGAAGGTGGCCTGGTCCCAACTCTGAGAGTGGAATTTACTGGGTGGGCACAGGACTTAGGTTGGATGAGTCAGGCTGAGGGAAAGGACTTTTATTTCGTGCTTGGGTAAAAAGAATTCATGTCCCTCCCACCCTCCTTCCCTCCGTTGTTGTACCTGCCCATTTAGCAGCCCTCTAGAGTAGCCATTTTAACTCCATGTTATGGTTCAAACTGTAGTGCACAGAGGTTAGGCAATTGCTTCAGGTCATGCAGTAAGTGGTAGGACAAGGATCAGAACAAAGGCCTTTCTGTCTACAAAGCCCGCGTCCTTCCTAATAAGTCAGAAGGCCCATGGAATGCCAGGCTTTGGCAAAGTCCTTTATTTCATCCTTGGCACATTTACACTGTGTACCAAGAAAGTATTATCCAGTCATCCAAACACCCACTCATCCACACAAACACACCTATCCGTCTCCTACCCAGATGGCCAGCCAGCTGTCCACCCATCCATTATCCATCCATATAATCATTGTATTGGCTACTCATTCAAATAGCCACCCAGCCATCCTTCCATTTGTCTATTCATGCAGAATCTATCCATCTAAATATCCAGTCAGCTGACCATCCTCCTATTCATCCAATCACCTATTATTCACCCATTCATTTACCAGCCAAACATCCACCCATATAACTAAACACACATCCACCATCAAAACATTCAGCCAGACACCTACCCTTCTATTCATCTAAACATCCATCTGTCTAAACCTCCATTCACTCATCCATCCATCCACATAGCTAACCACCTAGCCATCAATTCATTGATCCAAACACCCATCTATCCAAACACACACACACACACACACACACACACATCCAAACCCCTACCCACTCGTCTATCCAGTCAAAAAGTCACTCATCTATCCAAACACTATTCATCCACCCATCAATTCCTTCCAACATCACCCATCTAAACTGCATATAAAATATATATAATAAGATGTTCAAAAAGAATAAGATGTTAGGATGAAGAAAAAAATAGGGGTTGAAGAATAAAAGAAAGCTGGTGAAAGTATACAGAAATACATTCAGTAATTCCAGCACAATTTCAAAAGGCCACAGATACGGCTCTGAGCTTCCTAGAAGCCAAAGCAAAGAAAGAAACACAATCAGCTACAGAGTCACCACATCCATCAAGTGCACTAAGACCAGCTATTTTAATGGTGGTAAGACCTGAGGAAAATGTTTCTTCCCCTGATAACAATAATCATACACCCCACTCTGCCTGGCATAGTTCCAGTTTTTGCTGGCTGTCTGGGTGTAATTATTAACAGCATACTTTTCACTATCAAAATGATAAACTATTTGATCACCATACTCATAAAGCATAACAAAGAGATCGCTGAGAAGTCAGTTAAACAACACTAGCCTGTTCCTTCCCTCGACTCCCCACAGTGGAGGCCACAGCCGATACTAACGGACTGAAGAGTGCAGGCATGCTCGGTGCTCCTATCTCTCACCATCATCCATCCCCTCGGAGTTACCCATACATCCGAGTATCTCTTAAAACGACCAGTTCCTTCCCGGTCCCCAGGCCTGAGTCTTCTCCAGGCTTCTGAGGCCAGCCTGCTTCACACCAGCATCCTGGGCAGAGACTATACGCTCACAAATGAGCCCCCTCCCTTGTTTTCCGTGTCTGTGCCTTGCATTTTTGTTTTTTAAGATCTTGTGAGCCTCCTCCTTTAATACATATGAGATAAACACACAAACAAATCCGCTGCACAAAGCCTGTGCCAAAGCAAGCGGGTTTATTATGGTGATAAACAGCCTAGGCCCCCAGCCCCGGAGGAGGCCCTGCACACCTTCAAGATGCTCATCAGGTGCAGACCACGTTCTGAGAACCGTTAAAGCCAGGTAATGAGGAAGAAGGGGTGGGGAGAGGAGGAAGTAATAGAGGGGGGCAGAGCCAAGCTCTCTGGGTGTTTCTTTTTTTAAATCCTCACCTGAGGATATTTTTCCATTGACTTTTAGGGAGAGTGGAAGGGAGGGGGAAGAGAAAGAAACAAACATCATGTGAGAGAGACACATGGATTGGTTGCCTCCCACACGGCTTGGGGTTGGAGCCTGCAACCGAGGCACAGGCCCTTGACTGGGAATCAAACCCGGTCTGTGGGCCAATGCTCTAGCCACTGAATAACCGGCTAGGGCTGGATGTTTATTCTTAACGGACTGTCGTGTCACCCCAAAAAAGATGTGTTGATGTCCTAACCCGGTGGTCGGCAAACTGCGGCTCGCGAGCCACATGCGGCTCGAGAGCTGCAGTTTGCCGCTCTGTTGACTAATGAGTTTGCCGACCACTGGGATAGGGGCTTAATCACAAGGAACAACAACAGCCTGTAATTATTGGAATCGAGAGTCTAGGTCAGTGGTCGGCAAACTCATTAGTCAACAGAGTGGTAAACTGCGGCTCGCGAGCCGCGGTTTGCCCAACACTGTCCAAACCTCTGCTATCCGTGAATGTGACGTGATTTGGAAATAGAACCTTTGTGGATGTAATTAAGAGGAGATCACATTGGAGTCGGGTGGGCCCTAATCCAATGACTGGTGTCCTTGTGAGGAGGGAAATTTGGGCACAAAGAGAGGATGTTGGGACAGAGGAGAACGCCACAGGTAATCCCACAGACACGCAGGGAAGAGGGCCACGTGACAGCCACAGGTAATCCCACAGACACGCAGGGAAGAGGGCCACGTG
This sequence comes from Cnephaeus nilssonii, assembly GCF_951640355.1. Taxonomy (NCBI): domain Eukaryota; kingdom Metazoa; phylum Chordata; class Mammalia; order Chiroptera; family Vespertilionidae; genus Cnephaeus; species Cnephaeus nilssonii. Next base: position 2,821,613 of record NC_137077.1, on the reverse strand, counting down.
ACAGCCGCGGCAGGGACGGAGGGGGGAAGCTGCGTGGGAAGCCGGTGTGAGCGCTGCCCCCGTTAACGACGCAGAGACCGAGGCACAGCATGGCCGAGGCCCTGTCCCCAGCCCTGAGCCGGCGGCTGTGCTCCAAGGCAGGTGCTCTACTTGTGGGAGCCACGTCCTCGGGGTGCACGGGACGCAAATCCTTAAAAATGCTCCAGGGCTCCAAAGGGTCATGAAGGTGGGAGGAGGTGTCATTCATTGTCCTCGAGGGTGAGGGCTGGTGACAGGGATGGTCCTACAAGCGGGAAGGCGGGGAGGACAAACCGTCCGAATCTGACGTGTGCTGAGGGCAGGAGTCCGACGGATCGCCCGGGCGTCCCTGCCCTCTCTCCGGCTGGGACTTTTTTTTTTGATGAAAATGCAATTCCCAACAGAAAACCTCTCCCGGCATTCGGCAGAGCGGAGGAACGCCGCAGGGAGGCTCGCGTGGGGTTTAGGTCACAGGGTCCGCGTTTCCTGTGCTGAACCCGCAGCGCGCACAGCTGCGTCATGTGCCAGCCACTCAGGGAGGCGAGTTCGGGTTTTTCCATTTAATTCAAAATTAACTCTGGCTGCCCCCATAGATATCTACTCACTCCGTGGTGCCGAGGTTCTAGAAAGATTCTACCGCAGGGAGTCAGAGCGCCGCCTCCTTTTACTTGAATACTATTTCAGGGCATTCGCCTAAAAATCAGGGCTGACTGCAAAGGTCCTCAGAATAAGGATTTTTTAAAAACTGAAGTCTAGTTGGTGTACATTCAGTTAGCTTCAGGTGTGCGATCAGTGACTCACCGTGTACATACGTTACAGTGCGAAAGGGAGGTTAGAGCACCCGCCCTCCTCTCTCCGGTCATGACTGCAAATGTCTTCTCATTTCCCCCCTGAAATTGGCATTTTTCTCGACATTCCTTGCAGACGGCGGAGACCAAACGCTCTAACAAAGACGCCTTCGCTGGCCGGGCAGCGGCCCCGCCTTTGTCTGGGGCTTCAGGAGAACCGTGGCTCCTCGGGTCAGGCACCCGCTCCGGGAGAGAGTACGGCGAGGAAGCGGAGTCCTCATGGTGAATGAATGTTAATCTGGTTTGCCGGCTAATTGTGCCCGCGGGAAGGGAGTTTGGCGGAGCCGCCGAGCAGGAAGGATTAGGCCTCCCCGGTCTCCGGCGGCACAGGGTTAAGCTCCGGGTCTGTGATGACTGAGTAATGAGACCCGCTCTCCGCGGAGCCCGGGCATCCATCGATCAGGCTCCCCGTCTGCCGAGACAGTGCCAGAAGTGGGCCCAGCAGTTCATTATGGGAAAGGTCAGAGGTCACGCAAAACCAACACACATCTATACACTTCTCCATTCCTGACTGCACACAGTGACCATGGCTCAGCCAGGGGCCGGGAAGGCCCTCCCTCTCCAGCCTGTGATCCAAGATAACCACGGGCTGGCGCTGCCTGCTGACCTCCCCGGGGGCCCTCGCGCTTGGGGCCGCTACACGCCTGCTCACGCTGACCCCTCGGCCTGAGCTCCTCCCCTTCACAGACACCCACACACTTTTACAGGCCGAGCCCCAGCACCACCCCCTCCCTAAAGCTGGGGCTGATCCCCTGGCAGATGGGACTCCGCCCCACCCTCTGGGCCCCCTAACCGCCCCCAGCAGACACTGTCACTCTCTCGCCGGCTGTGTACGTGCCCGGAGGCTGTGAGCTCCTTGGCAGGAGCCGGGTCCTGTTCAGCCTGAGCCTCAGAAGCAGCAGAGTGCGCTCCACAACGGTCTGCTCCCCGCGGAAGGAGCGGCGGGCACCTCGCTGGTGGTAGCCTCAGCTGACTGACCCCACGCAGGGAGGCAGTCTTCACACCCTGCCCCCGCCCCCCCAGAGAAGAGGCCTTAGCGTCTCTCTTACAACAGGGAAACCGAGGCTCAGAGCTGACATCTGCCCCGCCCAAGGTCACACGCTAACGCCAGGGCAGCCAGGAAGTGAGCCCGGCCACCCAGCTTCAAAGTGAATGCCATTTCGGGCACCGAGGACCGCCCGAAGGATTCTGTTTGTGTGAAGTCTCCAGAAACGGCAAGTCTATCGAGACAGAAAGGAGCCCTGGGCTGGGGGTTGGGGGCTGGAGAGTGATGCTAAGGGGTGCAGGGGTGCTTTTGAGGGGTAAGGAAAAGGCTCTAAAACTCATGAACGCACAACTCTGTCAGTTCCTAAAAGGCATTGACTTGAACTGGGTGAAGTGAATGGTATGTGAGCGATCTCAGTAAAGCTGTTTACATTTTTACAAAGTTCCTGCTGTTGGTTTCTTGTCCGCGGTGCTGGCTGGGTCCCTGGGGGCTCTGCCTGGGTGCAGGGAAACCACACAGAAGCTCACTCTGAACTGACCTCAGATGCCACCTGCCCAGCGTGAACTCGTGCTGGGCCCTGTGGTCCCCAAGCACCAGGCGGGACTTGCCTACCAAACCCAAAGGGCCAGTTAATGACTCCCTTTCTCCCCCCAAAACAGCCGGTCCTTCTCTGGGGGCTGCCCTCAGGCTCCGGCGTCAGGCCTGCTGCACACCGGAGCAGCCCGGCCACGGGAGAGCTGGCGGGTGGAGTGCTTGCGATGGCAGTGGGGAGGGGCCAGGGGCCTGGCAGCCAGAGGCCAACCTCTCTGCCCCTTCAATGACAGCCATGGCATTCTCCCATTCCCTTAGCGGAAGGTGGGGGCGAGGCCCGGGGCCCCCAAACTGCAGGCCAACGTCTGTGAACCCAACAGGAGAGCGATCAGAAATGTGAAGTCCCGCCACCTGGGAGAGGAGAGCCGGGACCCTCTAATGCCCCCCTGGGTTTATAAAGGGGCCCCCGAATCCAGGCTGGGAACAGAGGCGCTACCTTACCAGCAGGTCAGGGGCTGACAGCAACTTGAACCCACGCCTCCCGGCTCAGGCTTCTTCCCTCACCGCCCAGGCCGTGCAGTTGGACTTCTTTCTCCAAACCCCCAGGCGTCTCTTGCCAACAATAACAGGAGCAGCAACGACGATGGCATCGTCTAGTGGCAGTGGCTCAGCCCTCACTGCAGCCCAGGCAGCAGGGCCCCGCTTCCTGTCTCAGAGAAAGAAGCTGAGGCTCGGAGCTGGCTGCCTGGCCCCAGATCACCCAGCCGGTAAGCGGCAGAGCCAGCGCCGGAGCCCAGACCGCTGGCTGCAGGCCCCACCCTCCCGACCCTGACAGCCGGCGGGAGAATGCCCCCATCTCAGTGACCCAGGGGGCCAGGGCTCAGGGTGCTCGCGAGGACCACGCGGCCTCCCTGCCTTCTTCCCTCCTGTGCCAACACCTTCCCGGGCTGGCCCCTCGCCCTCAGCCAGATGCTGCCAGAGGCGCTGCCAGCTAGAGGGAGAGACTGACCCCGGCACAGACAAACACATCTCGTGAGGTCGGCCTGGCCTGCACCAATGGGCGAGGCTGACCCATCGGTGCAGGCCAGGCCTCGTCTGCCTGCGGGAGGGACAGGCGGCTGACAGTCCAGCTGGAGCCCACCTGCCACCCCCAGGGACAGCCAGCCTTGGGTGCCACCATGCAAGGAGCACCCTGAAGGAGCAGCTGCCCGGCACAGGGGTCCAAAGGGGTCCGGGTGTCCTGGCCCCAGCCCTGAACTTTGCCATCAGCACACCGAGGCCCAGAGGTCCGCAGACCTGCCCACGGTCACACAGAGCTGGCACCGGTCTCCACAGAACCACGCCAGCTCTCTGCCCGAGACAGGGCCGGGAGGCCCAGCCAAGGCCCGCGGCGCCTGGAGAGAGGGGTGCATGGGCGAGACCGGGGCGTGGTCAGCCCGGCGGCCGTCAGAACCAGGCCAAAGTCCAGGCTGGCCGCTGGGCTTCACCGCCTCCTCCCACGGCCGCAGCCCTGGCCCATCTGGAGGACCCCCGAGCACACCCTCCGAGACCCCTGACCTTGCCCGCACACACATCCCTCGGGCTCGCTTTGTCTCAAGGCCTTGGGGGAAGGCCGTCATCCATTTCAGTAGCATTCAAAGGCCAACAGCCGCCGTTTATTTTCTTAGAAATAATGGTTTTTTTCTGGTTAGCATTCCTCAGATGAAAAAACAAATACAGCCACTGTGATGAGACGCGGCCAAGAGGAGGCAGAGGGCCTGGAGAAAGGGGCAGCCAGGGGCCTGCGCCCGGGGAGCGGGAGGGATGGGGGTGGGAAGGGGGCAGAGACCCCCTCCAACCCCAGGAGAAATGGGGATTTAGAGAGAAAAGGAGCTTCACACGCAGGCACTGCCTCCAACACACTCTCACACTGCCTCCTCCACCTCGGCTCCAATGTGCGCCTGGGGGCAGGTGCCTCTGCTGCCCTGGATGGCAGGGCCAGGGCCTGGGCCGCCGGAAGCTGAAGCCGCTTGGATATACGGAATCCGCAAGCCCAAAGCGGCCTCTGCGTCCTGCTGCGGCGCCTCTGGGCCGCCAGAGCTGGAAGGGACAGCGCCCCCCCCCCCCCGCCCCCCCCCGTCTGATGACACCTCTGCAGGGAGCCCTCCTCACGCCCCCCCCCCTCCCGCACAGGTACCCTCTCTTCTTCACCCCCACAGAGTCTGCTTTATATTCCCCCGCTGCACTCTCCACACCATCAGAATCCCGTCTTTCCCACCAACCAGTGAGGCCAGGGAAGCCTGTCTTGGCCCCAGCCCCAAGCTTGGCACAGAGTAGGTGCTCAGTGAATAGTCTCGGCACTAAACTGAATCCGGGCCAGCGGACCCATGTTACAGACGGGCAAACTAAGGCGTAAGGATGTGAACTTGCCTCCAAGCTTAAAGGACCGTAGTATGAGCTTTATATATATATTTTCTTCTAAAAACAGATGCAGGCTCCAAGAAGCCTAAACTCTGCGCAGAGCCGGGACCACTGCCGTCAACACCACCTAATTGCTAGCTGACAGCAACTTGGAATGTTAAGTCCCATCGATTTCTTCCTGCCCGCTGGTCCGCAGGGCGGGAGCTTTCATCTCGGGCCAGGAGGGACATGTTAGCGCCCATAATTGCACGTTTTAAGACTTGAAGAATTCCCCTCGCCCCAGCCTACCTCCTATGGCCTTTCCTGGCCTCCCCCAAAGCAGAATTTTATCTGGAGTTTCAGTAAAGTGGACAATAACGATGATGAAAACGATTTAATAAGGTCACAAACATTATTCTCTAAGAAGGCCAATTGGTTTTAAGGTGTTTTTTTTTTGTTGTTGTTTTTTTTTTCCCCCTGATGTGAGACTAAATGGATCACTGGGTGTGTTATTAGGAATTTTGTTAAAACACTTAATAGCACGCCCTGTAATCTACCCAACTTCAGTGACTGACAGGGAGGCCCCGGGGACAGACAAGTCAGGAAGTGACTCTTTACATTCATTACACACATGCTAATTTTGTGATCTCCAATGTAATTTTTTTTCCTTTTCACAAAAAAGGGGGAAAATAATAATACATTTGATATACTGTGGCCAAAACAAAAATTTATTTCCCCCAAGAGTTTTAATTATAGCATTTTGGAGAAGGCCCGGGTTGGAACTTGCAAGAGGAATAAACCACTTGAGTGCAGGGTCTAAAAGTTAAGTGCACATCCAAGGGGCGCCCTGAGGAAGGGCGCGCAGAAGGGACGCTGTGCGCCGCAGGTTCAGGCGAAACAGCGATCACCCAGAGGGTCTTCGCTATTTAAACAACAAGCCGTGTGAGGGCATTTGCTCCTCGTTTGGGGCCTGGTCCTGATTATAAACGAGAGCTTTTAATTAAGATTAGCAAGACCCAATTCAGGCTATAATTTGGTCCTTTCCTTAGCAAATGTCTATGAAAACAAAGCAATTAAGATGAAATGAGTTGAGCATTTAAAGGGGATGAAATGCCCCCTCCTCACCCCGGCCTGCCCCTCTTCACCCCACCTTTCCCCTCGGTACAGAGAGCACAAACAGGCCCAACTAACTCAGACCAGCACAGGGCAGGCCCTGGCAGCTCTCTGAAGGCCTCGGCATAAGGGATCTGGTGAGCTGGGGATGCGCAGGCTTAGCTAAATGAAGGATTGGGGGAACAGAATGTGCAAAGGCCCTGGGGTAGGAAGGAGCTGGCAAGTTTGAACTAGAAAGATGGCGGTGATGCTGGGGCGTGGTTAGGGAGAGAAGGATGGAGCATGACAGCAGCTCCAAGTGGTCAGCTGAGTGCTGGGCAAGCCGAGGGATGCCACCTCCTAGTTATATGGTGGGCGCTGCGCTTTGAGACCATCGCAGTCACAGGGCCTGGCTCCGAGGGGCTGGCGGCAGCAAGGGGGTGGTGGTGGGCAAAGGACAGGGTTTCCTTCCGCAGCCCCTCCAAGACTCCCTAGCTGGGAACTGTCCACTTTATTCACGCAGGCTGGTGGGCTTGGTCCTCTGCTGGGATCCCGCCGCCGACCAGGGCTGGACCCAGGTTCTGCTGCTTCTCTGTCTGGAGACTGGGCTAGAGACTGGCCTCCCGGGCTCACCTTCCCCAGCCTAGCTCTGCTGCAGGTCTCCACCTGATGTCCTCGGACTGGTCCCTTCCCCTCTCAGGCCTGTTTCCTCACCTGGGAAACCTTCGGAGTTGGGGAGGCACTGGCTCTGGGCCCACGCTTAAGTTAAGTCACGCAGGTCATCGCCACGCAGTGTAACAGGAGCTCTGAAGGAGGGTGCCCACAGTGACAAACAGCTCACCTGTCTGGGGCAGCCGGGAAGGCTTCCTGGAAGAGGTGACCGTTGCGATCCAGCCTCCCAACCTTCCGCTCAACAGAAGCCTTTCATGCCCTGTGCCAGGCCTGGTGCTGGATTCTAGGGATTGGAGGGGAATAGGCCACAGATCCTGCCCTTGAGGGGCCCACATTCCAGGAGGACACACAGGGAAACATAAATGTAGAGTGACCGGGCCAAAGTGCAGGTGTGTATGGGTCTGGGAGGTGTGAATGGGCCCGGGGAGGTGTGTATGGACCTGGGGAGGCGTGTATGGACCTGGGGAGGCGTGAATGGGTCTGGGGAGGTGTGACTAGGTCTGGGAGGTGTGCATGGGTCTGGTGTGGTCGTCTGTAAGACACAGGGACTGCCCTGGACACCTGTTCATGTTCCTTCCGACTCTGCACATGCACGCATTTACCTCGAGCTACTGCAAATGCTGTCAGGATGCGCACCATCCGGAAGACACTGAGTCACCCTCAGCCTTGCTCACAGCCGTTCCCACCAGTCTGAGGCACCTCAGCCTGTATAAGCAAGCCTCCTGCCAGCTGACTGCACGGGGCCCCACACTGCTCCCCGGACACAGGTGGCTGCACACGGAGAGGCTCAGCCATCCCCGCACATCACGGGCCGCACGGCACGGCAAGATGGCCTTGAAGGTGAGCTCAGAAACCGTCCCGGCACGGGGCGGGCTGCCTGGGGGGCTGGGTGTGCGAAGGGGATGGTTACAGCCAGCAGAAGTTGCAAGGTTGACACAGTTAAGGGTTTAAGAGGCGCAGTCAGCCCCACACAGGGCTTCCCAGACGCTGGGTCCATTTCCGTGAAGGACTAGGGAGACGTGGGAGCCACGTGCTCCGGGCATGTCTGCAGAGAATCCGTCCTCTGTGCTTATCACAATAAGTAGCGCCGTCTACCAGATCTTAGGACAGGGTACTCATTCCCCCCAATCTCCTACGCCAGCCTCTGCCCAACCCCCCACCAGCTCAGGACCCGCAGACAGAGAGCCCGGGAGGGAAAGGGCTTCCCCGGAGTGGGCGTGCTGCCTGGAGGGTGCGGCGTGGACGGTGATGTCTGCGGCAGGACAGGGCGGCGTATTTCGGGCCCTGAAGGAGGTTTGGTGGAGCAAAGGAAAGCCTCTGTCACTTGTCATCTTAGTGTACGTTCTCGGTAGACGGTCACCTGTGAATGGCATGCGTGTCCGTATGTCTCTATGGGGATATGAGTATATACATATGGTTTATCTGAATCATCAATGAACCAGAACCTCACATTTCCCAGCCATTTTAGAATCTGGGAATTGCTGGAAAAAGACAAAGCCACACCCATTTTCATATGCTGAACAACATTATGATCATCAGCTTGATCATGGTATCATCATCATCACCATCACCATCGTTACCATCAGCAGCATCCTCATCCTCATTTTCAACATCACATCATCAACAACTTCATCCTCCTCATTATCATCAACATCTTCATCCTCCTCACTGTCATCATCATCACTATCATCACATCCTCCTCATCTTCATTCTCCTCATCATCTTCATCCTCCTCACTGTCATCAACATCACTATCATCATCATCTTCCTCATCTTCATTCTCCTCACTGTCATTATCAACATCACTATCATCATCATCAACATCTTCATCCTCCTCACTGTCATCATCAACATCACTATCATCATCATCATCATCATCATCATCATCTTCATCCTCCTCACTGTCATTATCAACATCACTATCATCATCATCATCAACATCTTCATCCTCCTCACTGTCATCATCAACATCACTATCATCAACATCTTCATCCTCCTCACTGTCATCATCAACATCACTATCATCAACATCTTCATCCTCCTCACTGTCATCATAAACATCACTATCATCATCATCTTCCTCATCTTCATCCTCCTCACTGTCATCATCAACATCACTATCATCATCATCATCATCATCATCATCTTCATCCTCCTCACTGTCATTATCAACATCACTATCATCATCATCATCAACATCTTCATCCTCCTCACTGTCATCATCAACATCACTATCATCATCATCTTCATCCTCCTCATTGTCATTATCAACATCACTATCATCATCATCATCCTCCTCACTGTCATCATCAACATCACTATTATCAACATCTTCATCCTCCTCCTCCTCCTCATTAACATCCTCCTCCTCAGTATGCTCCTCCTCCTCCACATCTTCCTCATCGTCATCATCAACATCCTCCTCCTCTCCGTCAGCATCACTATCATCATCATCTTCATCCCATTATCATCATCCTCCTCCTCCTCCTTATCCTCATCATCTTCATCCTCCTCCTTCTCCTTATCAACATCCTCCACCTCACATGCTCCTCCTCCTGCACATCTTCCTCATGTCATAATCAACATCCTCCTCCTCACCGTCAACATCACTGTCATCCTCATTAACATATCCATCCCATCAGCACCATCACCAGCACCTCGGTAACAGCAGCTGAAATGTTTACAGAGTGTGTGCTATGTGCCAGGTTATGCTCACATCCTTCATACGCATCAACTCATTCAATCCTTACACTATCTCCATGAAGTTGGTACTTTTATTATCTCTCTTTGACAGACTTACAGAGGTTAAATAGCTTGTCCCTGCTTTAACTACACCTGCGGAGGGGGTATTTTGGGCCCATCTAGCCAAAGGAGAAACTGAGGCTCAGGAGGGAAGTGACTACCTAAACCTTCACATCAGAGGGGGGTGGCAGCCCAGGGCCAGGCCCACCCCTGCTGCTCTCTCATGAGGCAGAGAGAGCCTTCATGAACCCAGCACCCACACTTCCCACGGGCCCTCGCATCGCTCCAGGCATCTTACAGGTGGCTCATCTAACGTGAACTCCAGTCTAGGCAAAGAGAGCCAGCTCAGACGAAATGTACCCTGCACTCCTGCTAGTGCCAGGCCTGCCCGCAGAGCTGGAACCTGGGGGCAAACCCAAGAGACTCAGCAGCGGAGGAGCTCACGGTGCGCCCGAGTTCCACTCCAGTGCGGCGGCCCACACCGAGCCCAGGGCAGACCCTCGAGAAGGAGCTCCTGGTTTAGTGGGGGAGCAAGACACGTCGTTACAATCCAGAGTCAGAAGTGCCGTGATGGAGGCTAGCCCAGGGAGCGGAGTAGGTACTATAGCAGCTGTGTGTGTGTGTGTGTGTGTGTGTGTGTGTGTGTGTGTGGTGGAGGCATCAGCGAGGGCTTCCCGGAGGAGACAAATCTAAAACATGATGCGAAATTAGCCAGAACACAAAGGTGGAAAAGGAGCTCCAGGCGAGGGAAAGCCTGGCGTGTGTCTGTGTGGCCAGGACGTGTGTTATTCGGTACTTCAGGAAGTGGGGGGCCGAGGCCGGAGCCAGGCCGGAGAAAGGGAGGCCCCTGGCCATCTGTGGCACAGTCACAGCCTCCTCGCTCATCTGCACACAGGATGTCGGCGCATCGAGCCAGCAAGTGCGACCCCCACCCGGGCTCCAGCTGAAGCCGGACGCTGGGACATGTCAGGGAAACAGGTAGGCGACCAAGCGTGGGCCTCCTGGCGGGGCTGGCAGGAAGGGACCGAAGACCTGGGCTGGAGAGGACAAGCTGAGTGAGTGGCTGGACCCGGCAGAGATGGGGTCACCCTCAGCTCTCCCTTGCCAGAGCGCTGGGCCTGAAGTGCGGGGCAGAGGGTCAGAAAACGGCGACACAGAGCCACACACGTGCCACTTGGAACCACAGAGCTAACTAACCCCCGGGCCCTGCTAGCAGCCGGGCCAGCACGTGCTTCTGGCTGACGTCCTGCTCGATCTGCCTCCGGCCTGGCCTCCTGCCAGAGGTCTGTGGGCAGGCGCCAGCTCCCCCTCAGGCTCCCGGGCCCCAAGCAAGGCCAGGATGCTGCCAAACAGGCAGGACCCAGGCCATGTCATCTGGCCAGCACGCAGCCTTAAGGAGATGCCCA
>NC_137077.1:2108440-2110940 GCF_951640355.1 Cnephaeus nilssonii | reverse complement strand
AGGCTGAAGAGGGTGTGGGAGGGGATGATGCAGCCAAATGCACGGAGTTATGAGGGGAAGAGTCAGCACTGCTCTTTGCCCTGATTTCACAGCCCAGCCTCCCAGAGAGTGAGCCAGACCCCACGGAGCAAACGGGCCATCCCTGCCCTCAGCCAAGTGGTGCCAAGGGCACCGGCCTGGGGACAGGGATGGAGGGAGGGCCCCGTCCTGGGGACAGGGATGGAGGGAGGGGCCTGGGGACAGGGATGGAGGGAGGGGCCCGGCCTGGGGACAGGGATGGAGGGAGGGGCTCGGCCTGAGGACAGGGATGGGGGGAGGGGCTCGGCCTGGGGACAGGGATGGAGGGAGGGTCCGGCCTGGGGACAGGGATGGGGGGAGGGGCCTGGGGACAGGGATGGGGGGAGGGGCCTGGCCTGGGGACAGGGATGGGGGGAGGGGCTCGGCCTGGGGACAGGGATGGAGGGAGGGTCCGGCCTGGGGACAGGGATGGGGGGAGGGGCTCGGCCTGGGGACAGGGATGGAGGGAGGGGCCTGGGGACAGGGATGGGGGGAGGGGCTCGGCCTGGGGACAGGGATGGGGGGAGGGGCTCGGCCTGGGGACAGGGATGGAGGGAGGGGCCTGGCCTGGGGACAGGGATGGGGGGGAGGGGCTCGGCCTGGGGACAGGGATGGGGGGAGGGGCTCGGCCTGAGGACAGGGATGGGGGGAGGGGCCTGGGGACAGGGATGGGGGGAGGGGCTCGGCCTGGGGACAGGGATGGGGGGAGGGGCCTGGGGACAGGGATGGGGGAGGGGCCTGGGGACAGGGATGGAGGGAGGGGCCAGGGGACAGGGATGGGGGGAGGGGCTCGGCCTGGGGACAGGGATGGAGGGAGGGGCCTGGGGACAGGGATGGGGGGAGGGGCTCGGCCTGGGGACAGGGATGGAGGGAGGCGCTCAGTCTGGGGACAGGGATGGAGGGAGGCCCTGCCTGGCGTCCCTGCTGAGCCAGGGGAAGCGAGGACTCGGAGAGAAGACAGACACACCCCAAATGGGCCTAAACTGGCTGGATCCTCAGGGATACACATCCCCAACCACAGGGTACACTGGCTCAGACCACAGCCACCCACCCACCCCTGCTCCGTGAGTGGGCCCCTCCCACTGAGGTCTGTGTGAGGTGGTAGAAAATCTCTACTGGTCCCTGCCCCCCCTCCCCCCCCCCCACTCTTGCCTTCCCCGTTCCTGGCACAGAGCTGCTGGGCCTTGTTCATTCCTGAGTGATCAGAGTACCTTTCGTTCCAATGCAGTGACCCCTGGGTGGGCCCTGGTGGGCGTGGTCACCAGAACGACCAAGCCCTGACCAGAAGCTGGGACTGTTCAGCCCCACCCCTCCTCCTTGGACAGAGAGTGGATGGATTGTGCCCCTGTGAGGAAGCCTCCATAACCCAACAGTGTGGGGTGCAGAGAGCTCCCGGGAGGGTGAATACACCCAGAAGGGTGACACACCCCAACTCCTCAGGCACAGAAGCTCCGGTGCAGCACCCTCCCAGGCTCACCCTCTGTAGCTCTTCCTCTCTATAAAGACATCCTACATAATAAAGAGGTAATATGCAAATTGACCATCACTCCAACACACAAGATGGCCACCTCCATGTGGTCAAAGATGGCCGCCACAAGATGGCCGGCAGGGGAGGGCAGTAGTGGGCGATCAGGCCAGCAGGGGAGGGTAGTTGGAAGGGACCAGGCCTACAAGGGAGTGCAGTTAGGAGTGACCAGGCCGGCAGGGGAGGGCAGTTGGCGGCAACCAGGCTGGCAGGGGAGAGCAGTTAGGGGCAATCAGGCTGGCAGGGGAGTGGTTAGGGGGTGATCAAGCTGGCAGGCAGAAGCAGTTAGGGGCAATCGGGCAGGCAGGCAAGTGAGCAGTTGGGAGCCAGCAGTCCTGGATTGTGAGAGGGATGTCCAATTGCCCGTTTAGGCCCGATCCCACCGAGGGGTCCCAGATTGGAGAGCGTGCAGGCTGGGCTGAGGGACACACCCCAGTCCTGTGCACAAATTTCGTGCACTGGACCTCTAGTCCTTTAATAAGCTGGCAACAGTGTTTCCTGGTGAGACACCAGCCAATAATTACATCCCGGAGGACGGGGTCATGGGACCCTCAGTCGCAGCCAAGTCGGACAGAAGTTACGGCAACCTGGGGACCTAGTGCTTGCGATTGGCACCTGAAGTCTCGTGGGACTGAGACCCTAACCTGTGAGATCTGACACCACCTCCGGGCAGGCAGCGCCAGCGCCGAGTTACATTGTAGGACACCCAGCCGGTGTCACCGAGGTGCTGGGCGGAGGGGACCCCCACACGGCCCGTGTCAGCGCTCTGAGTGTGGCAGTCACGTGAGGACCAAGGAGAAACACGGAGGAGGAGCGGAGGCTTTTAACTCGGGAGGCGAGGCAGGGTCCGTGGTGCCCATTTCACAGAAAGGCAAACTGAGGTTCCGCGCACGGAGTGGCTCCGTCTGGAGCGGGGGG